>NW_021703782.1:46726989-47297231 GCF_005190385.1 Monodon monoceros | reverse complement strand
AATGGGAGTGTTTTCTTGATTTCACTTTCAGATTTTTCATCATTAGTATATAGGAATGCCAGAGATTTCTGTGCATTAATTTTGTATCCTGCTACTTTACCAAATTCATTGATTAGCTCTAGTAGTTTTCTGGTAGCATCTTTAGGATTCTCTATGTATAGTATCATGTCATCTGCAAACAGTGACAGCTTTACTTCTTCTTTTCCGATTTGTATTCCTTTTATTTCCTTTTCTTCTCTGATTGCTGTGGCTAAAACTTCCAAAACTATGTTGAATAAGAGTGGTGAGAGTGGGCAACCTTGTCTTGTTCCTGATCTTAGTGGAAATGCTTTCAGTTTTTCACCATTGAGGATGATGTTTGCTGTGGGCTTGTCATATATGGCCTTTATTATGTTGAGGAAAGTTCCCTCTGTGCCTACTTTCTGCAGGGTTTTTATCATAAATGGGTGTTGAATTTTGTCGAAAGCTTTCTCTGCATCTATTGAGATGATCATATGGTTGTTCTCCTTCAATTTGTTAATATGGTTTATCACATTGATAGATTTGCTTATATTGAAGAATCCTTGCATTCCTGGAATAAACCCCACTTGATCATGGTGTATGATCCTTCTAATGTGCTGTTGGATTCTGTTTGCTAGTATTTTGTTGAGGATTTTTGCATCTATGTTCATCAGTGATATTGGCCTGTAGTTTTCTTTCTTTGTGACATCCTTGTCTGGTTTTGGTATCAAGGTGATGGTGGCCTCGTAGAAGGAATTTGGGAGTGTTCCTCCCTCTGCTATATTTTGGAAGAGTTTGAGAAGGATAGGTGTTAGCTCTTCTCTAAACGTTTGATAGAATTCACCTGTGAAGCCATCTGGTCCTGGGCTTTTGTTTGTTGGAAGATTTTTAATCACAGTTTCAATTTCAGTGCTTGTGATTGGTCTGTTCATATTTTCTATTTCTTCCTGATTCAGTCTTGGCAGGTTGTGCATTTCTAAGAATTTGTCCATTTCTTCCAGATTGTCCATTTTATTGGCATAGAGTTGCTTGTAGTAATCGCTCATGATCTTTTTTATTTCTGCAGTGTCAGTTGTTACTTCTCCTTTTTCATTTCTAATTCTATTGATGTGAGTCTTCTCCCTTTTTTTCTTGATGAGTCTGGCTAGTGGTTTATCTATTTTGTTTATCTTCTCAAAGAACCAGCTTTTAGTTTTATTGATCTTTGCTATCGTTTCCTTCATTTCTTTTTCATTTATTTCTGATCTGATTTTTATGATTTCTTTCCTTCTGCTAGCTTTGGGGTTTTTTTGTTCTTCTTTCTCTAATTGCTTGAGGTGCAAGGTTAGGCTGTTTATTCGAGATGTTTCCTGCTTCTTAAGGTGGGCTTGTATTGCTATAAACTTCCCCCTTAGAACTGCTTTTGCTGCATCCCATAGGTTTTGGGTCATTGTGTCTCCATTGTCATTTGTTTCTAGGTATTTTTTTATTTCCTCTTTGATTTCTTCAGTGATCACTTCATTATTAAGTAGTGTATTGTTTAGCCTCCATGTGTTTGTATTTTTTACAGATCTTTTCCTGTAATTGATATCTAGTCTCATGGCATTGTGGTCAGAAAAGATAGTTGATACGATTTCAATTTTCTTAAATTTACCAAGGCTTGATTTGTGACCCAACATATGATCTATCCTGGAGAATGTTCCATGAGCACTTGAGAAAAATGTGTATTCTGTTGTTTTTGGATGGAGTGTCCTATAAATATCAATTAAGTCCATCTTGTTTAATGTATCATTTAAAGCTTGTGTTTCCTTATTTATTTTCATTTTGGATGATCTGTCCATGGGTGAAAGTGGGGTGTTAAAGTCCCCTACTATGAATGTGTTACTGTCGATGTCCCCTTTTATGGCTGTTAGTATTTGCCTTATGTATTGAGGTGCTCCTATGTTGGGTGCATAAATATTTACAATTGTTATATCTTCTTCTTGGATCGATCCCTTGATCATTATGTAGTGTCCTTCTTTGTCTCTTTTAATAGTCCTTTTTTTAAAGTCTATTTTGTCTGATATGAGAATTGCTACTCCAGCTTTCTTTTGGTTTCCATTTGCATGGAATATCTTTTTCCATCCCCTTACTTTCAGTGTGTATGTGTCTCTAGGTCTGAAGTGGGTCTCTTGTAGACAGCATATATAAGGGTCTTGTTTTTGTATCCATTCAGCCAATCTGTGTCTTTTGGTGGGAGCATTTAGTCCATTTACATTTAAGGTAATTATCGATATGTATGTTCCTATTCCCATTTTCTAAATTGTTTTGGGTTCGTTATTATAGGTCTTTTCCTTCTGTTTCTTGTCTAGAGAAGTTCCTTTAGCATTTGTTGTAAAGCTGGTTTGGTGGTGCTGAACTCTCTCAGCTTTTGCTTGTCTGTAAAGGTTTTAATTTCTCCATCAAATCTGAATGAGATCCTTGCTGGGTAGAGTAGTCTTGGTTGCAGGTTTTTCTCCTTCATCACTTTCAGTATGTCCTGCCACTCCCTTCTGGCTTATAGGGTTTCTGCTGAGAGATCAGCTGTTAACCTTATGGGGATTCCCTTGTGTGTTATTTGTTGTTTTTCCCTTGCTGCTTTTAATATGCTTTCTTTGTATTTAATTTTTGACAGTTTGATTAATATGTGTCTTGGCGTATTTCTCCTTGTATTTATCCTGTATGGGACTCTCTGTGCTTCCTGGACTTGATTAACTATTTCCTTTCCCATATTAGGGAAGTTTTCAACTATAATCTCTTCAAATATTTTCTCAGTCCCTTTCTTTTTCTCTTCTTCTTCTGGAACCCCTATAATTTGAATGTTGGTGCGTTTAATGTTGTCCCAGAGGTCTCTGAGACTGTCCTCAGTTCTTTTCATTCTTTTTTCTTTATTCTGCTCTGCAATAGTTATTTCCACTACTTTATCTTCCAGGTCACTTATCCGTTCTTCTGCCTCAGTTATTCTGCTATTGATCCCATCTAGAGTACTTTTAATTTCATTTATTGCATTGTTCATCGTTGCTTGTTTCATCTTTATTTCTTCTAGGTCCTTGTTAACTGATTCTTGAATTTTGTCCATTCTATTTCCAAGATTTCGGTTCATCCTTACTATCATTATTCTGAATTCTTTTTCAGGTAGACTGCCTATTTCCTCTTCATTTGTTAGGTCTGGTGCATTTTTATCTTGCTCCTTCATCTGCTGTGTGTTTTTCTGTCTTCTCATTTTGCTTATCTTACTGTGTTTGGGGTCTCCTTTTTGCTGGCTGCAGGTTCCTAGTTCCCGTTGTTTTTGATGTCTGTCTCCAGTGGCTAAGGTTGTTTCAGTGGGTCGTGTAGGCTTCCTGGTGGAGGGGACTAGTGCCTGTGTTGTGGTGGATGAGGCTGGATCTTGTCTGTCTAGTGGGCTGGTTCACGTCTGGTGGTGTGTTTTGGGGTGTCTGTGGCCTTATTATGATTTTAGGCAGCCTCTCTGCTAATGGGTGGGGTTGCGCTCCTGTTTTGCTAGTTGTTTGGCATAGGTTGTCCAGCACTGTGGCTTGCTGGTCGTTGAGTGAAGCTGGGTGCTGGTGTTAAGATGGAGGTCTCTGGGAGATTTCCGCCGTTTAATATTATGTGGAGCTGGGAGGTCTCTTGTTGACCAGTGTCCTGAAGTTGGCTCTCCTACCTCAGAGGCAGAGCCCTGACTCCTGGCTGGAGCACCAAGAGCCTTTCATCCACACGGCTCAGAATAAAAGGGAGAAAATGTAGAGAGAATTAGTAGAAGTATGAGGAAAGAAAGAAGGAAAGGAGGAAAGGAAGGATGGAAGAAAGAAGCAAAGAAGGAAAGAAAGGAGGGAGGGAGGGAGGAAGGAAGGAAGGAAGGAGGGAGGGAAAGAAGGAAAAAAGACAGACAGAAAGAAGATATAGTAAAAATAAAGTAAAGTATAATATAGTTATTGAATTAAAAAATATTTAGAAAAAAGAAAAAAGTGACGGATAGAACCTTAGGACAAATGTTGGAAGCAAAGCTATACAGAGAAAATCTTACACAGAAGCATACACATACATCCTCACAAAAAGAGGTAAAGGGGGAAAAATCATAAATCTTGCTCTCAGAGACCACCTCCTCAATTTGGGGTGATTCGTTGTCTAAAGGAGGGAAGGAAGGAAGGAAAGAAAGAACGAAGGTAAAATGTAATAAAGTTATTACAATTAAAATTAATTATTAAGAAAAAAGAATTTTTTAAAAAAAACCATGGACGGATAGAGCCCTAGGACAAATGGTGGAAGCAAAACTATACAGATCTCACACAGAAGCATACACGTACACATTCACAAAAAGAGGAAAAGGGAAAAAAATCATAGATCTCGTTCCTAAAGTCCACCTCCTCAATTTGGGATCATTCCTTGTCTATTCAGGTATTCCACAGATGCAGGGTATATCAAGTTGATTGTGGAGCTTTAATCCGCTGCTTTGAGGCTGCTGGGAGAGATTCCCCTTTCTCTTCTTTGTTCTCACAGCTCACAGGAGCTCAGCTTTGGATTTGGCCCTGCCTCTGCGTGCAGGTCGCTGGAGGGCGTCTGTTTTTTGCTCAGACAGGACGGGGTTAAAGGAGCCGCTGATTCGGGGGCTCCGGCTCACTCAGGCCGGGGGTGGAGGGGGGGAGGGAGGGGCACTGCGTGCGGGGCGGGCCTGCGGCGGCAGAGGCCGGCGTGACGTTGCTCCAGCCTGAGGCCCGCCGTGCGTTCTCCCGTGGAAGTTGTCCCTGGATCCCGGGAACCTGGCAGTGGCGGGCTTCACAGGCTCCGCGGAAGAGGGTTGTGGAGAGTGACCTGTGCTCGCACACAGGCCCCTTGGTGGCGGCAGCAGCAGCCTTAGCGTCTCCCGCCCGTCTCTGGGGTTCGCGCTTTTAGCCGCGGCTCGCGCCCGTCTCTGGAGTTCCTTTAAGCAGCGCCCTTAAACCCCTCTCCTCGCGCACCAGGAAACAAAGAGGGAAGAAAAAGTCTCTTGCGTCTTCGGCAGGTGCAGACTTTTCCCGGACTCCCTTCCGGCTAGTCGTGGTGCACTAACCCCTTCAGGCTATGTTCAAGCCGCCAACCCCAGTCCTCTCTCTGCGCTCCATCCGAAACCGAAACCCGAGCCTCAGCTCGCAGCCCCGCCCGCCCCGACGGGTGAGCAGACAAGCCTCTCGGGCTGGTGAGTGCCGGTCGGCACCGATCCTCTGTGCGGGAATCTCCCCGCTTTGCTCTCCGCACCCGTCGCTGTGCACTCCTCCGCGGTTTCGAAGCCCCCCCCTCCGCCTCCCGCAGTCTCCGCCCGCGAAGGGGCTTCCTAGTGTGTGGAAACTTTTCCTCCTTCACAGCTCCCTCCCACTGGTGCAGGTGCCGTCCTTATTCTTTTGTCTCTGTTTTTTCTTTTGCCCTACCCAGGTATGTGGGGAGTTTCTTGCCTTTTGGGAGGTCTGAGGTCTTCTGCCAGCCTTCAGTAGGTGTTCTGTAGTTGTTCCACGTGTAGATGTATTTCTGGTGTATCCGTGGGGAGGAAGGTGATCTCCGCGTCTTACTCTTCCGCCATCTTCAAGGTCCCCCCTATATATAGTACATTTTAGCATACAGTTTTTTGAGTTGTAGCATGTATAGTGTTATAGATATATTACATATATCTATAACATGCACAATAGATTCAAGTAACTATTACCACAATCAGGATACAAACTAGTTCCATCATCTCAAAAAATGTCCTTGTCCTACCCACTTGTAGTCACATCCTCCCACCATCCCTAGAACCTGGCAACCACTGATTTGTTCTTCCTCCCTATAGCTTTGCCTTTTTTCAGAATGTTATATGCATGGAATCATATAAGCTGTAACTTTTTGAGACTGGCTTCTTTCACTTGGCATAATGCCTTCGAGATTCATTCATGTCGGTTTGTCCAGTTCGTTCCTTTTTCTGCTAGATGGTATTCCATTGTATAGATGTACCACAGTTTGTTTGTCTGTCTCCTGAAGAATTTTTGGGTCTTTTCTAGTTTTTCGCAACTATGTATAGTTTTTTGGTATACATAGATTTTTTTTTTTTTTTTTTGCTGCACCACGTGTCCCAGGAGATCCTAGTTCCCTGACCAGGGATTGAACCTGCGGCCCCTGTGTTGGAAATAGGGAGTCTTAACCACTGGACCACCAGGGAAGTCCTATACATAGATTTTTGTGTGAACATAACTTTTTAATTCTTTAAGGTAGATACCCAGGAGTAGAACTGCTGTGTGTATGGTCAACGTATGTATACCTCTGTAAGAAACTGTCAAACTGTTTTCCAGAGTGGCTATACCATTCTTATTCCTACCAGGAATTCATATGAGCCAGTTGCTCCACATTCTTGTCACCACTTGGTGTTGCCATTTTTTTTAAGACCATTCCCGTAAGTGTGTATTGGTATTCTATTGTAATATTAATTTGCATTTCCCTAATGGCTCATGGTAATGATCTTTTCACGTGCTTATTTGCTGTCTTTATATCTTCTTTTACGAGTGTCTCTTCAACTCTTTACGTCATTTTTAAAGGATTGATTCGTTATTAAACTAATTAAACAATACTTGTTCTTTATATATTCTGTATGCAAGAACTTAATCAAATATATGATTTGAAAATATTTACTCCCAGTCTGTAGATTGCCTTTTCATTCCCTGAACAATGTCTTTTGCATGACAAAATTTTAATTTTGATGAAGTCCAACTTACCAATATTTTTCTTTTATGGATTATGGCTTTGATGTCATACCTAATAACTATTTTTCTGACCTGACGTCACAAGTGTTTAGCCTGTGTTTTCTTCTAAAGAGTTTTATATTTAGCTCTATGATCCATTTTTTAGCTAATTTTTGTATAAGGTGTGGGTTATAGGTTAAAGTTCATTTTTTACAAAGATATATGCCCAATTGTATCAACATCAGTTTTGAGAAGACTATTCCTTCTCCAATAAATTGCCTTTGTAACTGCCAAATATCAGTTGACTATATTTCTGCCGGTCTATTTCAAGACTCTTTATTTTATTCCATTAATATGAATTCCTAAACTTTTGTGAACCCCATACTGTCTTGATTTCTGTAGCTCTCTAATAAGTCTTGAACTCAGTGTGAGTCAAATAGCTTTATTGTTTTTCAAATTGTTTTAACTTTTCTCATCGCTTTGCTTTTCCATAAAAGTTTTACCTATAAAAATAGGTTTAAAAATAGCTATAACTACCAAAATCTTGTGGGAATTTTGACTGGAATTGTGCTAAATCTATAGATTAATTTGGCGAGAATTGACATATTAACCATGTTGAGTCCTCTATTCTATGAATACTTAATTTGTTGAGATTTTCTTTTATCAGTGTTTTGTAGTTTTAGCATGCAGTTTCTGTATGTCTAATACTTTTGTTAGATTTGTACAAAAGTATTTAATTTTTGGAGCTATTACAAATGATATTATAAACTTTAGTTTTGGTTTCTACTTGTACATTGCTAGTGTATAGAAATAATTTACATTTTTACATGCTGACATACCTTGCATTATTGATATGTTACAGCTAAGTCTACTATGTTATTATTTATATTTTCTGTTTGTTTCCTCTGTTTCTCTTGTCCTCCCTTCCTATGTGTTACTTGAACAGTTTTTTAGAATTGGTTTTTATTTATCTATAAGGTTTTGGATTATATCTCTTTGAATAATTTTTTTTTTTTTAGTGTTCTCAGTATTTTACACACATAACTTATTATACTTTATTGGTGTCAACATTTTACCACTTCAGCAATGTAGCAACCTTACTTCTATCTGTGTGCTTTTACCTTCCTCCCTTTGTAATATGTTGTCTTAACTTTTGTCTCTAAATACATAGAGAAACCTATTAGTTGATGTTACAATTTTTGCTTCAGCTGTCAAATATTATTTTAAAACTTCAAAAGAAGGGTAGCCTATTGTATATTTTTTCTTTTCCCAAGCTTTCTTCTTTTATCATTTTCTTTCTGTTTGAAGAGCTTCTCTTTAGACCTTCTTTTAAGGTAGGCAACAAATTCTCTAACTTTTCCTTTATCTAAAATGTTTTCACTTCACCTTCATTCGTAAAGGATATTTTCACTGGATAGAGAATTCTAGGTTGGCAGTATTTTTCTTTGGCACTTGAAGGATGTACCACTTCTTTCTGGCCTCCGTGGTTTCTGATGACAAATACACTGTTATTTGAATCATTGCTCCCTTAAAAGTAATACATCATTCTCTCTAACTGCTTTCAAGAATTTTTCCTGTGTCTTTACTTTTTAAAAGTTTCATTTTGACATGTCTTGGCATGAATTTCTTTGGGTTTACTCTTCTGTGAATTCTCTAAGTTCCTTGAATCTCTAGGTATGTGCCTTTTGTCAAATTTGGGAAATTTTGGTCATTATTTTTTCAAATACTTCTTTTAGCCCCACATTCTATTTCTTCTACTCTGGGACTCAATTGACATAAATGTTAGATCTTTTAGTATTGTCCTACAGGTCCCTGAGGCTTTGTTCATTTTATTTTTCAGACTATTTTATCTCTGTTGTTCAAATTGGGTAATTTTTATTGTTCTATCTTCAAGTTCGCCAATTCTTTCCTCTTTTGTCTATCACCTCTGCTATTTAGCCCATGCAGTGAAGTTATTTTGTTTTGTTTTGTTTTGTTTTTTGGTTATTGTGATACTTAATTCTAAAATTCCCACTTGATTCTTCTTTATTTCTCTTATTTATTTGCTGAGACTTTGTTTTTTTCAAGATCATTCATAACAATTCATTGGAGCATTTTAATCATGGCTACTCTAAAATCCTTATCAAGTAATTCTGACTTGTGTGTTATCTTGGTGGTATCATTTCTTAGTTATGGTTTCTCAATCAAGTTGAGATTTTCTTTGTTCTTGGTATGATAAGTGATTTTCAGTAGTCTCTTGGACATTGGAGTATTATGCTTTGAGACTCTGGATCTTATTTAAACCTTTTACTTAGCAGATCTCTGATGACATCATGCCTGAGGGAGAGGGTCACATTATTACTGCCTGGAAGAGGTGGGAGTCTTAGCTCCTCACTTGACCTCTGCTGACATTACACTGAAGCGGGTGTGAAGGAGTGTCTCATTACCACTTGATGGGCATGGGAGTCCAGGCTTCTCACTTGGCCTTCAGTGTTAGAGAGAGCGAGGCTGGTTTTTTGTTTGTTTGTTTGTTTTTGTTTTTGGTTTTTTTGCGGTACGCGGGCCTCTCACTGTTGGGGCCTCTCCCATTGCGGAGCACAGGCTCCAGACGCACAGGCCCAGCCGCTATGGCTCACGGGCCCAGCTGCTCCACGGCATGCGGGATCCTCCCGGACAGGGGCACGAACCCGTGTCCCCTGCATCGGCAGGCGGACTCTCAACCACCGTGCCACCAGGGAAGCCCAAGGCTGTTTTTTTGTTTTTCTTCCTCTAGTGGTATATGGCTAGAGTAGGGGTGGTTATTGTCAATAAAATTTCTGTCCTGTTAGTCTGTCCCTTTCCTGGTTCTTTGGCTTGAGAGAGCAGACTTTCCCTGAGACATTTTGTTTGTGTCTGTTGGCATTTCTGGGTCATGAGTTTCTCCAGTACTTAGTTTCAGATATTTATGAGCCAAAAGAAAGCCAGGGAACTTATCACTGTGAGTTGTTCTTCTTGTGCTGTTCCTCTACTCTTAAGGTCCCTATCCTTTTCTTCTTCTTTTCTTTGCCTTTCAGAGTCTTCTTGTATTTGTTTTATGTACAGATCTTCCTCAGCTATTGCTGACGTTCTGTCCCAATAAACCCATAATAAGTTTAAAATATCATAAGTTAAAAATACATTTAATATACCTAACCTACCTGACATCATATCTTAGCCTAGCTTACCTTGAATGTGTCAGAACACTTACATCTGCCTACAGTTGAGCAAAATCATCTCACACAGAGCGTATTTTATAATAAAGGGTTAAATATCTCATATAATTTACTGACTAGTGTACTGCAAGTGGAAAACAAAATGGTTGTATGGGTGCAGAATGGTTGTAAGTTGTAAATGGCTGTTTACTTTCATGATTTCATGGCTGGCTGGGAGCTGCGGCTCTCTGCAGCTGCTGAGCATCATGCAGGAGTATTGCACAGCATATCACTGGCCCAGGAAAAGATCAAAATTCAAAATTCTAAGTACAGTTTTTACTGAATGCATATTGTTTTTGCACCATTGTGAAGTTGAAAAGTCATTGTCAAACCATTGTAAGTCAGGGACCTCCTGTATTGTGTTCAGTGTTTTTATATTTAATTAATGGAAAGAATAGGGATAAATACGTCTACCCCCTGTCAGCAACAAGAAGTTTCAGCTGGTTTTTCTATAGACCAGGCACTCTTATTTTTGTGGCATACAGCAGGATCAGTTTAATAATACTCAGTCCTGACTGTCTAAGGAGTAAGATTTATCCCTATTTATACAGTAATAACTATCTTTAAAATATAAGGCTAGAAAACATTAAAAGAAGATGTCTACTAAAACTACTTTTAAAACAAATTTGAATAGTACTTCTAAGACCAATCTTAAAAATTGAGTTAAATTTTCAAGACCCTGATAAAAAATTATGTGGCAACTGTAAATCCAATCCATTCGTAAAAGTTGAGTTAACTTTTCAAAATCCTAATAAAAAAAATTGTGTGGCAACTCCAAATCAGGTTTTAAAATATAATTAAAAATGACACTACCACTGACCTATATTACAGGTGTTTTTACCACTGAGTATGGTCAGAGTTATTTGTTGGGGCTGTAGTTTGGAAATCTGAGGGCTTGAGAAATTTGCATGGAATATAGTTCCTATAATAATTCATTTAGATTTATAAAATACATCTACTTATTATATCATAATGATATCTTAAAAGACTAAGAACTTAGTAACGTATGAACTAATAAATTGGCTGGTTCCTTCGATATTTATCTAACAAATACTCATATCTTCATTTATTTATGCATTCAATATTTAAACAATATAATTTAGAACTAGGCACTAAGCTAGGAACTGAATATGCAATGTTGTACTGAAGAGTACTAATTTCAAACTCTAACGAGGTTTATTCTAGGGGCAGCTGCCGTGTGCTGATGAGGTGAAACCACTCTTTGGTATGCTAGATAGAAAGAGGCAAGGAAAGCTTTCAGAAATGCCGGTAGGCTCATAGCTTTTTCACTTAGTTGAGGATGTTGCCTTACTGACACTAAGTTAGATTTATGAACCAACAAAGTCATATTAACATGCTGCTAAATAAAAACATCAGTATATAAGTATTTGTGTACATTATTTCTGAGTAGTGATATAAAACTATAAAAGGGGCTCACGTGCCACAGGGTATTAAGCTTTTATTATACAGCAAATCCAGCTTGTCTTTGATAGGAACCCTAGAAGTCAAGGGAAGGTGTGCAGACATTCACTGTATGTTTTCTGTATCCTTGGCTAAATAAATCAGGAGCTTGCTGGAGGTGGGGTAGTTTTGGTCTTTTAATACTAATCTGTAGTCTGTATAAAATGCTGCAGCTAGGCACTTTGCTAGACACCGGTACACAAAGAGAAATAATATGCCACCCTTTTTGTCAGGATCTCACAGCTTAGCAGGGAAAACAAGCAAATTATGATAAGAACTTTTAATAAGGGAATAGTATTAGCATAAAACAGGGAAAATGGCATTATGATTTGTCCATTTGCTCAAACCAGAAACCTAGGGGATTATAATTGATTTACTCTTCTGTCTGACCTCCTTATAACAGTCCATACCAAATCTTAGTGATTCCACATCACAAATATTTCTAACTTCTGTATGGAAATGCAAAATATTTGCAAAGAATTACTGATATTTTTCCTAGTTGATGCTGAGTAGTGAACTTGTCGATGAAGGTAGTTAGAGTTGGGGGTCAATTATAAAGGAGTTTAGAATTTGCGATTAAAAACTTGTTTTATAGATATAGGGAATTTTACCCTCTAAATAATAACTAAAGTCTTTATTTCAGTGATCTTTTGTTCATTTTTTTTAATGATGAAAAGTAAACAAGCTGTAGATCAATGGCATAACCCAGGATGGAGTACTTTTGTCTCTCTTAGGTTTAATATTAAATATATGTAGGTTGTAATTTCACAGAATATTTTATAAAATTCAATAATAATTTCTTGAGGAGTTAAAATCAAAGTATCATGGTAGGAAATTTCAGCTATTTTTTTCTTCTGCAAAGCAACTCCCTGTCCTCCTAAGCAAGAATATTTTTTTTTCCATATGTAGAAATGAAGATTTTAGGAACTGCATTTCTCTAACGTGATTTGGAAATAAAATTCCTAGCCAAAAAATGTCTGCTAATCATAACATATTTTGGAAACAAATGTATTTTTGGATAACCATTAACAATGTACAAATTACATATTAGTTTTATTTTAAAGCATACAATTCAGTGGCATTTATTAGTACATTTAACATGCTGTACAGTGGGTTCTTCCCATTTTTTCCTCTTCTCTCTCTTTCCCTCCCTTCCATCTGGCTAAAATATAGAAATGGTTTGTACTTTTGTTTTCTGTATAATCAACCTAAATCATGGAGGATATAATATATTTTTATTGCAGTAAAATATACAAAACGTAAAAATTTACCATTGTAACCGTTTTTAGGTATAGAGTTAAGTGCCATTAAATACACTCACATTGTTGTACTGCCATCACTGCCATCCATCTTCAGAACTTTTTTTATCTTCTCAAATTGTAACTCTGTACCAATTAAATAATAACTCCCCATTCCCATTCCCCCTTCCCTCAGCACCTCTTTCTTTTTTCTGTCTCTATGAATTTGCCTATTCTAAGTATCTCAGGTTAGTGGAGTCATTTTTCTTTTTGTGTCTGGTTTATTTCATTTGTGATAATATCTTTAAGGTTTTCCATGTTGTAGCTTGTATCAGAATTTCTTTTCTTTTTAAGGCTGAGTACTATTACTCTGTATGTATATACCATGTTTTGTTTATCGATTCATCTGTTGATAGATATTTGGGTTGTTTCTACCTTTTGGTAGAATATAGTAATATTTTTGTTGTATTTTCATTGTATTTTGCTGAACAGTTAACAAGATTGTTAGCTAAGAAAAAATATCATTTTGTATTTATTGACAGATATTTCACTGAAGTAAATGGCAAGTATATTTTTGAGTTTTATTTTCTAACTCCAGAGATTAATTTTTGATGTTGATACCTTCAATGTTTTTCATACATATGAGACCATATACATATGGTATTTATTTTTTGAGGTCATATATCTTAGTCCATTTGGTCTATTATAACAAAATAACACAGACTGGGTAGCTTATAAACAACAGAAATTAATTTCTCACAGTTCTGGAGGCTGGAAGTCTGAGACCAGGATGCCAGCATGGGCTGGTGAGGGTCTTCCTCCAGGTTGCAGACTTCTTGTCTCATCCTCACACTATAGAGGGGTGAGGGAACTCTCTGGGCTTTCAGTACTAATCCCATTCATGAGGGTCTCACTCTCATGACCTAAGCACCTCCCCAAAGCCCCACATCCTAGTACCATCATCTTTGGCATATTCTTTACCAGAGCCTTTTTTATCCCTATTCATTAGAATGATCCTTTTGGGTTCTTTGTTGAGTAGCCCTGGTGGTCAACAAGATTCTTCTCTCTAGCTGGTCAGAGTTCAAATGTCTCCCAGTCCATAAGAGCTCTGGGAATAGTTCTGTTTATAGCTCTGGTTGTTCTCTGCTTGCCTTAGTGAGTTTCAACAAAATATTCAGCCACAGACTCAAATGAGTTCTTATGCAGATTTCTGCAGTTCCTTCTCTTTGTAGCTTCCTTCTCTCTGAGTACTGTGCTTTACAAATTCCAAACATTTCAGCTTTCCCAAACTCTCTTTTTCTTCAACTCAGTGAAGACCCCCTCTCCCTACATCATGATCTGGCAAGTGCCTCCTGGCCGAAATCTGGACTATCCTTAGGGCTCTCTTTGTTGGTTTCCTTTCTCTCAGGGATCACGGCTCTTTGTAGCCTATTGACCAGCTTCTGAATACAGTCATCTCATATAATTTGTCCAGTAAGAAGTAGATTTTGAATTGTGGTTCCCATACCAAACAGAGTATCAGAAACACCATAATAAATGGTTAATGAATGAGAGTCAGTAAGCAGCCAGTGTCCACCCTGTATGGGGGTGCTTGAGCACTGACTCTTTGGAAGTCAGCCACTTTCCCAACACCCATCAAGATGTGGTTTGTTGGTGCCTGGGTTGACTCAAGAACAAGGTGGTCCCTAATGTTTACAAATGCATCATAGTAAATGTAGGGACTGTGTGAATTCTTCCTAAAAAAAGCCAAACTGTAAGCATGGAATACCTCTAAAGAAGCATGAAGTAACGTTTCTAACAACTGTAGCCCTGTGTTCCACTGGATTAGTGATCTGAGAGCCAAGGAAAACTAAGTTGAGATGAGCTACATCTGCTTTTTCTTCGTGGGGCCATCTTGCTACATTATGTTCTATGTTCTTAGCAAAACAAAGCAAAACCCTAATTTAGACTTAATCACTTTGTAGATGGGTATGTATGTGTGCATGTATGTGTACCCTTGCCATCAATCTGTAACCTAAGTTGCGAATGTATAAGATCCCAATTTATAAACTCTTTATATGTGTGATTTATGTTTATTTGAATAAAAATATAACTATATGTATCAAACTGTAAACATCAATTTTTTCAAGAAGTAAACTACTTGTTTTGTTTTTTTTACTTTATGTACCTTTTTATTTGAATTATTATAAGAATTGTATTTATTATTTTGTTGAGTACATAAAAGTTTAGAACTGTTATATCTTCCTGGTAAATCATTTGTTTGACTATTATGTAATGACCATATTTATCCTTAATATTTTTTTTTCTTAGTGTATATTTTATTTTTCATTGTGATTACATTTTTAATTTCTTTTTTTGTCCTCTTCTGGTTTGTAAATTTTTGATGTGTTTTCCATTCTTTAAATGTTTTTTCTTGAAATTTTAACATGGATCATTTATTGACCGTCTGAAGTTTGTCAGTCTACCTCTGTTCTCCTTTAACAATACGAAGATATTAAAATGCTTTAACTCTGATCCTTTCCTTCACCTAACATCATTTTGTTGTTCAGAATTTTAGTTCTACCTTCACTTAGGTATTATGATTGCTTTGCTTAATAAATATTTGCTTACTTCCATGTACACATTTACACGTCTTTCATCATCATTCCCTATTTTGTTTCATACATTGCTTTTGAGTTTGTTTTCTTCCTAAAAATCTATTCTTTAATAGTTCTTTCATCTAGGATCTATGAATAGTAAACCATGGAATGTGTAAAACATTACTTATTTTCTACCTGACTTTTCTTGTGATATCAGAAGTCTACTGCCATTCCTGAGTTCTTTGTTAGTTGATTTTTTTCTCAATCTTTTGATTTTAGAGTTGTCTCCTTTTCTTTGGTGTCCTTCAGTATGGTGTCCTTCAGAAGTTTCAGTATGTTTCTAGTGTGAATATAGTTTTATTAATTCTGTTTTCAATTTTTGATACTCTCTTAATCTGTTAATCTTTTTCATCGGTTCTCAACTTTCAGTCATTGTATGTTTTCTCCCCATTTTCTTAATTCTCCCCATTTTCTTAATTTTGTTAATATTGTTTTCTCCCCATTTTCTTAATTTTCTTAATATTGTTTTCTCCCCATTTTCTTAATTCTCTCTTTGAATTATTTCTACTAGATGCTTTCTGGCCTTCTCATTCCAACACACTTTATATATAGTTACTATTTCCTTCTGTTTGTTTCTTTGTGTTGTCTTTAATTTTACAAATTTTCATTAGCTTTGTCTGTGTGCTATTTAACCCATCCACTGAGTTTTAAATTTCAATTATTATGTTGCTATTACTACCTTTAGTTGTTTTATTTATTAGCATTTCTAGATATAGTATTTGGTTCTTTTTCTTATTTGTCTTCTCTTGTATCATAAACCCCTGTTCTTTTTAATATATGTTTATCACATCTTTTTCCTTTTTATCACCATTTTAAAAACTCTAATTTTGTAAGAACTCATTTTGAATTATTCTATTATTTTTTTTCCTTGCTGTACATTCTCCCATTTTGAATGGGGTGATATTTAGACTGTCATTCATGGCTTTGAGCGTATTCATATTTATTCTTCTCTGCAAACCTGACTTCCTTGAGAATTATTTTCTGTGGTGGTTTTCCTCCTGTCCATTCTCTCAGTTGTAGACACCTCTCTGCAGTGGATGATTGTGTCTGCCTGAACTCTCCAGTGTACATGGCCATAAACCAGTTTTTACATTGTTGTCATTTCTTCAGTTCTCTGCAAATGTATAATGGCTCAATTTTGAAACCAGTAATATAGACTTAGGATCCTAATCTCACATGGTTGACTCTGTCTTGCTCTCAGACTAGGGCAAGAAGCCTGTTTTTAATGGAACTTCAGCCAGATGAGCCCAGATATTCAGGTATTCATTCAGCAAAATTTTGTCTCCCAGCTTTCTGCAAGTTAGTCCAGTTTTGTCTCTCAGCCCTGAAGGGGCTTGCATATAAACTTTCATCTCCACTTGGGTCTCAAGGTCTGAAGTCTCCATGGGCAGTATTTGATCCAGGTCTCTTGTCATGGTAGCTCAATTCCATTTTACTAGTAAGGGTTTTTTGTCTTTACTTGGCATCTAGAGATTTACTCTCTTGGCTTGCAGTGATATGTATTAACAATTTTATTATTATTTTACATAGCGTATCTGTTAGAAAATGATCTGGTAACTCGATAGATGATTTTTTTAATTATACAGTTTATGTTTTACCTATTTAGCATGTTTATTTAGACAAAGTTAAAAATCAGTCGAAACATTTTACCTTCCAGATGCTCATTAAAATTCAATTTTAATTGTTAGGATTTGTTAATATTAATATACTCTAGCTTTTATTTTACTACTGTCTAATTCATGTATTTTTAAAATATTTTTGCCGCTTTTATATGTTTGCTATATTATTCCTTAACTTACACATTTAAAAAAATTGTTTATTGTGTTAATTTTCATAGGATGAATCTTCAAGAAGAATTGGATAAACTTAAGGTACATATGTCTGTTGATAAAGCAACAATACAAGAATTGAATACATTTATGGCAGAGAGAAGAGAAGGTAATTTTTTGTGAGGATAAATGTTTAATGTAAGCAGTTTAAAATTATCCAGTTCTTTATGTTTTACTTTCATTTTCTTCTAAGACTCTCACCCTGTTCCCCCTCTTTCCACTGCTTTACTCATTCATATCTCATTAACATTTTCACCTTTCATGAGAAAATCAAATAGAACACTTAAAAGTCAGCTTTATAATTTATTAAAAATTTTAAAGAAATATTTGATAAGGAGAAAATATTCATTTTTACTATTCATTGACAAAGTTTTACTAGGTGTGTTTGTCCAAAGTTTTATAGGTAATATAGAGTTATTGATAATATAGAGGTAGTTACTATCAATAATTCATTTATATTTTTATATGACATTACACTTTTCTGGAAGTCATTTAGTTCTCACCTGGAATCACAATCTTAGAGCTAGAAGGAAACTTGGAGATCTGCAAATCTGAAACCTGCCTGACCCCTAGCCTGAGAGTGTTGAGTAAAAGGGGATGTATCTATTTCAATTACAAGATTATTCCTTTGTTAAAATCAAGATTACTATATTTACAGTATGACTTCAGTCCATCCTCAGATACCTCATTAAAAAAAGTAAATAAGGTTGATATGATAGAATTTCTTCTTATTTGACCTTGCTACAGCTTAATTGTTACCACTGTGCTTTTTAGGTATTGACAATTTATACTTAATAATTCAATTAATAATTTATACTTAATAATTTGTATGTAATATTTAAATTTTTATATATCACTCATCAAGAAGTTGTCCCAATTACTTTGTTGTTCCAGTTGCTCTTATTTAGTTTACTAGTGAACTTGTCAAGGCCAGTATTTGAATCCTTCTATTTTACACTATTGATTTATATCATATTTTATGCTACTCCTTCATTGAGTTCTTTTTTTCCCCATAGATCAAGGCAATGATCATTAATGACTACTAAGACCATTGGGTGAAAAGCTGATGGGGCCTTTTTTTAATTATTCTTTTTTCTTTTTACCTTTTGACTCCCTTCACCCATTTCTTTTATCACCTCTGGCCACTACCAATCTGTTCTCTGTATTTCTGAGCTTTTTTCTTTGTTTCTTTGTTTGTTTAGATTCCACATATGAAAGGCATCATATGGTATTTGTTTTTCTCTCTCTGACTTATTTCATTTATCATAATGTCTGTGAGGCCCATCCATGTTGTCACAAATGGCAAGATGTCATTTTTTATGGCTGAATAATATCCATTGTGTATATGTATATATGTATCACAATTTCTTTATCCTATCATCCATCAATTGACACCTAGGTTATTTCCATATCTTGGCTACTGTAAATAATGCTGCAGTGAACATTGGGGTGCATATATCTTTTCACGTTAGTGTTTTAATTTTCTTTGGATAAATACCCAGAAATTGCTGGATCATATGGTAGTTCTATTTTTATCTTTTTGAGGAACCTCCATATTGTTTTACAAAGTGGATGCACCCATTTACATTCCCACCGATAGTGCACAAGGGTTCTCTTTTCTCTGCATTCTCACCAAGATTTGTTACTTCTTGTCTTTTTGACAACAGCCATTCTAAAAGGTATGAGATGATATCTCAGTGTGGTTTTGATTTGTAGTTCCCTCATGATTAATGATGTTGAGCATCTTTTCACATATCTGTTAGCCATCTGTACAGGCATATCTAGGAGATTCTGCGGAGTTTTTTTCCAGACCACCACAATAAAGCGAATATTGCTATAAAGTGAGTCACGTGATTTTATTGGTTTCCCAGAGCACATAAAAATTATATTTACACTATATCGTAGTTTGTTAAGTGTGCAATAGCATTATGTCTAAAAAATGAATGTACCTACCTTAATTAAAAAATACTTCATTGCTAAAAAATGCTAACCATCATCTGAGTTTTCAGTGGGTCATAGTCTTTTTTGCTGGAGGAGGGTTTGAAATATTAGGAGAATTACCAAAATGTGACACAGAGACACAAAATGACCAAATGCTGTTGGAAATGGCACCAATAGACTTGGTTGACAGAGGGTTGCCACAAACATTCAATTAGTAGAAAAACACAATATCTGCAAAGAACAGTAAAGCAAAGCACAATAAAACAAGTTAGACCTGTATGTCTTCTTTGGAAAAATGTCCATTTAGATCTTCTGCCCACTTTTAAATTGAATTGTTTGTTTTTTTGTTATTGCATTATATGAGTTTTTAAAATACATTTGGATATTGGCCCATTATCAGATATATGATTTGCAAATAGTTTCTCCCATTCAGCAGGTTGCTTTTTTATTTTGTTTATGGTCTCCTTTGCTGTGCAGAAGATGTTTAGTATGATGTAGTCCAACTTATTCATTTTTACTATTGTTGCTTTTGCTTTTGATGTCAGATTCAAAAAATCATCCCCAAGATCTAGGTCAAGGAGCTTACTGCCTCTGTTTTCTTCTGGGAATTTTAGGGTTTCAGATCTTATGTTCAAGCCTTTAATACATTTTGAGTGAATTTTTGTATATGGTATAAGATAGTAGTCCAGTTTCATTCTTTTGCTTGTGGCTGTCCAGTTTTCCCAACACCATTTAATGAAGAGACTGTCCTTTCCCTATTGTATATTCTTGCCTCCTTTGTTGTAAATTAATTGACCATATAAGCTTGTTTTTATATCTGGTCTCTATTCTGTTCCATTGATGTATGCGCCTATTTTATGCCAGTACCATACTGTTTTAAATATTAGCTTTGTAATATAGTTTGAAATCAGGGCGTACGTGATGCCTCCAACTTTTCTTCTTTCTCACATTGCTTTGACTATTTGGGGTACTTTGTGGTTCCATCAGATTTTAGGGTTATTTGAATTTGTTTTTTCTTTTGAAAAATGCCATTGGAATTTTAATAAGGATTGCACTGAATCTGTAGTTTGCTTTGGGTTGTATAGACATTTTAACAATATTGGTTCTTTCAATCAATGAGCATGAAATATCTTTCCATTTATGTTTGTCTTCTTCAGTTTCTTTCATTAATGTCTTTTAGTTTTCAATACACAGGTCTTTCACCTCCTTGGTTAAATTTATTCCTAGGGATTGTTTTCTTAATTTTTCTCTGATAGTTCATTGTGAGTATAAAGAAATAGAACAGCTTTTTGTATATCGATTTTGTATCCTGCAAATTTACTGAATTTGTTAGTTCTTACAGTTATTAGCAGTTCTGACAGTTTTTGATGGAGTCATTAGGGTTTTCTGTATCATGTCATCTGCAAATAGTGACAGTTTTAGTTCTTCCTTTCCAGTTGGATGCCTTTTATTTATTTTTCTTGCTTAAGTGGCTGGCTAGGACTTCCAATACTATGTTGAATAAAAGTGGTGAGAATGGGCATTTTATCTTGTTCCTGATCTTAGAGGAAAAGCTTCTAGCTTTTCACCATTGAGTATGATATTAGCTGTGGGCTTGTCATATATGGCCCTCATTATGTAGAGATAGATTCCCTCTGTACCCAGTTTGTTGAGGGTTTTAACCATGAAAGGATGTTGAATATAGTCAAAAGATATTCCTACATCTGTTGAGATGATCATATGATTTTTATCCTTCTTTTTGTAATGTGGTGTATCACATTGACTGATTTACAGATGTTAACCCATCCTTGCATCGCTGGAATAAATCCCACTTGATCTTAGTGTATGGTCCTTGTAGTGTATTGTTGAATTTTGTTTACTGATATTTTTTTGAGGACATTATATCTATATTCATCAGGGATATTGGCCTATAATTTTCTTTTCTTGTGGTGTACTTTTCTGGTGTTGGTATCAGGATAATACTGGCCTTGTGAATTGAGCTTGGAAAAGCTCCCTCCTCTTATATATTTTGGAAGAGTTTGAGAAGAATTGGTATTAATTCTTCTTTAAATATTTGGCAGAATTCATTAATGAAGCCGTCTGGATCTGATTTTTGTTTGCTGGGAGGTTTTTGATTACTGATTCAATCTCCTTATCAGTTATAAATCTATTCAGAGCTGGTTCTTTAAAAAGATAAATAATTTTGACAAGCCTTTAGCTATACTTACCAAGAAAAAAAGAGAGAGAACTCAAATAAAATTTAAAAAATGAAACAGGAGATGTTACACCTGATACCACAGAAATACAAAGAATCATAGGAAAATACTTTTAACAAATATATTCCAACAAATTCCACAACCTAGAAGAAATGGATAAATTCCTAGAAACATACCACCTACCAAGACTGTATCATGATGGAATAGAAAATCTGAACAGAACAATTACTGTATGTCTGTCTGTTTCTCCCATTAGGTCTCTTAATATTTGCTTTCTGCTCCTATGTTGGGTGTGTGAATATTTACAAATGTTACATCCTCTTGTTGGAGTGACCTCTTCATCGTTATATAATACCCATCTTTGTCTCTTCTGACAGTCTTGTCTTAAAGCCTATTTTGCCTGATGTAAGTGTAGCTACTCCAGCTTTCTTCCGGTCTCCATTTGCATGGAATATCTTTTTCAATCCTTTTGTGTTCAGTCTGTGTGTGTCTTTAAATCTAAAATGCGTCTTTTGTAGGCAGTATATAGATGGGTCTTGGTTTTTTATTCATCCAGCTACTCTGTGTCTTTTGTTTGGAGAATTTCGTGCATTTACAGGTAAAATAATTGTTGACAAGTATATACATATTGCTTTTTTGTTCATTGTTTACTGGCTGTTTTTGTAGTTCTACCCGCTTCCTTTATTCTTCTCCTACTCTCTTCCTTTTTGTTTTGATGACATTCTTTAGTGGTATAAATATACTTATATTCCTGTCTATCTTTTTTTTTTTTTTTTGCGGTACGCTGGCCTCTCACTGTTGTGGCCTCTCCCGTTGCAGAGCACAGGCTCCGGATACGCAGGCTCAGCGGCCATAGCTCACGGGCCTAGCTGCTCCACGGCATGTGGGATCCTCCCGGACCGGGGCACGAACCCTTGTCCCCTGCATTGGCAGGCGGACTCTCAACCACTGCGCCACCAGGGAAGCCCCCTGTCTGTTTATCTTTTATGTGTTTTTTGTAGGTTTTTGCTTTGTGGTTACTAGGAGACTTACATATAACATCTTATAACTGTGACGTAAATTGACAGAAACTTAAGTTTTTTAAAAAATTTTATTTTATATTGGAATATAGTTGATTTATAACGTTGTGTTAGTTTCGGGTGTACAGCAAAGCGATTCAGTTATACATATACATATATCCATTTTTTTTCAGATTCTTTTCCCATATAGGTTATTACATAATATTGAGTAGAGTTCCTTGTGCTATAACACTAGGTCCTTGTTGATTATCTGTTTTATATATAGTACTGTGTAAATGTTAATCTCAAACTCCTAATTTATCACCCCCCACCTTTTCCCTTTGGTAACCATAAGTTTGTTTTTGAAGTCTGTGACTCTGTTTCTGTTACGTAAATAAGTTCATTAGTATGATTTTTTTACATTCCACATATAAGTGATATGATATTTGTCTTTCTCTGTCTGACTTACTTTACTTAATATGATAATCTCTAGGTCCATCCATGTTGCTGCAAATGGCATTACTTCATTCTTTTTTTATGGCCGAGTAATATTCCACTGTATTTATGTACCACATCTTGTTTGTCCATTCCTCTGTCGATGGACATTTAGGTTGCTTCCATGTCTTGGCTATTGTACATAGGCTGCAGTGAACATTGGGGTGCATGTTCTTTTTTTTTCTGGTTTATCCCACTTTAAATAATATTAAGATTAATTAGGAACTTCAGGTGGTTTCAGCCTAATCCCTCTATTATTAAATTCCCAATCAATGTTTCATTTACTGGTTTTAGCGTCCATTGGTTATTGTTATCAAAATTCATTATTTCATTTGGGGTTGCAACACAGCAATTTTCTGATTTTAGCATTTTTTGTGCACTTTTTATCTGTAATTCTATGAAGAAGAATATGGATAACTATTTGGTTATCCTGAAATACAGTTTGTAGAGGAAAGGCAAGAAAAATCTTGATTACACCTCTTTACCAATTTTCATTTGGTGACCTAGCATCCTTCAAAGGTGATCAATGAGTTGGTGGCTTTTGTTAGTGTTAGAAACTCAGAACTTCTGTTGATATATTTAAAGATTTTTTAATCCATTGAAGGCATTATTCTTTTTGATATTCAGATTGTTTCATCTTAGGTCAGTGGGAGCCTTCATAGTATATTTTGTGTATTTTTATTTATTCTGGTTTATTCTTTTTGTAAAGTTTTTATTGGAGTATAGTTGATTTACAATGTTGTGTTTCAAGTGTACAGCAAAGTGAATCATTTATACGTATACATATATCCACTCTTTTTTAGATTCTTTTCCCATATAGGCCATTACAGCGTATTGAGTAGAGTTCCCTGTGCTATACAGTAGGTCCTTACTAGTTATCTATTTCAGATATAGTAGCGTGTATATGTCAATTCCAATCTCCCAATTTATCCTTCCCCCACCTTTCCCCCCAGAACCATAAGATTGTTTTCTACATATGTGACTCTATTTCTGTTTTGTAAAGAAGTCCATTTGTGTCTTTTTTTTTAGATTCCACATATAAGTGATATCATATATTATTTGTCTTTCTCTGTCTGACTTCATAAAGTATGACAGTCTCTATGTTGCTGCAAATGGCGTTATTTCGTTCTTTTTATGGCTGAGTAATATTCCGTTGTATATATGTACCACATCTTCTTTATTCACTCGTCTGTTGATGGACATTTAGGTTGCTTCTGTGTCCTGGCTATTGTTAATAGTGCTGCAGTGAACATTGGGGTGCATGTATCTTTTCGAATTATGGTTTTCTCTGGATATATGCTCCGGAGTGGGATTGCTGGATCATATGGCAGTTCTACTTTTGGTTTTTTAAGGAAACTCCATACTGTTCTCCATAGTGGTTGTACCAATTTGCATTTCCACCAGCAGTGTAGGAGGGTTCCCTTTTCTCCACACCCTCTCCAGCATTTATTGTTTGTAGACTTTTTGATGATGGCCATTCTGACCAGTGTGAGGTGATACCTCATTGTAGTTTTGATTTGCATTTCTCTAATAATTAGTGATGTTGAGCATCTTTTCATGTGCTTTTTTGGCCATGTGTATGTTTTCTTTGGAGAAGTGTCTATTTAGGTCTTCTGCCCATTTTTGGATTGGGTTGTTTTTTTGATATTGAGTTGTATGATCTGTTTTTATATTTTAGAGATTAATCCCTTGTTGGTCGCTTCATTTGCAAATATTTTCTCCCATTCTGTGGGTTGTCTTTTCATTTTGTTTATGGTTTCCTTTGCTGTGAAAAAGCTTTTAGGTTTAATTATGTCCCATTTGTTTATTTCTGGTTTTATTTTCATTATTCTAGGAGGTAGATCTGAAAAGATATTGCTGTGATTTATGTAACAGTGTGTTCTGCCTATGTTTTCCTCAAAGAGTTTTAAGTATTCAGTCTTAAATTTAAGTCTTTTATCCATTTTGAGTTTATTTTTGTGTATTATGGTGTTAGAGAATGTCCTAATTTCATTCTTTTACATGTAGCTGTACAGTTTTCCCAGCACCACTTAGTGAAGAGACTGTTTTTTCTCCATTGTATATTCTTGCCTTCTTTGTTGTAGATTACTTGACCAAAGGTGCATGGGTTTATTTCTGGGCTTTCTATCTGGTTCCATTGATCTATGTTTCTGTTTTTGTGCCAGAACCATACTGTTTAGATGGCTGTAGCTTTGTAGTATAGTCTGAGGTCAGGGAGCTTGATTCCTCTAGCTCTGTTTTTCTTTCTCAGGATGGCTTTGGCTATCTGGGGTCTTTTGTGTTTCCATACAAATTTAAAATATTTTGTTCTAGTTCTGTGAAAAGTGCCATTGATAATTTGATAGGGATGGCATTGAATCTATAGATTGCCTTGGGTAGTATAGTCATTTTGATGATGTTGATTCTTCCAATCCAAGAACATGGTATATCTTTACATCTGTTTGTGTCATCTTTGATTTATTTCATCAGTGTTTTATAGTTTTCTGAGTACAAGTCTTTTGCCTTCTTAGGTAATTTTATTCCTAGGTATTTTATTCTTTTTGATGTGATGGTAAAAGGGATTGTTTCCTTAATTCTTCTCTCTGATCTTTCATTATTAGTGTATAGAAATGCAAGAGATTTCTGTGTATTAATTTTGCACCCTGCAACTTTTGTTGGTGTCTCTAACAACATTTTTATATTCAGCTTGTGTTAAGTAGAAGTGAAATATAAAGGAAAATAGATTTATGGGGAACCTTGTGCAAAGAGGCTTGTTATGAATACCAGAAGATAATCCTCTCACCTCTATCACTTATGAAATTCCAAGGACTTTAGAAGCTTTGTGTGGGGAGCCAGGGAGAAAGACCAAATATATATTTCTTACTGTATGTTATGGCAAGTGCCCTCTAAAGTAATATATTCACTTTTCCTAAAAGTGAAGAAAAAATAGTAATATTGATGCCAAAAACTCGGCCTCTGTGCCCTGGTGCCCAGTTGAATCTCAGAGACAGAGTTTTGGGTGAAGTAGGAAAGAATAGCTCTATTGCTTTGCCAGGCAAAGGGGGGACACAGTGGGCTCCTGCCCTTGAAAACTGTGTGTCCCAACCTGGGAGGATTTGGTGAGGAGTTTTACAGCAATAGTTGAGGGGTGAGTTTGCCGATAAGATTAGGGTGTGTGCAGGGCCTGCACTCTTTTAATCTGGTCTCAGGCCATCTCTTGATGAGCTTCTATGGTTCCTTTAATCTGGCCTCAGCTGGTCTTCTCTGGAAGGAAGAATGCTAACATCTTCCGTTTGTTGGGGATTTTAGTTCTGTAAAGAGCTCAAAGGTACTGTTGTGTGTATCCCTTGAGGTGAAACCAGGACCTGCCCCAAGGCTGCACTATTGTTTCTTGGCTGCTCCTGCCTTGTCTCTGCAGCCCCTCCCTTCCATGATTAGCAACTGTTTGAATCTGCCCTTTGGGACTCAGGAAAGGTCATGGAGGCTGGAGTCTGTTCTCTACAAACAAGGAACGGGGGACACAGAAAGACTTTCATACCCAGGAGCCTCCACAGGGTCCTGCTCGGTTTCAGTATTTTTTAGGAAATTGCCAATACACAAGATACCTATTCTCCTTTCTTTATATCCCAAGTTGATACAATCACAAACAGACCTTTAAGATAGTGTAGGAAGCATCATATTAAGATGAGTAAAAATATAATTGTAGGGGAGGAATAAGAATTTTCCTTCTACCCTTATTAGCTGAAACCCCTTTAATAAAAGACAGATTAGCAAGAGGAAACCAGAAATTTATTAATGTTTATACCTCATGGTATACACATGGAAGAAACCCAGGGAAGAGTGAGTACTCAAAGAGGTGGCTTTAGAATTCAGGATTACATACTGTCTTAATAGGGAGAGAGGAGGAGGGATGTAGGCCTCTTAGGGGAGAGTAAATGATTTTAGAAAAGATGAATGGGCCCATAGAAGACTAGCTGAGAGGAATGATAGTTTGTAGTAAAGCTTGTCTGGGTATAGTGTGGACTTCTAGTTTCCTCTCCTGTGATAAGAGTTAATCTTCTCTGGTTGATGAAACTTTAGGGGAGTGGGTAATAACACTCAAGTTCCTTCTGGAGGGTCTTCTGGCAGATAAGGGGAGTTCAGAGAAAGCCTCTACCTGCATTTGCAGCTTTTGAAGTTCCTACTGCTGAAAATAATCAATATACCAAAGTGGCATATATTAGGCTGGCATATTCTGCAATCCCTTATAATGATAACAGATTTTTAATATTAATTTGTTAAAATAGCTAAAAGAGAATCTAAAAGAAGGAGAAAAAGTTGCAGAAGGACTTACATTAATTTATAATGTAATCCAGGAGAATTAAGGGGACCAAAAAAGCATAGGCGATAGAGAAAAATGTTTAAACAACTATGAGTAAGCAAAGTTAAAAGTTAAAAAGAAAAAGTGGGGAGAGAAGAAACTCCTGAGAAAGAATATAAATCAGAATGAATTTGTATAGTGGTAAAAATAAAAGTAAAGCATTTAAATCCACAGTTTTTAAAATAAATTTCCAGTAAGGAGAAGCATATTCTCACACATCCACCAAAGGACAAAAATAGAACTGTATATTTCTAACTAGGTCCTCTTGGTTCACTTCCCAAATCCTGAGATCCTTGAAGGGGAAGGGAATCAAGTGGCAGAGAGTTGGGTCTTTGTTCCTCTCCACGGCCTGGGCCTAGCTGCCATGTATTCTTTGTAAAACCTGTGAAGGTGAGAAACAAAGTTTTCAACAGAAAACCACAAGTGAACATGGTCTTCCAGTCCACCAGGGAATCTTGCACACACCTAGGAGCACAAAAGCAGCAATCAAATTCATTTTTAAATCAGTCTTCAACATTTATATTGTTGGAATTATTCAGCTACTTTTAGCACTGTACAGTCTTTGAATATAGAACTATTTTCTTATTTTTAAGTGTAAATATTTTACTTAGAACTATAGCAGATATTTAAATGACTAGAACAGATGAATTGTATTTGCATATTATTTCTATATTGCTGAAAGAGTTTTGTAAATGAATTCAGCACCATGGAGTTAAGGGACTAGAAAAAGAAACTCGGGAACCAACAGATTATCATCAAGATAAAGGTACATATTCCCCGGGTGGCAAATTCTACCTATTCTAGCTTTTATTATCCTTAGGATAGTGTTCTATTTATTTCAGGAGTACAGAAGTTTTAATTGGATATGTCATGTTTCAAAGACAAAAGAAATGCCTAATTCACTCTAACAAACTTGTTAGTCACTGTTTATACCAAGAGGATTTCTACTCTACAGAGAGTAATATTGTTTTCTTTTTTCTTTGTTGATAAATCAAAGTTTCATACTGACCTACAGCAGCCAAGCATACTTTAAAGCAAAATCATCTCAGACGAACACAGATATGTATCCTTTTAGCTTTATGCATTGTTTTTGCCCCCTTTTTGATTCTTTGAGAAATGTGTATTTCAAAAATAATTCAGTAAGAAAATGTTAAATTTGTCACCATAATTTATCTTCTAAGAAAAAAATATTTATAGGTTTTAATGTATTTCAATTCTAATAATATTAACTGAAGTTTTATGATTTTTTTTCCTTTAATGTTGTTATGTTGCTTATACAGTTTTGCTTGTTCAAAGGGGTTTTATTAGTCAAATGCCTGGGTAGTGTAGGAATGATTTGTAGGAACAACTTTACCCATTACCTGGGTTTCTATTTGTTATAAAGTCACTTTTTATGGAAATGTGATTTTTATGCTTTACTCTGCCCAGTGCATGATCTTTTACTTTAAAGAAAGGTGGTGGTAGGGGGTGTTACAGTTTCAGTCTACCCTAATTCTGTTACTGTTTGCTTTGTTCAGCAATCACTCTGATCCTCCTGGCAGGGAACAAGATCCAGAGAACAAAACTAGTAGTGACTGTGTAGATAAAAAGGCAGTGAATTCTGCTTTTAAGGCAAAGGGGAATGGTCTACAAAAGAATGAAAATGGGAATAAAAATACAGCATTGTTAACCTGCAGATCTGTTATACCTTTGAAAATCTTACGCTGCAAAAAAAGAAAGGGACACTATAAAGATACATAATTGTGAGACTGAAAATCTTGAAAAAGGTCACCATTCAGTTACTGGCCAAATACTTGACAATAAAATAGACTACGTTATTCATAGTTGAGAAACCATACACCCCTTTTTCTTAAAATGACAGAACAGTGTTTCAGGATCATATGAGGTACCATAATATATTATTTATTCTCTGCCAGAAGAACTCTTTAGATACGGTGAAGATGATGGGGTCAAGAAGAGTACTCCAGAGAAGAACTGGAAAGAAATGTCGGAGCAGACATTGCAGAAGGTAGTCTAATCTTTACGATATTGAACTGAGCAAGTTAAATCTGAATTTTAACATAAAGGATTATATTTTAAAACGAGGCCTCATGAACTTAAACCTTGTGTGAATCCTTAATTTAAATTCAAAATCATTGGCTTACAAAAATGGGGTTAAAAAATCAGTGTTAGTGAAGTAAATGTGGAAACACTCATGCTTGTGTTGACATAGGTTTAAAATATTTTCAAAGATAAAAAGAATGATAACAATAGAAAGTATAAAAATTTACCCTCTATGTGTTTATTAGGTATAACTTAAGTATTTTACTTTCTCTGTTACATTTCAAAACGCATACAGATGTACAATATTTGAACTAAAAAAAAAGCATAGTTTTAGCTTTATGCAGTAAAATGGTAATATATTTATAATTTTAATTTTAAACTTGAAAATTATACATGTCTCATCTCATTTTAGATAAAAATTTATGCCCATATGATTTGGTATAGCTCTCCCTGTTTTAATAGAACCACTCTGTATAAACCCTATACTCACTTTACAACATGGCTGTCTTTAATAGTAAAATGTTGTTTAAAAATCTTAACATTTATCTTTACAACTTTGTACTTAATTTACATTTTTGTATATAAATAACATTGTCATCAATTTCAGTTAAGTGGGCTTGGTTTTATTTTAATACTTTTTGTTATTGTTATAAAGGAAATATTCTTAGAAAAAGCTGGAAGTTTACAGATATATAGACAAAAATATTAATATAGCTACCTACATTTTATATGTCTGTGAATTGATTCGTAGGAAATCTAGTGATATACAGCAGATGATATGATTCCTTATACTCCTAACACTTGCCATATGCTCAGGTAACACAGGCCGTCATCTCATTATTACTGAATGAACATATCAGTTTCATATTATAACGTAAAGAACAAGAAATGCTCATGTTCATTTATCTTAAGATAAAATAAGTAATTGAAATAATGTATGTACTGCCAGCTAGAACGTGATACAGTTTATAACAATTTATCTTTTTTGTTTCAGAACAATATTCTTTTTTGCCAGGTTTTGTATAATTTTTATTTCTGTGGGTATATTGTACTACACTACTACTTACTACGTTAGGGTAGAAACCTAGAGAAGTTTATTATTTCATTCCAACTGCCATAAATGATGTGGAGGAGGAAAGGAATTTTTCCTCTATTCTTTTAGGTTCTCAGATGAGATATCCCCGGTAATAAAAAGACAGATTAACAGGAAAAAACAAACAGAAGTTTAACAACAGGCATACCTCCTGTATACATAGGAGATGCCCAGGAAAACTGAAGTAACACCCTGAAATGGTCCAAGCCGTCACCTTATACACCTTCCTCAGCTACAGACAAGAAAAGATGTCGGGGCTGGGCAGTCAGTTACTACTCAGTTTTCAGAGCCTCTCCTTGTGTCTGCCGTTTCTTAAAAACAACCAGCTCAAGATAAGACATATGTCAAAGAGACATTTTGGGGTGGCAAAATTCTGCTCCCTTTCATTGACTACTACCATAGTAGATCCAGAAAGCCATTTTAAGTCTTAAAAGCCAACAGAAATTGTTTTCATTGGACCATGTGTCAAATTAGTGTACTAATTTGTCACTGTTTTTTTAAATATTAACCTAATGCAATTGTATGAGTCATGATTTAACCCCTTTAGTTGAGTTCCCTTATTTTAGAAGGATATATATGAAATTCATTCAAAATGGGTTTAAAAGACAGTAAAAACATGAAAACAATATTTGTATAATACATAGTAGAAATGAAACATGTAAGTAGATCCTTTTTAAAATAATGCCTTAACATTTCACTCTGTTAAGGGATAAGTTGTGTCCCCCACCCAAATTCTTACGTCAAAGTCCTAATCCCCTGTATCTCAGAATGTGACTATATTTGAAGATGGAGGTCTTTAAAATTTTAATTAAGTTAAAATGAGGTTATTAGGGTTGAAGCCACCCAGTCTGTGTACTTTGTTATGGCAGCTCTAACGAAGTAATACACAAACTTTAAAAAGTCAGGTGTTTTATTTCAGTTTTGAAAGGAGCCATCTTTTTGGTAAATTAAATGCTCAGTACTGGACTCGAGATGATCTAATACCACACAAACCAAATGCCTTTAACACTTCCTCAGACTTTCATTTTCAAATATATATTGAAATTTTCCTTTCTGTTTTTGGAAAGGTGAAATCAGTTTGACAATTTTTTGAGAGTATACCTTGAATAACACTTTAATATGTGCTATGGACTTTCCCTTATCAAATTCTTTAGAAGTAGTATCTCTCTTGTCCTCCATTTTAAACTTAAATGCAAATAATTTTGACTAGTTCTTATGTTTAAACATAGATTCACATTAGGCAGTTAACAGACTTTAAATATTTTAAACATAACAGACCTTAAAAAGGTACTCTTCCACTGGTATCTAAAATTTTCATGAGTTGTACCCAATCTTAAAATAAAAAAAATAATGCCAATTTCCAAAACTGAAATCTCAAATTTAAGATGTTTGTTACATTTCTTCATTATGTTATATTTTAATCAAAAGTATAAAGTTGAGGGGCTTCCCTCGTGGTGCAGTGGTTGGGAATCCGCCTGCCGATGCAGGGGACGCGGGTTCGTGCCCCGGTCCGGGAGGATCCCACATGCTGCGAAGTGGCTGGGCCCGTGAGCCATGGCCGCTGAGCCTGCGCGCCCGGAGCCTGTGCTCCGCAACGGAAGAGGCCACAACAGTGAGAGGCCCGTGTACCGCAAAAAAAAAAAAAAAAAAGTGTAAAGTTGATTTAATAGATAATTCAGCAATATTTAGTGCAAGTAATTATATTTTAGCTCAAGTAATATTATTAACTAGCTGTTATGATTAACAGTAACAGAGGCAATAATGATAATGATGATGATGATGATGATGATAATGAACCGTCTAGAACTTACCATCTACTGAGAATTGTGGTATATGATCATATTTAATGCTTGTAACCTGCAAAATAGCTGTTACTATTCCCATTTCACAGATGAGGAAACTAAAGGTAAAATAGGTTAAATATTTTACCAGGTAAAGCAATCAGAGCTAGAAGTGAGATCCAGACCAGGCTCAAAATTCAATTTCTCCTAGATTGCACTGCTTCTTACTAATATTTTTATATCACCACTGTCAAAATCATTTTTTAAAGGTATAATTGTTTATTTTCATAAAATAATTTTTAAAAATACAGTCTCTTCTATTCACTCCACCCTGGAATCTAACATGCTAAAATATTTTAAAGTATATTTATGAAAACTATGCTGTTTGGGGCAGTGATTAAAAACCGCTGAGAGAAACCAAAGAGAAAAAGGTGGTATTCTTTTTCTGCTTGTAGTATTTTTTAGTAAATGGAGACTATAATTTCGTGATAGAGTGATTTGGAAAAAGTAAAAATGTTCATGTATTCCTGAACACTGTATTTTCTGTCACATTATCCAGCTCTCCAATAAAGTATTTGCATTGAGAAAGAACAACAGAATTTGTTTCACAGAAATATACAGAGGTCTACAATATTCTGGTAGAAACTCATATACCTCTATTTCAGGTCAAGAGTAAGCCCTACAAAGACATAAGTCCAACAGTAGGGAGTATATCATACTATGGAAAAAACTGATTAAAATTAGCTGAGATTCTTCATATTGTGTTGGGAAATATCCATGTCCCAGGGCAGCATAACCAATTGGTAAATGACTGTTGAATTAAATGAAGGGGGTTGAACTCACAAGAAGACTAAGGGTGCAGAAGGATCAGAGAGGACTGAAACTCACATTAGGAAACAACTTAGATCTTCACCATCATGAGTCAAGTCCAGTAAACTGGAAAGTGTTAAGAGTATGCATAAGTTTTTTGTGTATTTCTCGAATATTATTTTAAATCATTGGTTGTCAATGTATCAATAATGTTTTCTCCTTTGAAGAATTTGTTTTAAGGTAAGTATGAGTCCATATAGTTTTTCAATTGTTGTATTTTTTTGTCACATTATCCAGCTCTCCAATAAAGTATTTGCATTGAGAGGGATCAATAGACTTTGTTTCCCAGAAATATACAGAGGTCTACAAGTAGTCTGGTGCAAACTCATATACATCTACTCCAGGTCAAGAGTAAGCCCTGTCAAGACCTATAAAAGTTTCTTGCTTGACTCTTTCTTTCTTGACCTAGTTCTTTGTTCATTTTCCACATATATCTGGGAAAGTCTTCTTCCCCATATGGTTTGTGGAATAGTGGGATAGGCACAAAATCCTGAACTTGAATCCCAGTTTAACCAGGAAATGTTTACGTCTGTGTGTTAAGTTTTCAGAGCTTCCATTTCCTCTTCTGGGAAGATAATTATCAGTTCTACTTACCTCACCTGTTTTTGAGATTATCAGAAGAGATTGTGTTTATTAAAAATTTTTATAAATGGTAAAATGTACTATAAAGGAACAAAATTTGCCACTCCAAAAGTCTCTTTGGCATATGGATTATTTTGAGTCAAAAACAATCAGGGCCCAAAAGACTCAGGAATAAACTTTGACCTTCCACCTGACTGCCTAAGAGAATGAAGATAGAGGACCTATTCCAGGAAGGGAACTATCACCATAGATAACTGTAGTATAAACTAGGTGTGTGTTGTCAGGGAAGAATCTAGCAAATTGTCTGTTAAAATTTCTCTCTGTGTCCTGTTGTCTCTGCATGGTTCAGCAAACATTTGTTTACCACGAATTTGCTTTTCCATCTCCTTGTTAATTGCCTTCCTCCTAAACCACTAGCACCAACATCCTCTTTTCTCTTTAGCTGAAAATGGTATTTAAGGCGAGGAGGGTTTTGGCCATTTCATTGAGTTACTGTGTTTTCCTGGGTCTCTCCCATGTACACATGTTATAAAACCTTTGATTTTCTCCTGTTAATCTGTCTCATGTCAATTTAATTCTTAGACCAGCCATAAGAACACAGAAGGGTAGAGAGAAATGTCTTCCTCCGCAACAGTGCTTTACAAACAGTGTTGAATATTTTTCAAGATTTAAGTTGAAATCAACTCCTCCTTGAAATTTTTGTACTCATGGCTTAGAATCAATTGCTCTTTCCTTTATGTCCAGACTTATGGCACTTAGATTCTATCCTTTATTAGCTTTATTTGTGCAATTGTCTTTGTTTCTGAATAGTTTTTGAAATTAATTGAGTTCAAGAATTATATATTATTTGTGTGTCCTACAACATGAACACTGTTTAATGAAATAAATGTAAAAAAATTAATTCATATGAAACCTTGAAATAATTATTTTAACATTGTTAGATTTCCTTTTTTGGTAAAAAGTTCCTGTATTGTATAAACTAAGGACCTCACAACTATTAAAATTATATTTTTATAATTTAGGAAAAAGCAGCCTCAATAGATCATTTTGTATTTAGGTCATCTGTTTTTCATATGATAGTTAAATATTGAAGGCTAATTTTATTTTAATAATAAAGTTTCCCTATGTACTGTTTTCAGACTTTTTGTATAAATTGTTTTTCTCTGAAAGTATTCTTTTTCACGAGTAGTAAAATGAGGGGGAGCAAAATATATCACCCCAAAATATGTCTCTTTTGCATATTGATTATTTTAGGCTGATTATTTTTAAGAAACTACAGACATAGGAAAAGCTCTGAAAACTGAGTAGAAGTTATCCCTTTGTAAGAATCATTTACATTTATAAGGGAAATCTCCATTTGTAAGAGGGTATACCTTGCTGTACCAGGAAGATGAAGATGACCAAATCTCTAAAAGTGTAACCAGTGGAGAAGGCAAGGACCTAAATCTGCTTAACAGCCAGACCCTTGTTTACTGTGCTTTTCCTGGGAACCTCCTATAACTGACTCCCACCCACCAAAATCTTACGTAGTCTTTAGATGAAAATGGTATTTAAGGTGATGGCTTAGGCCATTTCGGGGAGTTACTCAGTTTTCCTGGGTATCTCCCAAGTATACAGGAGGTATACGTGATATTAAATTTTTGTTCTTCTCTTGTTAATCTGTCTTATATCAATTTCATTCTGAGACCAGCCAAAGAACCTAGAAGGGTAGAAGGAATTTTTTTTCCTTCCCAACAGTAGACTATAAAGCCAAAGCACTTACAGTCTCAGAGAACTCTGCAGAGCTTATTAGCATACTTAGTTCTGTGTCACATTGTGTAGAATTTTAACTTCTTTTACCATCTGTCCTTTATTCAACAGATGTATTATTGCATTTTAGAATGTATTTATGTACACCACCTTAGAATTATTTAGAAATTAAGTACTTTAGATTTATTTTGTCCTTGTGCTAAATGAAATTTTATTTTCATAAGTTAGAAATAACAATAAAAATACAGTACATTCTGGTTTTGGACTTTTAAAAGAATAAATTAAACTTTTCTGTTTAGGTCATTGAATTGGAAAATCGGCTAAAATCTTTTGAGAAAAGGTCAAGAAAATTAAAAGAAGGGAATAAAAAATTAATAAAAGAAAATGATTTCCTGAAATCCCTTGTAAAACAGCAGCAAGAAGACGCAAAGACCAGAGAAAAAGAGCTGGAACAACTGCAAAAGGGAAGTAAAGATGTAGAAAAAGACAAAGCTGAACTTCAAGTAAAACTCAGTGAGCTGGAGATAGAAGTCACTTCCCTAAGGAGACAAGTGGCAGAAGCTAATGAGTTGAGAAATGAAAATGAAGAGCTGATGAATTCAGTGGAGAAATTACAGCGTTCAGCAGACAAAGCTAAATCTGAGATGGCCACCACGGAAGTGAGATCTGGATCTAGACAATCTGATTTTAAGGCAACCACTACCAAGGTTAAATTTAAAGTGGCCAAGAAAAAGCGCGCCGTGGGTCGTTACCACACTGTTCTCAATCACTCCATCAAGGTCATGAGCAATGTGTTTGAGAACCTCAGCAAGGACGACTGGGAGGATGTGTGCGAAAGCAGGTAAGGCTCTCATTAACTCAGCTCAGTGGTGGGGACACTGTGCATATGTAAAGCACCAGCAAGTGGAGATTGAATTTCAACTACTGTCGATTTGGTATTCAGAAAAAATACTGTCAGATCCTTTGAAATATCTTGGGAGGTCTTGTTCTGAGCTTATTGACTGAAATTTGCATGCAAAATTAGCCACAACTGCATGAGTGTTTGAATAGGTGCCAGGAAACCCAAAAGAAGGCAATGCTTGATTTCTTCCAGTGATGCTATTTTCATGCAGTCATGAGGCTTGAAATTGACAGTTTGGCAGGTTGATTTAATTTGCTGGCCCTTTGCATATTCACCACTGACAGCTAAGGATTCCCAGGCAAGCCTACTAAGTCGGTTTAGTTATCTTGTGACATGGCAACCTGGGAGGAGAAACATTTTTTCCCCTTAATTTAGTTAGATAAATTTTGAATGACCCATTTCAGCTTGTTACCAGATGTCTACAAGCTGTTTAACATCCTTTAAATTAAGAACCATCTTCACTAATTATTTCATGTATGTATTATGCAAAGTCATTGTGCTAACTTTAATTGAAGGAGGTTAAAAATTAGTTCTTTAAAGTTAAAGCTCTACAGATTCCTAGTTTTAAGTTATCTAACCCCTAGTGAATAACAACAGGGGAATACTAAAAATCTATAATATTTCTTACCCTTACCCCTGGCTATACATTCATACATTGAAGCACATCAGTAAAACCACAAAGGCAAGTGGATAATAGAACACCTCTTTTTATACCTAGATAATACGGAAGTTTAATGTGGCCAGAATTGTTAACAGACACATGGAACAATTTTCCATAATTCTGTCTTGGTTTATGATGGCGCATATTTCCTTTTATTTTCCCAAGTTTTTTTTTTTTTTTTTTTTAAATCTGCAGTCATGATCTGTTTTAGATTTGGGATGTTTCTGGATAGTTTTCTTAGACATAGATCTGAAACATTTTAAAATGCAATTCTCAAACTTGTTTGCATATTAGAATCACCTGGGGATCACATAAAAATTCCAAAGCTCAGGCCACATCCCAGAACAATTAAATCATAACTTCTGGAGTGAGATACAAGCTTCAGTATGTTTTGAGGCTCTCCAGCTGATTCCAATATGCAGACAAGTTTGCGAACCACTGTTTTAAACGATCAGTGGTCATGCCTCTGGTCTTTAGACAGGTGAAAAACTCAAAAACAAATTTACGGAAGTAAGGAAGAAAGACCAAATCTGCGTTCCTGTTTCTTTGTTACCTCTTCTAAGGTTTTCTTCCCTGTTCTCAAAAGCAGTTAGAGATAAAATCCCACTTAGCTTAAAACCCACTAAGTGTTTATCTTTGTCTTCCAGGAAATTCTGGTTTCATCTACTAATTATATCTCAGCCAGTTGGTACTACCACACTCTTCATAATATAGTGGTACATATTTACTGGTGTATGTATGTCTGAATAAATATGTGAATGTTAAGGAGTACACTCAGTTTAATTTCATCTTCTTGGTGCATGTGCAGAAGGTCACGTATTTTGGGGGATGTATCACACAATATCTCTTAAAACATAGGATTGTCATTTAAGTTATTAGCAGTGAAACTCAGTTTTACACTGTGAGGATTAATTGTTACATTTCCTGCCTGACAGAATGGTCTCAGGAATCACTCAGCTGCAAAGAATTCTCAAGCAATTAGAAATCCCACAATGGAGCCTCAGGACTTCAGGACATTCTATTTCTTTTAACTTTACATAGTCTGAAATATAAGAAATTTACTTGGATACTGAGGAAAATAGAACTTGGCCCTTTATTTATTTGTATATAGAATATTATATAATTATTACCTTATGAATATTTATTTCCCATAGTTGAATAGTATTACAAGAGCATGATGTCAAAGAACAAAAATAATATGATTTAGTAACGAGCATGAAGACCTCTATTCATGGGAAAACATGCATGGATAAGGGGAGTCCAGTGCCTAACAAGCTGTGGAGCACTCTTTCAAGGGATTTGGGGCAGGAGGGAGTTTTATAGAGCATTATAAGAGGTAAAGCAGAAACAGGGCATGACTGCCTAGGAGGTCAGGGATTTTCTTGTAAAGCTAGCGGGTCCTATTTTCTAGGATAAGGTAGCTAGTTAAAGTTCGCAAACTAGCTACAGCTGAATTGGAGGATTGTGATATGTTAGCTTTCCTTGACAGTGATGAATTTCCCGTTAGTGCAGCTGACTTAGGTTCCAGTTTCTGACACAGGCCGGGCCGCTGGGGCACTCTGCATTTTGTGGGTCCCGATATATGAAGTATCTTTATCAATGCCCATTCACTGATAGGTAATAATCAGGAGGAGTTGTTAATACCTAGAAGAAGAAAGACAGAATTTCAGCAAAACATGTTTATCAAATCTGTGGATAACGTGACACTGAAAGGGCTGGAAAATACTTTACAAGATAGAATCAAAATCCCCAAAGATCTCAATAGACTGGGAAGATATAGTTATCCAAAAGACTACAGGGTCCTTTACTTGGCTATAAAATGTTAATTGTTCAACTATGCAATGGGAAAATATGGCACTTTGTAATAGTGAATGTAAAAGTATATTTTGTTAAATCCTGTAAGAGTCTCAGTACAATATGCATGCTGGAAAAGCTTATACAAATTTAGTCCACATCTACCAGGAGTACTACTAAGTACTTCTCATTGTACACTTGAAGTATGAAATTGAATTCTGGACATAATGCTCCATCAAAATAAGCTGGTGTACTTTTCAAGAGGGACCAGGATGGGAAAGCATCTCAAAAGCATTCATGTTAGGAGTACTTGAACAAGCTAGGGATGTTTTCCTTAGAGATGTTGCAAGCATCATATAACTATATCCAAATAGTTAGATCATCCATGTGGAAAAGGGATTGAACTTAAATTTCTGCTCAGCATCAACACCAGCACTTCTAATCTTCTTCCCTTTATTTTTTTTCTTTAACACAAACTATTAACATACGATGTGTTTTATATATATATATATATATATATATATATATATATATATATATATATATAACTTAGTCCTCTTCTTTGTCACCTGTCTCCCCACCCCACTGGGCTGAAAGCTACCTGAGGGCAAGGAGTTTCATCTATTTTTTTTTTTTCACTCACCACTTTACCCTTGTGCCCAGAAAAGTGCCTGGTACATAGTTAGTGCTTAACAAGTATTATATTGAATGATGAATACCCATAAGAGATGGAACTAGATCAATTCATGAAAGGCTCAGAGATTCAGATTTTGTTCCAGACTAGGAGAAAACTTTCTTTTAGAAATATTAAAGCTTTCTGCCCTGGGTCAGAAAGTAGTGAGTGTTCCAACCCTGCAAGCATTAAAACATGTGCTTCCTGAGTTAACACTTGGAGAAATACTATAGAAGTGATGCTGCAAGCATGTGATATTAGATAATCTAACTTCTTGATGAGATTTTATAATTTTTAAAAATATATTTAAACTAATTTTCTCTCAATATATTTAGAGTAATTTTCTCTCTTAACGATGAGAACCAGTAAATGCCCAAATTAAACTTGTAGCTACCTATATAACCTGTGCTGTAATATTATTTGGTCTTGAACTTAAAGACATACGTTTAACAACTCTTCTTCTTGGGCTTTATATCCCCTCTTTTTTCCAAAATCAGTGATTCTGAAGCACAGACCTTAAAAAATTTGGGAACAGTTATTGTAGAAACATCCCAGAAAATAAGTCCTACAGAGGATAGAGGAGACCAGAAAGAAAGCCAAACAGAAAACAGCCAAATTCAAGGAAAAGAAATAGTACAAATATATCCAAATGTAGATGGAAAGACTCCAAAGGTATATCACAATTTTGCTTAATTATAAGCTATGTTTTTAATGTTATCTCATGCTTCATAACTTAAATCAATTTTTGTTGCCAGTGATTTAATTTAAATCCTTAAAAAATTGTTTCCTTTGGAATATACGGTGAAAATACTCACTTTTAAATAATTTTCAAGTACTAATTTAGTATAATCTTTTGCATAGATGAACATGGAAATAGATATAATTTTCCTGAATATAAATCTTAAGGTATTTATCTTTCAGCCAAAAAAAAATGAATGTGATAATAAGCTCATTGCTGTTTCCAGGTATATAAAATATATGAAAAGAGGAAATTTCTGTTTTTATATTAGCCTTCATGATAATAAATTATTTAGTCTGACTAAATTTTTAAATTTCTGATTTCTACGTAATGTATTTTATTCCCCAGCGTATTTTTTTTATTTTGCTGTTCAGATTTTTTTAAAATTTCAACCTAATGTATTTTATTCCCCAATATATTTTATTTTATTCTTTATTTTCTTTATTTTTATTTTTTCTAAAGTTTTATTTGCATGTTTGCAATTGAGATGCTTATTCTGTTTATGTCTTTTTTTTAACATATTAATTGGTGTATAATTCCTTTACAATGTTGTGTTAGTTTCTGCTGTATAATGAAGTTAATCAGCTACACGTATATATATATTCCCATATGCTATCCCTCTTGCGTCTCCCTCCCACGCTCCCTATCCCACACCTCTATGTGGTCACAAAGCACCGAGCTGATCTCCCTGTGCTATGAGACTGCTTCCCACTAGCTATCTGTTTTACATATGGTAGTGTATATATGTCAATGCAACTCTCTCACTTCATCCCATCTTACAGTTCCCCCTCCCTGTGTGCTCAAGTCCATTCTCTACGTCTGCGTCTTTATTCCTGTCCTGCCCCTATGTTCATCAGAACCTTTTTTTTTTTTTTTGAGACTCCATATATATGTGTTACCATACGGTATTTGATTTTCTCTTTCTGACTTATGACTTCACTCTGTATGACAGACGCTGGGTCCATCCACCTCACTACAAATAACTCCATTTCTTTCTTTGGCTGAGTAATATTCCACTGTATATATATATGCCACATCTTCCTTATCCATTCATCTGTCGATGGACATTTAGGTTGCTTCCATGTCCTGGCTATTGTAAATAGTGCTGCACTGAACATTGGGGTACATGTCTCTTTTTGAATTATGGTTTTCTCAGGGTATATGCCCAGTAGTGGGATTGCTGGGTCGTATGGTGGTTCTATTTTTAGTTTTTTAAGGAACCTCCATACTGTTCTCCATATTGGCTGTATCAATTTACATTCCCAGCAACAGTGCAGAAGCGTTCCCTTTTCTCCACACCCTCTCCAGCATTTATTGTTTCTAGACTTTTTGATGATGGCCATTCTGACCGGTGTGAGATGATACCTCATTGTAGTTTGAATTTGCATTTCTCTAATGATTAGTGATATTGACCATCCTTTTATGTGTTTGTTGGCAATCTGTATATATTCTTTGGAGAAAAGTCTATTTAGGTCTTCTGCCCATTTTTGGATGGGGTTGGTTGTTTTCTTAATATTGAGCTGCATGAGCTGCTTGTATATTTTGGAGATTAATCCTTTGTTAGTTGCTTCGTTTGCAAATATTTTCTCCCATTCTGAGGGTTGTCTTTTCATCTTGTTCAAGGTTTCCTTTGCTGTGCAAAAGCTTTTAAGCTTCATTAGGTCCCATTTGTTTGTTTTCATTTCCATTTCTCTAGGAGGTGGTCAAAAAGAATCTTGCTGTGATTTATGTCATAGAGTGTTCTGCCTATGTTTTCCTCTAAGAATTTGATAGTTTCTGGACTTACATTTAGTTCTTTAATCCATTTTCAGTTTATTTTTGTGTATGGTGTTAGGGTGTGCTTTAATTTCATTCTTTTACATGTATCTCTCCATTTTTCCCACTTATTGAAGAGGCTGTCTTTTCTCCATTGTATATTCTAGCCTCCTTTATTAAACATAAGGTGACCATATGTGCATGGGTTTATCTCTAGGCTTTCTATCCTGTTCCATTGATCTATATTTCTGTTTTTATACCAGTAACGTATTGTCTTGATTACTGTAGCTTTGTAGAATAGTCTGAAGTCAGGGAGCCTGATTCATCCAGCTTTGTTTTTCTTTCTCAAGATTGCTTTGGCTATTCGGGGTCTTCTGTGTTTCCATACAAATTGTAAATTTTTTTGTTCTTTTTCTGTGAAAAATGCTATGAGTAGTTTGATGGGGATTGCATTGAAGCTGTAGTTTGCTTTGGGTCTTATAGTCATTTTCACAATGTTGATTCTTTCAATGCAAGAACATGGTATATCTCTCCATCTGTATCGTCTTTAATTTCTTTGATCAGTGCCTTAAAGTTTTCTGCATACCAGTCTTTTGTCTCCTTAGGTAGGCTTATTCCTAGATATTTTATTCTTTTTGTTGCAGTGGTAAATGGGAGTGTGTTCTTAATTTCACTTTCAGATTTTTCATCATTAGTGTATAGGAATGCAAAAGATTTCTGTGCATTAATTTTGTATGCTGCTTCTTTCCCAAATTCATTGATTAGCTCTAGTAGTTTTCTGGTGGCATCTTTAGGATTTTCTATGTATAGTGTCATCTCATCAGCAAACAGTGACAGTTTTACTTCTTCTTTTCTGATTTGGATTCCTTTTATTTCTTTTTCTTCTCTGGTTGCTGTGGCTGAAAGTTCCAAAACTATGTTGAATAATAGTGGAAAGAGTGGGCAACCTTGTCTTGTTCCTGATCGTAGAGAAAATGGTTTCAGTTTTTCACCATTGAGAACGATGTTTGCTGTGGGTTTTTCATATATGGCCTTTATTATGTTGAGGTAAGTTCCCTCTATGCCTACTTTCTGTAGAGTTTTTATCATAATTGGATGTAGAATTTTGTCAAAGGCTTTTTCTACTTCTAATGAGATTATCATGGTTTTTTTTTAACATCTATTTTGGAGTATAATTGCTTTATACTCCTTTATGCTTTATAATTGCTTTATACTATTTTATATTGCTTTATGGTGTCTTAGTTTCTGCTTTATAACAAAGTGAAACAGTTATACATATACATATGATCCCATAGCTCTTCCCTCTTGCGTCTCCCTCCCTGTACCACCCCTCTAGGTCGTCACAAACCACAGAGCTGATCTCCCTGTGCTATGTGGCTGCTTCCCACTAGCTATCTATTTTACATTTGGTAGTGTATATATGTCCATGCCACTCTCTCACTTTCTCACAGCTTACCGTTCCCCGTCCCCATATCCTCAAGTCCGTTCTCTAGTAGGTCTGTGTCTTTATTCCCGTCTTCCACTAGGTTCCTCATGACTGTTTTTTTTCCTTAGATTCCATATATATGTGTTAGCATACGGTATTTGTTTTTCTCTTTCTGACTTACTTCACTCTGTATGACAGACTCTAGGTCCATCCACGTCACTACAAATAACTCAATTTCATTTCCTTTTACGGCTGAGTAATATTCCATTGTATATATGTGCCACATCTTCTTTATCCATCCATCTGCTGATGGATACTTAGGTTGCTTCCATGTTCTGGGTATTGTAAATAGAGCTGCAATGAACATTTTGGTACATGACTCTTTTTGAATTACGGTTTTCTCAGGATATATGCCCAGTAGTGGGATTGCTGGGTCATATGGTAGTTCTATTTGTAGTTTTTTAAGGAACCTCCATACTGTTCTCCATAGTGGCTGTATCAATTTACATTCCCATCAACAGTGCAAGAGTGTTCCCTTTTCTCCACACCCTCTCCAGCATGTATTGTTTCTAAAGTTTTTGATGATGGCCATTCTGACCAGTGTGAGATGATATCTCATTGTAGTTTTGATTTGCATTTCTCTAACGATTAATGATGTTGAGCATTCTTTCATGTGTTTGTTGGCAATCTGTATACTGTCTTTGGAGAAGTGTCTATTTAGGTCTTCTGCCCATTTTTGGATAGGGTTGTTTGCTTTTTTGTTACTTAGCTGCATGAGCTGCTTGTAAATTTTGGAGATTAATCCTTTGTCAGTTGCTTAATTTGCAAATATTTTCTCCCATTGTGAGGGTTGTCTTTTGGTCTTGTTTATGGTTTCCTTTTCTGTGCAAAAGCTTTTAAGTTTCATTAGGTCCCATTTGTTTATTTTTGTTTTTATTTCCATTTCTCTAGAAGGTGGGTCAAAAAGGATCTTGCTGTGATTTATGTCATAGAGTGTTCTGCCTATGTTTTCCTCTAAGAGTTTGATAGTTTCTGGCCTTACATTTAGGTCTTTAATCCATTTTGAGCTTATTTTTGTGTATGGTGTTAGGGAGTGTTCTAATTTCACACTTTTACTTGTACCTGTCCAGTTTTCCCAGCACCACTTATTGAAGAGGCTGTCTTTTCTCCATTGTATATTCTTACCTCCTTTATAAAAGATAAGGTGACCATATGTGCGTGGGTTTGTCTCTGGGCTTTCTGTCCTGTTCCATTGATCTATATTTCTGTTTTTGTGCCAGGACCATACTGTCTTGATTACTGTAGCTTTGCAGTATAGTCTGAAGTCAGGGAGCCTGATTCCTCCAGCTCCGTTTTTCGTTCTCAGGATTGCTTTGGCTATTCGGGGTCTTTTGTGTTTCCATACAAATTGTGAAAGTTTTTGTTCCAGTTCTGTGAAAAATGCCAGTGGTAGTTTGATAGGGATTGCATTGAATCTGTAGATTGCTTTGGGTAGTAGAGTGATTTTCACAATGTTGATTCTTCCAATTCAAGGGCATGATATATCTCTCCATCTATTTGTATCAACTTTAATTTCTTTCATCAGTGTCTTATAATTTTCTGCATACAGATCTTTTGTCTCCTTAGGTAGGTTTATTCCTAGATATTTTATTCTTTTTGTTGCAATGGTAAATGGGAGTGTTTTCTTGATTTCACTTTCAGATTTTTCATCATTAGTGTATAGGAATGCCAGAGATTTCTGTGCATTAATTTTGGATCCTGCTACTTTACCAAATGCATTGATTAGCTCTAGCAGTTTTCTGGTGGCATCTTTAGGATGCTCTATGTATAGTATCATGTCATCTGCAAACAGTGACAACTTTACTTCTTCTTTTCCGTTTTGGATTCCTTTTATTTCTTTTTCTTCTCTGATTGCTCTGGCTAGAAGTTCCAAAACTACGTTGAATAAGAGTGGTGAGAGTGGGCAACCTTGTCTTGTTCCTGATCTTAGTGGAAATGGTTTCAGTTTTTCACCATTAAGGACGGTATTGGCTCTGGGTTTGTCATATATGGCCTTTATTATGTTGAGTTAAGGTCCCTCTATGCCTGCTTTCTGCAGGGTTTTAACATAAATGGGTGTTGAATTTTGTCAAAAGCTTTCTCTGCATCTATTGAGATGATCATAATGTTTTTTTCCTTCAATTTGTTAATATGGTTTATAACATTGATTGATTTGCTTATATTGAAGAATCTTTGCATTCCTGGAAGAAACCCCACTTGATCATGGTGTATGATCCTTTTAATGTGCTGTTGGATTTTGTTTGCTAGTATTTTGTTGAGGATTTTTGCATCTATGTTCATCACTGATATTGGCCCATAGTTTTCTTTTTTTTTGACATCTTTGTCTGGTTTGGTTTCAGGGTGATGGTGGCCTCGTAGAATGAGTTTGGGAGTGTTCCTCCCTCTGCTATATTTTGGAAGAGTTTGAGAAGGATAGGTGTTAGCTCTTCTCTAAATGTTTGATAGAATTCGCCTCTGAAGCCATCTGGTCCTGGGCTTTTGTTTGTTGGAAGATTTCTAATCACAGTTTCAATTTCACTGCTTGTGATTGGTCTGTTTATATTTTCTATTTCTTCCTGGTTCAGCCTCGGAAGGCTGTGCTTTTCTAAGAATTTGTCCATTGTTTTGAGGTTGTCCATTTTATTGGCATATAGTTGCTTGTAGTAATCTCTTATGATCCTTTGTATTTCTGCAGTGTCAGCTGTAACTTCTTTTTCATTTCTAATTCTATTGATTTGAGTCTTCTCCCTTTTTTTCTTGATGTGTCGGGCTAATGGTATATCAATTTTGCTTATGTTCTCAAAGAACCAGCTTTTAGTTTTATTGATCTTTGCTATCGTTTCCTTCATTTCTTTTTCATTTATTTCTGATCTGATCTTATTGATTTTTTTCCTTCTGCTAACTTTGGGTTTTTTTGTTCTTCTTTCTAATTGCTTGAGGTGCAAGCTTAGGTTGTTTATTTGAGATTTTTCCTGCTTCATAAGGTAGGATTTTATTGCTATAAACTTCCCTCTTAAAACTGCTTTTCCTGCATCCCATAGGTTTTGGGTCGTTGTGTCTCCATTGTCATTTGTTTCTAGATATTTTTAGTTTTCCTCTTTGATTTCTTTAGTGATCACTTCGTTATTAAGTAGTGTATTGTTTAGCCTCCACGTGTTTGTTATTTCTATAGATCTTTTCCTGTAATTGATATGTAGTCTCATAGCGTTGTGGTTAGAAAAGATACTTGATACGATTTCAGTTTTCTTAAATTTACCAAAGCTTGATTTGTGACCAAAGATATGATCTATCCTGGAGAATGTTCTATGAGCACTTGAGAAAAATGTGTATTCTGTTGTTTTTGGATGGAATGTCCTATAAATATCAATTAAGTCCATCTTGTTTATTGTATCATTTAAAGCTTGTGTTTCCTTATTTATTTTCATTTTGGATGATCTGTCCATGGGTGAAAGTGGGGTGTTAAAGTCCCCTACTATGAATGCGTTACTGTCGATTTCCCCTTTTATGGCTCTTAGTATTTGCCTTATGTATTCAGGTGCTCCTATGTTGGGTGCATTAATATTTATAATTGTTATATCTTCTTCTTGGATCGATCCCATGATCATTATGTAGTGTCCTTCTTTATCTCTTATAATAGTCTTTATTTTAAAGTCTATGTTGTCTGATATGGGAATTGCTACTCCAGCTTTCTTCTGATTTCCATTTGCATGGAATATCTTTTTCCATGCCCTCACTTTCAGTCTGTATGTGTCCCTGGGTCTGAATTGGATCTCTTGTAGACAGCATATATATGGGTCTTGTTTTTGTATCCATTAGGCCAGTGTGTGTCTTTTGGTGGAAGCATTTAATCCATTTGCATTTAAGGTAATTATCGATATGTATGTTCCTATTCCCATTTTCTTAATTGTTTTGGGTTTGTTATTGTAGGTCTTTTCCTTCTCTTGTGTTTCTTGCCTAGAGAAGTTCCTTTAGCATTTGTTGTAAAGCTGGTTTGGTGGTGCTGAACTCTCTCAGCTTTTGCTTTTCTGTAAAGGTTTTAATTTCTCCATCAAATCTGAATGAGATCCATGCTGGGTAGAGTAATCTTGGTTTTAGGTTTTTCTCCTTCATCAGTTTAAATATGTCCTCTGAGTCCCTTCTGGCTTGCAGAGTTTCTGCTGAAAGATCAGCTGTTAACCTTATGGGGATTCCCTTCTGTGTTATTTGTTGTTTTTCCCTTGCTGCTTTTAATGTTTTCTTTGTATTTCATTTTTGATAGTTTGATTAATATGTGTCTTGGTGTGTTTCTCCTTGGATTTATCCTGTATGGGACTCTCTGTGCTTTTTGGACTTGATTAACTATTTCCTTTCCCATATTAGGGAAGTTTTCAACTATAATCTCTTTAAATATTTTCTCAGTCCCTTTCTTTTTCTCTTCTTCTTCTGGGACCCCTGTAATTCGAATGTTGGTGCATTTAATGTTGTCCTAGAGGTCTCTGAGACTGTCCTCAGATCTTTTCATTCTTTTTTCTTTATTCTGCTCTGCAGTAGTTATTTCCACTATTTTATCTTCCAGGTCACTTATCCGTTCTTCTGCCTGAGTTATTCTGCTATTGATCCCTTCTAGAGTATTTTAAGTTTCATTTATTGGGTTGTTCATTGTTGCTTGTTTCCTCTTTAGTTCTTCTAGGTCCTTGTTAAATGTTTCTTGCATTTTCTCTATTCTATTTCCAAGATTTTGGATCATCTTTACTATCATTATTCTGAATTTCTTTTCCAGGAAGAGTGCCTATTTCTTCTTCATTTTTTAGGTCTGGTGGGTTTTTACCTTGCTCCTTCATCTGGTGTGTGTTTTTCTGTCTGCTCATTTTGCTTATCTTACTGCGTTTGTGGTCTCCTTTTTGCAGGCTGCAGGTTCATAGTTCCGTTGTTTTTGGTGTCTGTCCCCAGTGGCTAAAGTTGATTCAGTGGTTTGTGTAGGCTTCCTGGTGGAGGGGACTAGTACCTGTGTCTGGTGGATGAGGCTGAATCTTATCTTTGTGCTGGGCAGGTCCAGGCCTGGTGGTGTGTTTTGGGGTGTCTGTGAACATAGTATGATTTTAGGCAGCCTCTCTGCTAATGGGTGGTGTTGTGTTCCTGTCTTGCTAGTTGTTTGGCATGTGGTGTCCAGCTATGGAGCTTGCTGGTCGTTGAGAGGAGGTGGGTCTTAACATTGAGATGGAGATCTCTGGGAGAGGTCTCATCGATTGATATTACACAGGGCCGGGACGTCTCTAGTGGACCAGTGTGCTGAACTTGGCACTCCCACATCAGAGGCTCAGGCCTAACACCCGGCCGGATCACCAAGACCCTGTCAGTCTCACGGCCAGGTATGTGGGGAGTTTCTTGCCTTTTCGGAAGCCTGAGGTCTTCTGCTAGTTTTCAGTAGGTGTTCTGTAGGAGTTGTTCCACATGTAGATGTATTTCTGATGTATTTGTGGGGAGGAAGGTGATCCCCTCCACATCTTACTCCACCATCTTGAAGCACCCCCCATCCCCATTATATTTTAAATCTTAAAATATTGACGTTCCAAAACAACTTATTCAATAATTCTTATCATTGATACATCATGTCATCAAAAGTTTTATCTATTCAATGTAAATCAGTGAAAAAATGAAAAAAGGTAATTTTATTTTGTTTAAAAAAAAAAGATTACCATTGAAGTAACGTATAAGGTTCTTTAAAAACCTAATTCAAAGTGTTTATTATTTGAGATCTGGCCAGAACTTTAGAGGAAAAAGTTCCAGGATGACAAAAGTTTATTTTAGTGACTACCATGATGAAGAAGTACCTGCTGATTGAGTGGTTGGTTGATAAATAGATTTTACAGAAAACTATTTTGTTATACATTATATTATTGTGAATTTTGTTTAGTTGCAGTCGATTTTGTGCAGCTTAATGAGTTTATAAATAAAAGGAACTCATAATTCTATTCATAAAACGAGTGTTAGTGTAAACTACTTTGAGTAGATCTGTGTACATTGTTGGCAGTCAGAAAGTAACAGTTGATCAAATTGTACCAATTGGGTTTGGGAAATAGTAGAACTTCTCCCTCACTCCAAAGGTAACCATTATCTTACCTTTAATCACTCCCCTTCTTTTCTTTATAATTTTATTTCTTCTAATATTATGGTTAATTTTGCCTGCTTTTGAACTTTATGGAATCTATATGGTATGTCTTCTTTTGGTTCTTGCCTTATTTTATTCAGTGTTATGTGGAGTTCATTCATTTTTTTTGTTGTATATAGTATTTCATTGTCCAAATATATCACAATTTATTTATCCATTCTATTGCTGAATTTTGGGTTGCTTCAGTTTGGATTTCTTGCAAATAATGTTGCAATGAATATTCTTGTAAATGTCTTCCACTGTACTGGTATGGACGTCTCTGTAATGAAATCCCTAGGGGGTAGAATTACTGCACCATAGACTATGTGTTTCTACGATTTTCGGTGATACTGCTATTTTCCAAAGTGTTGTACCCACCAACAGGCTGTAAACATTTTTACTGCTTCTCATCAACATTTGTTATGTTAGTCCTTCTTATCTCAGCCACTTTTATTTGTATGTTGAGGTATATCATTGTGGGTTTAGTTTACATTGTGTGATTACTAATAAAGTGTTGAATAATACTTTCTTACTATTATTGACCATTTGGAATTCCTCAGTGAATTGCTTCCCCAACTCTGTGCCATTTACAAATGAGTTGTCTGTCTTTTTCTTATTCATCTGTAGGAGTTCTTACATATGCTACATATGAGCCTTATGTTGATTATATACACTGTAGATATCTTGCCCTACTCCATGCTATGCCTTTTCACCCTTTTTATTGGAATCTTTTGGGGAATAGAACATCATAATTCTATTGTGGTCAAATTTAACAATTTTTTTCCTGTATGAATAACACTTTTTATGTTCTCTGTAATTATTTTTTACCTACTTCAACTTAGATATTTTTTATACTACTTGTTATCTTTTTCTATTTTATCTGATTTACTGTTTTGATTTTTATGTCTGTCTGGCATTGATTTTTGCATGTGATGAATGATAGGGATTAAGTTTTACACTTGGCCCCACTGTTCAACAGCACCAACTTTGCTGTAAATTACACATGCATATACGTGCAGGTATGTCTCTAGACTTTTTCTTCTGTTCCATCAGTATATTTATCTATACCATACTGTCTCATTAAGGTTATTGTATAGTACCCTTGATTTATAATAGAGCAAGTCTCCCACCTTGTTTTCTTTCAAGAGTCTCTTCAGTATTCTTGGTCCTTGGCTCTTTAGAATCAGCTTCTCACAAACAATCCTTTGGGATTTTGATAGGGACTCTATAAATATAAATTTAATAATAAAACTATGAGAAGACTCTGAAAGGTGGAGAGGAGACACACTGGGTAGGGATCTCAGCACTGAAAGAAGAACATGGTTGGTGACTTCTCTGGGTTTTCATTTTGCCTGATATATCCTGGCCTGGGTGCTGAAGAAACCTGCAACTTGGAAAGGCCAATTGGTTAGATGATAAAAGTCCCCTGTAAGACCCTGTTCTCTCTAGTCAAAGGACTAGGAAATGGACAGCCCAGTAAGATAGAAAACTTTTACACAATAACTGTACTACTCTAGCCGAACACCACAGAAAAAATTACAACCCTACAGCTACCCCCACCAGTAAAGATGTAGTGGGGAACCTACACTTTCACTCTCACCTGGCTATAAGAAGGCATCCCTCCTCCTTCTAACAGGGCCCAGTGAGGGGCCAATGGTAATGACTCCCTCAATTTATGTCATTAGAGACCACATGGGGAGCTGGACATCTACCTCTATCCAGCAATAAAGAGATGCCCCTTTTGTTTCCTAGCAGGGTTCCTCTAGATTTCAGAGGTGAAGTGCAGAAATTCGGACTTTCATTACCTCGCATATCTATAAAGCCTCCCACACCCTCTGCACTGTCAAGAGAGGCCAAGTTAGGAGCAGAAACAAAGTCCTGCTCCATTTCCCAACCAGGGTGGTATTAGCAGAGGTCTGTGGGGAGCCTGAACTTTCACCCCCACCAAGAGTAATGAGGTGCCCCTCCCCAACCAGGGTGTCAGCAGAGACTGGACTTCTATCCCCAACTGGCGGTAATGAGGTGGTCCTCCTTGCCCCATGAGTGTGGCATCAGAGGAAGCCTGCTAAAACAAAAGATTTAAATAAGATATGGAGTCTTGAAACATAATACCCAAAATGTCCAGGATATAACTGAAAATCACTCATTATACCTAGCAACCAGGAACACCTCAACTTGCATGAAAAAAAGGAAACAACAGAAGGTAACAGCAAGATGACATAGACAATCAGATTATATGACAGCACTTTAAAGTAGCTGTCATTAAAAATGCTTCAACAAGCATTTACAAACAGGTTTGAAACAAATGAAAAAATAGAACATCTCAAGAATGAAATAGAAATTCTCATCAATGAAATAGAATATATAAAAAAGAACCAAATGGGAAATTAACCAAAAAATAAGATAACTATTTTGTGTCTGCCCCACAGAGGATGTCATCATTCCCCACCACTCAATTTGATGTCAAGACTGGTGACACCAAACACCCACCAAGAGGGGAAGAAAGGTTTAATACTTACATGATGGAATATAGAACTTAGAAGTGGCTCCACAAGTATGAAAAACAACTGATTTTTGAAAAGTGTGCAAAAGCAGTTCAATAGAGGAAGGATAGTCTTTTCAACAAATAGTGCTGGAACAATTGGAGATCCCTAGGCAAAAAAAAAATAAACCTATACCTAAACCTCACACCTTATGCAGAAATTAACTTGAAATAGCTCACAGATATAAGTGTAAAACAAATTATAAAACTTTCAGAAGGAACCATAAGAGAAAATCTCTGGGAGTTAAGACTTGCTGAAGAGTTTTTAGACATGTTATCAAAAGCATGATCCCTAAAAGAAAACATCAAATTTTGACTTCATCAAAAATTAAGAACTTTTGCTTTGTGAAAGACCCTATTAAGAGGATTAAAAAGACATACTACAGACTGGGAGGAAGTATTTATAAATCATATATTTGACAAAGCACTGATCTCTTGAATATGTAAGGATTTTGTTGAAGCTCAACAGTAGAAAATCAAACAATCCAAGGAGAAAACAGGCAAAAGACATGAACAGACATTTCACTGAAAAGAATAAATGTATGGCAAGTACGCACACATAAAGACATTCAACATCATTAACCATTAGGGAAATGCAGATTAAGACCCTGATGAGATACACATCTGTTAGAACACCTAAAATAAAAAATAGCGACAATACCAAGTGCTAACAAGGATGCAGAGAAACTGGATCTCTTATGCAGTGCTTGTGTGAATATAAAGTGGTATAGCACTCTGGGAAGCAGTAGGCAGTTTCTTTAGAAAAAAAATATTAATCATATGCTTACCATACAACCCAGCTCTCTCACTCTTGGACACTTATAGAAATGAAAATTTATGTTTACCTAAAAAACTTGTACATGAATGGTCATAACAGCTTTATTTTTAATAGCTAAAAACTGCAACAACCAAAATTTTCTTTAATAGCTGAATGGTTAATCAAACTATGATACATCGATACCATAGAATACTACCCAGCAATAAAAAAGGTACAGGCTATTGCTATATACAGTGCCCTAGCTTTGTGACTTCAAATTTCTCATCTGGAGCTGGGGCCTAGGCTTTCTTTCCTTTCCTCCTATATTCTGCTTTGGTATTTAAATTGAATTTCAAGGTCACAAGGGATTATGAGTTGTCCTATATTTTGTTAGCCACTTTGCTTGTCACTTGTCTCTCTGGATTCTTTTTTTTTTTCGCTGCACCACACGGCTTGTGGGATCTTAGTCCCTGAGATTGAACCTGGGCCCCCAGCAGTGAAAGCCTGGAATCATAACCACTGGACCGCCAGGGAAATCCCTCTGAATTCTTGCTTTACTTTATTTTTGGCCTCAGAATTTCCCTTAACACTTTGTCATGTTTAAAACATGCTTTAAGTGTGCTTCCTTCAAAAGTATAAGAATATTTCTGGATTTCTGATCAATAATAATACTGGAAATGGAAGCCTCTTTTTTATTTTAGGTCCAGTTAATTTGATATCAAGTCTGGTAACTAATATTGGTAATTTGATAGTTCTATTTTGGATCTTTTTATAGTGGTAGATACATGACCAGTGCATAATATTAACTGAATCTTAATAAGGGAATGAAACATTTAAAAATATATCTTATATACTGGTCCTGAAGACAAGTTCAAATGAGATATTTAATGAAACATAGTTCGTTTAAAGGAAAGTAATTCGTTTAAAGGAAAACCCTATCTTAGTTAGAAGTTTCTGGTATTTGTGTTAATAAATCAGTTCTATTACTTTAGGGCCATGCCTTATGTATAATATAGTATAGTTTATATATCTGTTGATATAAAATATATGGCTCGTTGTCAAAGTAACATTTGGTCAAATTTATTTTTTCCTTCCATTTTTATATGTTCCTGAATTGGGTTGTTTGAAAAAAATTCCTTTTTTTAAAGAAATAGTTTTCTAGGTTGATATTTTTCCTGTTTCCCGGGCAATAAATTCTTAAACAAAACAACATATTTTATTATTAGGATTTATAATATTGTGAAACATATTCCTATTTAAGTTTTTGTTTTGGGAAAGCTTTTATAGATCGGTGAAACAGTTTGGAACAAAAGTCAACATGGCTTCATTTTATTTAGTCTCAGTGTGTTGGAATGTCATGAGGAAAAGATACAGATTCAAGGAAAGTTACTTTATTTTCATCAACATTATTTTAGCTTCATTTGTAAGAAGGGATTTATCATTCTACAATGGAGAACAGTATTTGAGAAAAGGAACTAGAGTCCCAGAGAATACATTATTAAATATAGTTATTTTATTTTTGTCACTTTTACTATTTTTACTCCTAGCTTTGTAAACTGTTCATAGGTTAAATTTCTACTACTTTTGGGTTCATTTTTGTATTTTTATCTTCTACCTGCTAGGTCAACGTTAGTGCACGTATTATGTTCATTTATGAGTTCTTGGCATCAATTATAGAATTTTATTGTCCAGACTTATTTTTTAACTCTGCACAAATATGTTTTTAAGTAAAGAAATATTGTATACTATGTTGGTTCACTTGAAATTGTTATTGAGTAATAATCTAATTTTTATGAAACTTTCAAATTTAGAATTATTTTCACAAGAATGCCAAAAAACCAACTTTTCAAAAGAAGAATAGTAATATTCAAAAGAGTTCACATACGACAGGTCCTACCAGAGGTAAGAATACATACGAAATTAACAATGTCTTTTTAATTTAATGAGATTTTTAAAAAAATTATTAACATTCTTTTTGTATAGTTAACAGAGAAAACTGGAAAAATATAACGGCCCAGAAGTCAAATAGCAGTATTATTTTATTACGAGAACGTATAGTATCCTTGCAACAACAGAACAGTGTACTTTTGAATGCCAAAAAAGCAGCAGAACTGTCTATTAAAGAATATAAAGAAGTCAATGAAAAGCTCCTTCACCAGCAGCAAGTGTCTGATCAGCGGTTTCAAACAAGCAGACAGACAATAAAGGTAAAGGAAACGTTACAAATAAATTCCAGTAGACTATATTTTAAAAATGGATATTTTGTTTTACATGTGTTGTTTGGTTCATATTTGTGTTAGACATGTCTGAGTTTTAAAATTTCCCAGACACTGCTAACTGATGAAATGTTTAATATCTAGATTTCTTAAATAAGGTCTTATTAAGAAGAACTCCAAATCTTTTGACAAGTATTTTAGTAGAATTCCTTTTCCACTTAGTTTTTTTCTTTACCTTAACATTTTTATGTCATATTTATTCTGTTATATCTTAGATTTTAAAAGCAGGCTCCATAAATTCATTTAGCTCGCCCATTTGCCCATGTCTAAAACTTTCCATTTATCATTCTAAATCACATTATTAACTAGTAATTGCCCCAGCTCTTCTTTGCAAATACTAGTATAAAATGTGAAGATTTTAATATAAATATCTATATTAATGTGTTCCTATAACACATATATTTTTACTCAGGTGAGCTGAGTTTTCTGTAACAATTTTTAGACACAGTATACCTTACTGCTGGTTATCATAATTTAATCTTAAAGCAAATAAAAAAGAACAGATTATTCCTTAAGTCTCTATTCTTTTTAAAATTTTTTTATTGAAGTATAGTCGATTTACAATGTTGTGTTAATTTCTGCTGACAGCAAAGTGACTCAATAATACATATATATTCTTTTTCATATGCCTTTCTGTTATGGTTTTATCACAAGGAATTGAATGTAATCCCTGTGCTATACAGCAGGACCTTGTTTATCCATCCTGTATATAATAGCTTGCGTCTACTAATCCCAAACTCCCAATCCTTCCTTTCCCCACCCCTCCTCCCCCTTGGCAACCACAAGTTCTCTATGTCTCTGAGTCTCTTCTGTTTCATAGATATGTTCATTTGTGTTGTATTTTAGATTTCATATATAAGTGATATCATATGGTATTTGACTTTCTCTTTCTGACTTACTTCTCTTAGTATGAAAATCCCTAGGTCCAACTGTGTTGCTGCAAATGGCATTATTTCATTCTTTTTAATGGCTGAGTAATATTCCATTTTGTGTGTGTGTGTGTGTGTGTGTGTGTGTGTGTGTGTGTGTATACCACATCTTTATCCATTCATCTGTCAATGGACATTTAGGTTGTTTCCATGTCTTGGCTATTGTAAATAGTGCTGCTCTGAACATAGGGGTGCATGTATCTTTTTGAATTATAGTTTTGTCTGGGTATATCCTCAGGAGTGGGATTGCTGGATCATATGGCAACTCCATTTTTAGTTTTTAGAGGAACCTCCTTACTATTTTCCATAGTGGTTACAACAATGTACATTCCCACCATCAGTGTAAGAGGATTCCCTTTTCTCCACACCCTCTCCAGCATTTGTTATTTGTAAATTTTTAATGATGGCCATTCTGACTGGTGTGGGTTGGTACCTCACTGCAGTTTTGATTTTCATTTCTCTAATAATTAACAATGATGAGCATCTTTTCATGTGCCTATGAGCCATCTGTATGTCTTCTTTGGAGAAATGTCTACTTAGGTCTTCTGCCCTTTTTTGATTGAATTTTTCTTTGCTGTTGTTGTTATTGAATTGTATGATCTGTTTGTATATTTTGGAAATTAAGCTTCTATTGGTCACACCATTTGCAAATATTTTCTCCCAGTTGGTAGGTTGTCTTTTTGTTTTGTTTATGGTTTCCTTTGCTGTGCAAAAGCTTGTAAGTTTGATTAGTTCCCAATATTATTGTTTATTTTTGCTTTTATTTCTGTTGCCTTGGGAGACTGCTTAAGTATCCATTCTTAAAGGTATTTGTGTGTATAAGGAATGATTTATTGTTTACACAAAAGTAATATTTTCATCGTTCTAGAAAATAAATTTTAAACCACTATCACACATAATTTTAAATTATAAATTCCCTACTTCCAATATCTAGTGGTTTGATTCAAGCAATGCTTAGAAATGTTTTACTTATAAAAGATTAGTGGTATAATAGTTGTACTAACAGGAACTGTGTTTGGCCTTTATTCCAAGAGTGGACTTATACCCAATCTTGACCCATGTTCCACACTTACACTGGAAGTTACTTTTTATGATCTGGTTTTTATAAATGTATTAACACTTGTTTTGTGACCTAACATATAGTAGATCTTGGAGAATGTTCCATTTGCACTTGATAAGAATTTGTATTTTGCTGTTGTTGGGTTGGGTGTTCTGTATATATCTCTTACATGTAGTTGGTTAATACTGATGTTCAACTCTTCTGTTGTTGCTGGTTTTCTGTTCAGTTTTGTCAATTATTGAGAGTGAGGTAAATGAAGTATCAATTATTGAGAGTGGGTAAAATCACCCACTATTATTATTTTTGGCAGTAACTTTAATGAAACATAATTCACATACCAGACAATTCTATCATTTAATTCAGTGGTTGTTACAATATGGACAAAGTTGTGCAACCATCACCAAAATCAATTTTAGAACATTTTCATAACGTCAGAAAGAGACCCTGAACCCTTTGCTTATCATCCTTCCATTTCCCCATCTCTCTGAGCCCTAGGCAATCACTAATCTACATTCTGTTTATTTGGATTTGCATATTCTAGACATTTAATATAGATGGAATCAACAATATCTGGCCTTTTGTGTCTGGCTTCTTTCACTTAGCATAATGTTTTCAAAGTTCATCCATGTTGTAGCATATATCACTATTAGTGTAAGGACTTTGAAAATTTACTCTTCCATAAAAACAATGGAAAAAAGGGCAAAAATTGTTGAGAATCAACATTTTCATAACACTGGGTACAGAACCAAGTCTTCTAAGCGTTAATGTAATATTCCTAAGGGAATTAATAGATGGTTCAAGGAAGTTACAGGTTTTCTAAGCTGAAAAGATGAATTCCTTATCTTTAAAAAGATTGAAGATCAAGCAGAGGTATTTTACATGAAAACTATAAAGCATTTTATAGAGACTCTGTGTGCATATTAGGGATCACTTACAATTCTTCAGTGAAACTCTGGAAATTAACCATACTTGCAAGGATCTAAGGAGTGTTTATTCAAGAAAAACAAATGTGTCTAGATAAGAACAGGAAACTTTGATGGAACAGGCATTTTAATTTGTCCCAGGTCAGCAATAGTCTTGGAAAAATAATAGTGCATGTTCCCCATGCATCCTGGCAGCTACCAGAAGAAGCAGAATGGAACTGGAGCTCCTTGTAAGCCTCATTCCCAATCAATTGTCATTATTTGCTCTATCCAGTGGTTCTCTGGAAGACCCCAGGCACTCTGATCTCATTCAGTGTGGACAGCTCTCTTCTCGGCAGGGAGGGGTTGGTGGATGGGGTTGTCAGCTACAGTACAGGCAAGTGTCTTAACTTCAGGTTGCCTGAGGGTGATGGATTCCAGTTTTCGTCAAACAATATATTAACCAAATAGCTTGAATGGGGAATGAGATGCCCATAAGAGTTTTGAAAGGCTCTGACATATTCTTGGGAATCTAGAGGACACATGCATTCATAGAGCTATGTGCATGCTCAGAAAAGAAATGAGAAAACCCAATCTCTTGCCTCTATCTTACCTTAAGACACCATATAAGAAGACAGTCAATGTTAAGGCAGTATTATTCATAGCAGCATTATTAATAATAGCCAAAAGGTAGAAACAACTGAAATGTCCGTTTGTTAGTGAGCGGATAAACAGATTGTGATATATTCATACAAGGAATATTATTAAATCACCAATATTAGTGAAATATTGACACACAATATAATATGAAAGAATCTTAATTTTTTCTTCTTTTTGGGTGCGCTGGGTCTTCGTTGCTGCACGCAGGCTATCTCTAGTTGTGGCTAGCAGGGGCTACTCTTCATTGTGGTGCACGGGCTTCTCATTACGGTGGCTTCTCGTTGCGGAGCACAGGCTCTAGGTGTGCAGGCTTCAGTAGTTGTGGGTCGTAGGCTCAGTAGTTGTGGGTCGTGGGCTCAGTAGTTGTGGCTCACGGGTTCTAGAGCACAGGCTCAGTAGTTGTGGCACTCAGGATTAGTAGCTCTGCAAGATATGGGATCTTCCTGGACCAGGGCTCAAACCCATGTCCCCTGCATTGGCAGGCAGACTCTTATTTTTTTTTTTCATATCTTTATTGGACTATAAATGCTTTACAATGTTGTGTTAGTTTCTGCTATACAACAAAGTGAATCAGTTATATGTATACATATATCCCCATATCCCCTCTTTCTTGAGCCTCCCTATCACACCCCTCTAGGTCATCACAAAGCATCAAGTTGATCTCCTTGTGCTATGCAGCAGCTTCCCACTAGCCATCCATTTTACATTTGGTAATGTATATATGTCAGTGCTACTCTCTCACTTCATCCCAGCTTCCCCTTCCCACCCTGTTCCCTCAAGTCCATTCTCTACATCTGTGTCTTTATTCCTGCCCTGCCACTAGGTTCATCAGTACCACTTTTTTCAATTCCATATATATGGGTTAGCATACGATATTTGTTTTTCTCTTTCTGACTTACTTCACTCTGTATGACAGATTCTAGGTCCATCCACCTCACTACCAAAAACTCAGTTTCATTCCTTTCTATGGCTGAGTAATATTCCATTATATATATGTGCCACATCTTCTTTATCCATTCATCTATTGATGGACATTTAGGTTTCTTCCACGTACTGGCTACTGTAAATAGAGCTGCAGTGAATACTGTGGTACATGACTCTTTTTGAATTATGGTTTTCTCGGTGTATATGCCCAGTAGTGGGATTGCTGGGTCATATGGTAGTTCTATTTTTAACTTTTAAGGAAACTCCATACTGTTCTGCATACTGGCTGTATCAATTTAAATTCCCACCAACAGTGCAGGAGAGTACCCTTTTCTCCACACCCTCTCCAGCATTTATTGTTTGTAGATTTTTTGATGATGGCCATTCTGACCAGTGTGAGGTGATACTTCATTGTAGTTTTGATTTGCATTTCTCTAATGATTAGTGATACTGAGCATTCTTTCATGTGTTTATCAGTAATCTGTATATCTTCTTTGGAGAGATGTCTATTTAGGTCTTCTGCCCATTTTTGGATTGGGTTGTTTGTTTTCTTGAGCTGCATGAGCTGCTTGTATATATATATATATATTTTTTTTTTTTTTTTTTTTGTGGTACGCGGGCCTCTCACTGTTGTGGCCTCTCCCGTTGTGGAGCACAGGCTCCGGACGTGCAGGCTCAGCGGCCATGGCTCACGGGCGCAGCCGCTCCGTGGCATGTGGGATCTTCCCGGACTGGGGCACGAACCCGTGTCCCCTGCATCGGCAGGCGGACTCTCAACCACTGCGCCACCAGGGAAGCCCACTGCTTGTATATTTTGGAGATGAATCCTTTGTCAGTTGCTTAATTTGCAAATATTTTCTCCCATTCTGAGGGTTGTCTTTTCGTCTTGTTCAAGGTTTCCTTTGCTGTGCAAAAGCTTTGAAGTTTCATTAGGTCCCATTTGTTTATTTTTGTTTTCATTTCCATTTCTCCAGGAGGTGGGTCAAAAAGGATCTTCCTGTGACTTATGTCATAGAGTGTTCTGCCTATGTTTTCCTCTAAGAGTTTTATAGTGTCTGGCCTTACATTTAGGTCTTTAATCCATTTTGAGTTTATTTTTGTGTATAGTGTTAGGGTGTGTTTTAATTTCATTCTTTTTGATTTGTCTATCCATTTATCCCAGAACCACTTATTAAAGAGGCTGTCTTTTCTCCACTGTGTATATTCCTGACTCCTTTATCAAAGATAAGGTGACCATATGTGCATGGGTTTACCTCTGGACTTTCTATCCTGTTCTATTGATCTATTTTTCTGTTTTTGTGCCAGTACCATACTGTCTTGATTAGTGTAGCTTTGTAGTATAGTCTGAAGTCAGGGAGCTGGATTCCTCCAGCTCCGTTTTTCTTACTCAAGATTGCTTTCGCTATGCAGGGTCTTTTGTGTTTCCATACAAATTGTAAAATTTCTAGTTCTAGTTCTGTGAAAATTGCCATTGGTAATTTGATAGGGATTGCATTGAACCTGTAGATTGCTTTGGGTAGTATAGTCGTTTTCACAGAATTGATTCTTCCAATCCAGGAGCGTGGTATATCTTTCCATCTCTTTATGTTATCTTTGATTTCTTTCATCAGTGTTTTATAGTGTTCTGAGTACCGGTCTTTTGCCTCATTAGGTAGGTTTTTTATTTTTTTGTTGCGATGGTAAATGGAATTGTTTCCTTAAATTCTCTTTCTGATCTTTCTTTGTTAGTGTTAGTGTATAGTGTAATGCAAGAAATTTCTGTGCGTTAATTTTGTATCCTGCTACTTTACCAAATTCATTGATTAGCTCTAGTAGTTTTCTGGTCACATCTTTGGGATTTTCTATGTATAGTATCATGTCATCAGCAAACAGTGACAGTTTTACTTCTTCTTTTCTGATTTGGTTTCCTTTTATTTCTTTTTCTTCTCTGATTGTAGTGGCTAAAGCTTCCAAAACTATGTTGAATAATAGTGGCAAGAGTGGACATCCTTGTCTTGTTCCTGATCTTAGAAGAAATGCTTTCAGTTTTTTACCATTGACAATGATATTTGCTGTGGGTTTGTCATATATACCTTTTATTATGTCGAGGGAGGTTCCCTCTGTGCCCAGTTTCTGGAGTGTTTTTATCATAATTGGGTGTTGAATTTTGTCAGAAACTTTTTCTACATCTATTGAGATGTTCATATGGTTTTTATTCTTTAATTTGTTAATATGGTGTATCACATTGATTGTTTTACGTTTATTGAAGAATCCTTGCATCCCTGGGATAATCCCACTGGATCATCGTGTATGATCCTTTTCATGTGTTGTCGGATTCTATTTGCTAGTATTTTATTGAATATTTTTGCATCTATGTTCATCATTGATATTGGTCTATAATTTTCTTTTTTTTGTAGTATCTTTGTCTAGTTTTGGTATCAGGGTGATGATGGCATCATAAAACGAGTTTGAGATTGTTCCTCCCTCTGCAATTTTTTGGAAGAGTTTGAGGAGGATAGGTGTTAACTCTTCTCTAAATGTTTGATAGAATTCACCTGTGAAGCCATCTGGTCCTGGGCTTCTATTTGCTGGAAGATTTTTTTTTATGTTTTTTTTTTTCTTAACATCTTTATTGGAGTATAATTGCTTTACAACGTTGTGTTAATTTCTGCTTTATAACAAAGTGAATCAGCTATACATATACATATATCCCCATATCTTGCGTCTCCCTCCCACTCTCCCTATCCCACCCCTCTAGGTGGTCACGAAGTACCAAGTTGATCTTGCTGTGCTATGCAGCTGCTTCCCACTAGCTATCTGTTTTACATTTGGTAGTGTATATGTATCGGTGCTACTCTCTCACTTCGTCCCAGCTTACCCTTCCCTCTCCCTGTGTCCTCAAGTCCAGTCTCCATGTCTTTATTCCTGTCCTGCCCCTAGGTCCTTCAGAACCTTTTTTTTTTTAGATTCCATATATATGTGTTAGCATATGATATTTGTTTTTCTATATCTGACTTATTTCACTCTGTATGACAGACTCTAGGTCCATCCACCTCACTACAAATAACTGAATTTCTTTTTATGGCTGAGTAATATTACTTTGTATATATGTGCCACATCTTCTTTATCTGTTCATCTGTTGATGGACACTTAGGTTGCTTCCATGTCCTGGCTACTGTAAATAGTGCTACAATGAACATTGTGGTACATGACTCTTTTTGCATTATGGTTTTCTCAGGGTATATGCCCAGTAGTGGGATTGCTGGGTCGTATGGTAGTTCTATTTTTAGTTTTTTAAGGAACCTCCGTACTGTTCTCCATAGTAGCTGTATCAATTTACATTCCCACCAACAGTGCAAGAGGGTTCCATTTTCTCCACACCCTCTCTGCTGGAAGATTTTGTTTTCTATAAATGTATTTATTTTATTTATTGATTATTATTTTTGGCCTTGTTGTGTCTTCATTGCTGCACGCGGGCTTTGTCCAGTTGCGGTGAACAGGGGCTACTCTTTTTGCAGTGCACAGGCTTCTCATTTTGGTGGCTTCTCTTGCTGTGCAGCACAGGCTCTAGGCGTGCAGGTTTCAGTAGTTGTGGCACACAGACTCTAGAGCACAGGCTCAGTAGTTGTGGCGCACAGGCTTAGTTGCTCTGCAGCATGTGGGATCTTCCCGGACCAGGGATCGAACCCATGTCCCCTGCCTTGGCAGGCGTTTTCTTAACCACTGTGCCACCAGGGAAGCCCTGGAAGATTTTTAATTACAGTTTCAATTTCATTACCTGTGATTGGTCTGTTTATATTTTCTAATTTTTCCTTGTTCAGTCTTGGAAAGTTGTACTTTTCCAAGAATTTGTCCCTTTCTTCCAGGTTGTCCATTTTATTGGCATATAGTTGCTTGTAGTAGTCTCTTATGATCTTTTATATTTCTGCGGTGTCAGTTGTAATATCTCCTTTTTCATTTCTAATTTCATTGATTTGAGTCCTCTCCCTTTTTTTCTTGATGAGTCTGGCTAAAGCTTTATCAATTTTGTCTGTCTTCTCAAAGAACCAAATTTTAGTTTTATTGATCTTTGCTATCATTTTATTCTTTTGTATTTCATTTCTTTCTACTCTGATCTTTATGATTTCTTTCCTTCTCCTAACTTTGGGTTTTCCTTGTTTTTCTTTTTCTAGTTGCTTTACGTGTAAGGTTACATTGTTTATTTGAGATTTTTCTTGTTTCTTGAGGTGAACTTGAAATCCTATGTACTTCCCTCTTAGAACTCCTTTTGCCGCTTCCCATAGGTTTTGGATTGTCGTGTTTTCATTGTCATTTGTTTCTCAGTATTTTTTTATTTCTTCTTTGATATTTTCAGTGATCTCTTGCTTATTTAGCAGTGCACTGTTTAGCCTCCATGGATTTGTGTTTTTTACTGTTTTTTTCCTGTAATTGATTTCTAGTCTCATAGCGTTGTGGTCAGAAAAGATGCTTGATAATATTTAGTTTTCTTAAATTTTCCAAGGCTTGATTTGTGACCCAGTATGTGGTCTATTCTGGAGAATGTTCCATGTGCACTTGAGAAGAAAGTATATTCTTTCACTTTTGGGTGGAATGTCCTAAAAATATCAATTAAGTCTGTCTGGTCTGTTGTGTCATTTAAAGCTTGTGTTTCCTTATATTTTTTCATTTTGGATGATCTGTCCATGTTGAAAGTGGGGTGTTAAATACTGTGATTGTGTTACTGTCAATTCCCCTTTTTATGGCTGTTAGCATTTGCCTTGTGTATTGTGGTGCTCCAATGTTGGGTGCATAAATATTTAAAATTGTTATATCTTCTTCTTGGATTGATCCCTTGATCATTCTGTAGTGTCCTTCTTTGTCTCTTGTAATAGTCTTTATTTTAAAGTCTAATTTGTCTGATATGAGAATTGCTACTCCAGCTTTCTTTTGATTTCCATTTGTAGGGAACATCTTTTTCCATGCCCACACTTTCAGTCTGTACATGTCCCTAGGTCTGAAGTGGGTCTTTTGTAGGCAGCATATATACGGGCCTTGTTTTTCTATCCATTCAGCCAGTCTGTGTCTTTTGGTTGGAGCATTTAATCCATTTACATTTAAGGTAATTATCAACATGTATGTTCCTACTACCATTTTCTTAATTGTTTTGGGTTTGTAGTTGTATGTCTTTTCCTTCTCTGGTGTTTCATGCCTACAGAAGTACCTTTAGCATTTGTTGTAATGCTGGTTTTGTGGTACTGAATTCTCTTAACTTTTGCTTGTCTGTAAAGGTTTTAATTTCTCCATTGAATCTGAATGAGATTCCTGCTGGGTAGAGTAATCTTGGTTGTAGTTTTTTCTCCTTCATCAGTTTAAATATGTCCTCTGAGTCCCTTCTGGCTTGCAGAGTTTCTGCTGAAAGATCAGCTGTTAACCTTATGGGGATTCCTTTTTATGTTATTTGTTGCTTTTCCCTTGCTACTTTCAATATTTTTTCTTTGTATTTAAGTTTTGATTGTTTGATTAATATGTGTCTTGGCGTGTTTCTCCTTGGATTTATCCTGTATGGGACTTTGTGCTTCCTGGAGTTGATTGACAATTTCCTTTCCCATATGAGGGAAGTTTTCAATATAATCTCTTGAAATATTTTCTCAGTCCCTTTCTTTTTCTCTTCTTCTGAGCCCCCTATAATTCAAATGTTGGTGCACTTGATATTGTCCCAGAGGTCTCTGAGACTGTTCTCAATTCTTTTCATTCTTTTCTCTGTATTCTGCTCTGTGGTAGTTATTTCCACTATTTTGTCTTCCAGGTCCCTTATCCTTTCTTCTGCCTCAGTTATTCTGCTACTGATTCCTTCTAGAGAATTTTTAATTTCATTTACTGTGCTGTTCATCCTTGTTTGTTTGCTCTTTAGTTCTTCTAGGTCCTTGTTAAATGTTTCTTTTATTTTCTCCATTATATTTCCAAGATTTTGGATCATCTTTACTATCATTACTCTGAATTCTTTTTCAGGTAGACTGCCTATTTCCTCTTCATTTGTTTGGTCTGGTGGGTTTTACCTTGCTCCGTCAGCTGCTGTGTATTTCTCTGTCTTTTCATTTTGCTTAACTTACTGTGTTTGGGGTCTCCTTTTCACAGGCTGCAAGTTCGTAGTTCCTGTTGTTTTTGGTGTCTCCTCCCACTGGGTAAGTTTGGTTCAGTGGGTTGTGTAGGCTTCCTTTTGGAGGGGACTGGTGCCTGTGTTCTGATGAATGAGGCTGGATCTTATCTTTCTGGTGTGCAGGACTGCGTCTGGTGGTGTGTTTTGAGGTGTCTTTGACCTTACTATGATTTTAGGCAGCCTGTCTGCTAATGGGTGGGGTTGTGTTCCTTTCTTGCTAGTTGTTTGGCATGGGGTGTCCAGCACTGGAGCTTGCTGGTCGGTGAGTGGAGCTGGGTCTTAGCGTTGAGATGGAGATCTATGGGAGAACTCTCACCTATTGATGTTATGAGGGGCCGGGAAGTCTCTGGTGGACAGATGTCATGAACTCAGCTCTCCCACCTCAGAGGCTCAGGCCTGACACCAGCCCGGAGCACCAAGACCCTGTCAGCGACATGGCCAGGTACATGGGGAGTTCTTGCCTTTTGGAAATTCTGAGGTCTTCTGCCTGTGTTCCGTAGGTGTTCTGTAGGAGTTGTTCCACATGTAGATGTATTTTTGATGTATTTATGGGGAGGAAGTTGATCTCCACGTCTTACTCCTCTGCCACCTTGAAGATCCTTCAGATGGATGAACCTCATTCAGAGATTCAATGCTTACAACTTTATATCCTCCAAATTCAACAAAAATCACTTTCAATGGAAACCCACTGTACAATTGCTTAGGATTATTTTCTGTTGTCTGAACCTCTTCTTGTGCAAGTCTTCTGGGACTGCTGCACAGAGCCTACTTCCATCTAAGCCGAAAGCCCATTCTAGACTCTTTTGTGACTCACATTGCAGGCCTCTGACTTCTCAACCATCCTTCCTCACAAACTATCCATCCACCCTTTAAAACTCTTCCATCCACAAGCCCCAAGAGAAGAGGATTCGTACAGGCAGGAAGTGCACCTTCTAAAGTAGTTTTACCCGTCTGCCCTCCAAGTCCATCTCTACAGCTCTCATGTCTGCCAGGCACTCCCCAGAGCTAAATAAGGGAAAAGGCACCGCTTGAGGGCCAACGGCCTAGTCAACCAGCTGCCTGGACCGTGGGGAGGAGAGTCTTGATGAATTCTTGATTCCCCTGCCCCCTGAATCAGATACAGCTAAATTCTGCAACAGCAGATTTTTCTTCTCAGAAACTTTTTTGGTAACATCCATCTGAAACAAAGCAGGTTCATTTTAGGATTTGAGTTTTCAAGTTTGCTTCGTCTCTTGTCCAATTACATAAACCAATTAATCTTAAATAAGTTTAATCTATCCCCAAATAAAGGACTTTTGCCAAGTGTCAGAATCTGGCATTAAAAACCACAGAGCATAACCTAGTCAACAAATACTTTGGGTCTTTAGGTTAATTTAGCAAATAAACATTGAACATGATAACTACTAAGTCTGAAGTAAACCATATAATTTTGTATTTTGTGGATCTCCAAAACACCATTTTCGTCTACAGAGATTTATATGGTTACTATTGTATCCTAAACTTATATTTGTCTTTGCTTTATATTTATTTACATAACAGCCTTTATTAAAAAGATTGAAGGTGTTTATAGTTCAGGACCCATTTTTTTTCTGTCAGGAATTGTAGAATTTTAAATAGCCTCATTTCCATTTTTATGATCTGTGTTCATGCCTCGTAATAATGAAGTCGAAAACTAGTACTCTTTTATTGTACTTCATTGTTAATCTCCAGAGTTTTCTTTTATCTTACCCCAATAGCTTGTGTAGTACACATTCCTTGTAGGGTATTCAGTTTATATATGTCAGATTCTCTAGGGCCATGGCTTTTGCCAGATGAAGCACTTTTGATTTTGAGGCTGATGAAACACAGTGCTATTATTGATCTGTGCATGACATAGCCTGTCTCTCTCCTAGCAGAGTGTAGCAACATTTATCCAGGAATTTGTGAAATGTCACTCGGATCATGTTCGAAAGGTAAACTGTGCAAAAACCAGGATCCGAGCTGACAATCCATGTGGAATTGGACGTGACCGTCTTATTCCTATGTCCTATCTTCTAGATGAACCAAGTGATATTTGTAACAAAATGTCTGTGCCTTTTATTAGACTTTGTTAGGAACTATTATTATCACTCAGAACACAATGTACTGTAAAATCATACTCCCTATACTGTTTTCAGATTCACTTGTGATCTTACCACAGAAAATATTAAGAAAATGTGACCTGAAAACATCACTTAGAAATTTAGTCTCTGTTTATAATGAACCAGTGTTATAATATACTGCACAGTCTTATATTCCTAGTAGTGTTTTCACTTTGTATCAATATACTTTTAGGAAAGTATCTCTCATTAAAGTATCAACATAACTGGAAATGACAAATTATAACATTTTTCTCACTATGGGATTATTATGATTTTTAAATATGCATATATTTTAGTGTTTGATTTTAAATGCCTAAAAGATTGGTTTGCACATGGATAGTTATGTATGTTTATATTGGTTATAATTCAATTTAGTTTAATGCACCAAATACATGTAAGACTCTCTAATAATGGGATATTCAATAATGAATTAAACATGATCCTTGTCCCCTGTATAAGATACATTAGGGAAGTTGGACATGTGTACCATTGTACAAGGAAGCTCTTATATATATAGCATGTATGTAATATATACCATGGACATGTAGTGGACAAAGACAGACTGTTATTCATTGATGTCATTATTTAGTAAGGCTTTTGAAGGTGATGGCATTTGGGCTTAGACTTAAAATTTGATTTGATTTTGAAAGGTTTGTGTGTAGAACAAAATCATTAGAAGAAAGAAAGCTTGGAAAAGCATCAAGGTGAGAAAGTAGATTGTTGAGACTAATGAGTAATCCAATATATCTGTGGTTTTCAACCCTAGCTGCATGCTGTCCTCACCTGGGGAGTTTTAAAAATACCTATGCCCAGGTCTTATGCTAGACCAATTAAATTAAAATAACTGGGGTGGTCCCTGCACCTTGCTAGTTTTTGAAAGCTCTCAGATGCTTCTGATATACAGTGAGGACTGATACTAAAGTTCAAGAGAACAGAAATTCAATGCAAGTAGCTAGGTAAGAGATAGTTTAAATATCAAGGCAAAAGATGATAAGTATTTAGACAATACTAATAGAAGCAGAAAAAGTTAGAAAAAGAGCAGGAGATTTTGTATTGGTTTAACACACAGAGTTTGATGACCAATCATATAGGGAAAGGTTTAAAAAGTTAAGTCTTTAAGGTACCAGTGAGGATTCTAATTAAAGTGAACAGAAAGTTGATGATAGAATATATTTGACAGTATAATATACTAATTATTGTGGGGTAGTGGGAACCTTATATGAAAACATACCAAGAAAGTTGGATTAAAATATAACAATTATTCTTATAAATGCACACCAGAATTTGCCAAAAAATAAATGTAAAACCCTAGGGGCTAAAAATCATATTGACAGCTTACCATTGTAGCCAAGTGCAATTTGTCACTGAAATGAAGATATCAAGTGAGCAGTAGGATAACTGAGTATAAAATTTAGAGGAGAGAGCTGGGCTGGAGGTATGAATTTTGGAGTTAGGAGTATTTAGATTATATTTAAAAACATGAGGCTGGATGGGATCACCTAGGGAATGAAGGCAAATAGGAAAAAAAAGAGGTACCAGGTCTGAGCCCTGGGGCCTCCAAACCTTAGAGTTTGGGCAGATGAGGAAGGTCCAGAAAAGGAGAGGCCAGTTAACTAGAAAGAAAACCAAGAGAAAAGAGTATTGAAGAAGCCAAATGATGAAAATATTTTGAGACGTGAACAACCATCTGTCAAATGCTGCTGATTAGGATGAGTCCATGAGAAGAACTGAGAAATGACAAGAGAAGGAGAATAATTGAAGAATGTAATTAAATGTGCATGTATTTTAGTTATTTCAATGAGTTTTGCTATTAAGGGAATCAGAAAGCTTCTAAAATATAAACATTTAATAACTTAGGTTCAAAATAAGTAATGTAAAAATTGATAACTTCAGCACTTTTAAGATAAAGCTGAAAAAAAGTCATTAAGGATATACATTATTTGAAGAAAGCAATAAAAAGTCTTGCTGTAAATATTTACCACAAATGGTCACATTACTAGGCCAAAACACAGCTCTCCACAAATTTCAAAAATTTTGTATCATATTAAAAATATTGCCTAACACAAGTGAAATTAGAAATCAATTTAAAAAGTTAAGTTTAAAAATTCTGATGCAAACTTATAGAGACATTTCTGAATAACTAATGGGTCAAAGAAGAAGATAAAATGAAAGTTGAGAAAATACTTCATACTAAATGATAATGAAACAATACATATCAAAACTTATAGAATGCAGGCAAACTGCTACCTATATGGAAATGTATACCTTTAAATACTTATACTAAAACTACAGAAAAGCTAAACTTTGATCAGCTAACCATTCAATTTAAGAATGAGGAATTGAACAAACCCAAGGAAAATAGAAGGAAATATTAACATAAGGGTAAAAGTTAATATTGTAGAAAGCAAAGATGCAGTAGACATGATCAAGAAAAACCAAAGTTGGATCACTGAAACTAATAAATTGACGAACAATAACCCGTGTTGATGTGGATGTAAATGAATTGGAACTTTTATACATTGCTGATGGGAATGTAAAATGGAACAGCTATTTTGGAAAACAGTTTGGCAGTTCCTCAAAAGGTAAAATGTAGAATTACCGTATTACCCAGCAATTTCATTCCTAGATATATACCCAAGAGAAGTGAAAACATAAGTTCACACAAAAATGTGTACATGAATGTTTATAGTAGCATTATTCATAATAGCCCAAAAGTGGAAACAACCCAAATGCACATCAACTGATGAATAGAGAAACAAAATATCCGTACAGTGGATTATTGCTCTGCAATACAAAGGATTGAAGTAGTGACACATGCTGCAACATGAATGATGAACTTTGAAAACATGCTAAATGGAAGAAATAGTCACAGAAGACCACATATAGTAATATTTCATGTATGAAATGTCCAGAAGAGGCAAAATCTATAGAGATAGAATTTAGGTTAGTGATTGTGTAGGCCCCGGGATGGGAGAGGAGTGTCTGTTAATGGGCATGAGGTTTCTTTCTGGTATGGATGATGGAAATGTTCTAAAATTAGTCTGTGGTGACAGTTGCACAAGTCCATAAACATACTAAAAGTCATTCAGTCATACACTTAAAAAATGGGTGAATTTTATGGTATGTAAACTATACCTTAATAAAGTTCTTAATAAAAGAAGTAATACTATATTATGAACACTTAGGTGAAATTGAAATTTGAGTTTCACATTTAAGTTCTACCAGGCATACACAGTTTTCCAAAGAGTAGAAAAAGTAGAAACAAATTCCTTCTAATTTTATGAGGGTAATGTAACTTTGACAATACAAGATAAAAAAATGTTAGAAATGGAAATTAATGTGAACATAGTTGTAACACTGATTTCCAAACCCTTGGTAAATCTAATCAGACAGTGTATTTTAAAAAGTCATGAATAAGCCAGGAAATCCCAGAAATAAAAAGTTTGATTAGAAAATTTATCCATGTGATTTACCACCATAACAAAGAAAGGAAGAAAATATGTTAAACATGCAGAAAATCTGGGGTAACATCAACAAGATGGAAGAATAGGAAGCACCAGACCTTCTTTTTCCCACAGAGACACCATTTCAATAACAATACTCGGACCAGTTCCTTTTGTGAGAAATCCAGAAACCAGCCAAGAGGCACCTGCACCCCTGGCAAGTACACAACCAGCTGCACTGCAGTTGCTTGGGAAATTTGTGGCACTGTCTTGGCAGAGTCCTACCCTCTGGCACACCACCTTGTGATCTGGGGGAAACTCCCAGTTCCCAGCTTCTCCCCAGGGAGGGAAAAAGTATACTGGACCTTAAGCCTGCCTGGAGGATGGGCTTCTTTCTCACCTGTCTCTGCTGATGGGACCTGCCATACTCTAGATACCTGGGGGCCACTGAGAACCAAAAAAAGCTGTATGGCATGCTGCTGTTCCAGAGGACCCGTGGCACAGCAGACAGGTGATATAGCTTGGTGGCCTCTCCCTCAGAGAGAAGAAGAATGGAGTGTGTGTCCAGAATTCTGGCTTTTCAGGAGCTGCCTGAGGGACGAGTATCTATTTAGCCCAGCTTGGGGCACTGAAGGAACTGGACATACTCTAGGTAGATGTCTGGGTGCTGCTGAGAGCAAAAAGAGCTACGTGGCATGCTACTATTTCTGAGGACCCCAGTACAGAAGACAGCAGAGGGAGCAAGAGTTTATCAGCTCCTGAAGAAAAAAAAAGGAAATACCTCTAATTAGAAATCTACACACAGAAGTTTAGGAGAAGTCACATCCACAGAAAAGATTTGAGTGTTCCCAGAATCTCTAGCTGGACTGACTGATGAAGCTCTTTCCTTATGCAAAGCCAATCCATAAAGACCAGAAGAGGTAGATATTTCTTCAAGTTCATGGATAACAACAGAAAGTTACAAGGAACACAAGGAGACAGTAAAATGGCCCAATCAGAGGAACAAAATAAATCTCTAGAAATCTACCCTAAAGAAACAGGCATATTAGTTATCTGAAAAAGAATTTAAGATAACCATCATAAAGATGTTCAGTGAGCTCAAAAAATGATTCTTGGACAAAATGAGAATTTCAACAAGAGATAGAAAATGTAAAAAAGAAACAAATTTTGGAACTGAAGAATATAATAATTGATCTGAAAGTTCACTAGAAGGTTCAACATCAGACTTTATCAAGCAGAAAATAGAATCAGTGGAATAAAAGACAGGTCATTTGAAATTATCCAGGCACAGGAGTAAAAAGAAAAAAGAATGGAAAAGAGTAAAGAAAGCCTAAGGAGCTTATGGGATATATCAAGTGGACTAATACTGTGGGAGTCTCAGAAGGAGAAGAGAGAGGGAAAGGGGCAGAAAGCTTATCTAAAGAAATAATGGCCAGAAGAAAAATCTGCCAACCAACATATTATATCTGGCAAAATAGCCCTTCAAAAATGAAGGAAAGGGCTTCCCTGGTGGTGCAGTGGTTGAGAGTCCGCCTGCCGATGCAGGGGACACGGGTTCATGCCCCAGTCTGGGAAGATCCCACATGCTGCGGAGCGGCTGGGCCCGTGAGCCATGGCCACTGAGCCTGCGGGTCTGGAGCCTGTGCTCTGCAACGGGAGAGGCCACAACAGTGAGAGGCCCATGTACCGCAAAGAAAAAAAAAAAAGGAAAAATATTGGGAGATGGGGATTGACATATATACACTAATATGTATAAAATAGATAACTAATAAGAACCTGCTGTATAAAATAAATAAATAAAATAAAATGAAGGACAAATAAAGACTTTCCCAGATAAACAAAGGCTGAGGGAGTTTATCACCACTAGATCTGTCCTACAAGAAATGCTTAAAGGAGCCCTTCAAGTTGAAACAAAAAGATGCTAAACAGCAACATGAAAACATATGAAATTATGAAGCTCACTTGGTAAAGGAAAATATATAGACTATATAGATGAATACAGAATATTGTGATACTATAATGATAGTGTGGAATCATTTTTAGTGTTGGCATAGAGGTTAAAAGACAAATGTATGTAAAAAACTATAACTGTAAAATTATGTTAATGGGCAGACAATATGAAAAGATGTAATTCGTGGGCTTCCCTGGTGGCGCAGTGGTTGAGAGTCTGCCTGCAGATGCAGGGGACACGGGTTCGTGCCCTGGTCCGGGAAGATCCCACATGCCGCAGAGCGGCTGGGCCCATGAGCCATGGCTGCTGAGCCTGAGCATCTGGAGCCTGTGCTCTGCAACGGGAGAGGCCATAACAGTGAGAGGCCCGCGTACCACACAAAAACAAAACAAAACAAAACAAAAAAAAGATGTAATTTGTAACATCAATAACATAAAATGTTTGGGAAGGAGAAGTAAAAGTGTAGAATGTTGTATTTAATTGAAGTCAAGTTGTTATCAGCTTAAAATAGTTTGTTATAACTATATGATGTTTTATGTAAGCCCCATGGTAACCACAAAGACTATACCTATAGAAGATACACCGAAAGAAATGAGACAGAATCAAAGCATGCCACTACAAAAATAACAAAATACAAAAGAAGATAGGAAGAGAGGAAAATAAAAACAAAAGAGCTATTAGATAGACAGAAAACAACAGAATGGCAATAGTAAGTCCTTTCTTATCAATTATGACTTTTAAGTCCTTTCTTATCAATTTAACTGAATTTACATTTACTCCCCAATCAAAAGACAAAGAGTGGCTAAATGGATTTTAAAAAAAGCAAGATCCAACTGTACTAAACTCATAAATTTGTTAAGGTAGATCTCACGTTATATGATTTTTACCACAATGAAAAAAATTACAGATAATTTTTTGATACAATTAAATACCTGTTCATGATAAAATTCTCTTAGTAAACTAGAAATAGCTGAGAACTTTCTTACTGTGTTAAGTATATACCAAAACCTTGAAACAATCATCATACTTAATGGTGGGAGTTAGAAGCATTCTTTTTAAAACCAGGAAGAAGACATTTATACCTACCATGACTGCTTGTCTTAGACATTGTGCAGGAGGGCACATGACTGCTTGTGTTAGACATTGTGCTGGAGGGCACAGGCAACACACTAAGATAAGAAAAAGAAATGAAAGTTAAAACTATTAGAAATGAAGAAACAAAACTGTCATTAGTTCCAAGCACTATGCTTGTCTGTACAGAACCTCAAGACAAATTACTAATAGATTTCAGCAAGATTGCTAGATATAAAATCAATATATGCTACGATGAGATTTCTATTCACCAGCCTTCAACAAATGTGCTATTTTTAAAAAGAAATATTATTTAAGTTATAGCAGGAATTATATGGTATCCAGTTATGGAAGATGGAACCCAAATTCAGAGATGTTAAAATGTGAAGAAGGAATGTCTTAAAAGCACTATATGTCTTTTGGAAATACACACATATGTATTAAAAGTATAAGGAAATAACAGGGAATGATAAACACCAAAATGTTCAGGATAGTGATTATATCTGGTCAGTCAGAGGGGATAGGATCGTGGCCTTCAATTCTATTAGTAATACATTGTCTTTGTTGAGTGATTGATAAAGGGACATTCGTTATATATATATTTTTATTTATGTATTACATATTTGAAATATTTCATAAAAAATAAAAAAAGAAACCTATTGATGCCATTATCCCAGAGAAAGATGCTGGGAGTGGAACAAATCTTTGCAGCAAGACAAAAGGTTTGTGGGAGTATAAGCAGACGTGGAGTCAGAGAAGGAGAAGGTGGGAGAGTGTTGTAACAGAAACAAGGGAGGGAATGTTTCCAGTAAGAAAAAGGAGAAGAGTTGGTCAATGGTGTCAGATGCCATAGAGGAATAGAAAATAGGACAACTGAGAAGAGGTTTTTGGACATGTTTTTAGATGGCTTTATTAGCAGGACTCTTGATAGCAAGTGACAGAAACTGAACTCTAAATAAGGAGAAAAAAAAAAGCTCACAAAATCAAAGGATAAACTGAAGAGAATAGACTTGGGAAGAATAGCATTAACTAGAACCAGACACTAATGTCTTTAAAGGTTTCTCTTTATCTCATGTGTCTTCCTCTTAGACCAGCTGTCTCCATATGGCTCTGGCCTTGGGTACCAGCCATGTGGTAACATCCTTAGAGCTTAGACACCAGAGAGGAAAGCGATTTTTCTTTCTCATGTTATGTAAGAATTAAGTATTATGAGCAGTTTTTAATTGTCTAGACTCTGGCTTCCATTTAGTAACAGTACTATATATGTGGGCATTAGTTTCCTCAGGCCAGTCCACTAAGGCCTTTTTGTGCAATAAAATACAGTGCATTAAGAAGCAATTATCACCCCACTAGGATGGAAAAAAACAAAGTATTGAAATCTATTGCTTAGGAAAAAAAAATTTAATTGGGGAGAATGAGGCAGACTTCATGAGACTTCTACGGATATTCTAGAGTTTGATAGCCTCTGTTCCTGATAACTCAATCACTGTCTGTAACTTCATTTGAAATTTTATGGCTGTTCTTTATGTAGATACAGATACAGTATTATTATCACCCTGAAACACCAACTGTTGTTTTTAGTGATTTGGCATGTTTATTTCTTTTTCTCTTTTTTCTTAAGTAACCGAAGAAAAAGTATTGATAAAAGTGGTAGAGGAAAAATAAAGAGAATATGTGTATACAGTACCTGTGAGGAATAGATATTTCTGTTTCGAATTAGCTGAGTTTAAGCAATAGAAAGCAGGAGAAAGAGAGTGAAAAAGAGGGATTTAGAAAGACATTGCTCAGTTTCTCTTCAGGACATCAGATGGCCCTGCCATCTTCTCGCATTTCTATTGGGGAAGGGAATCAGAATGGGAATGCATTGCAACTTGGTGGTCATCGGTAAGCATGCCATGTGTAGATCAAATATCTGGAGGGCTGAAACTGAACTTATAATATTACCTTATGAACATTGAGAAATTCCTATAATAGTGACAATGCTGAATTATTCTGGATATACTTTCGGTTACATATATCTGTCTCTGTATTTAATATGTGGTATGTATGTTTTAAGGGGAATTTTATCTTAGTAACTACAGTAGAGGATTTGAAATAATAACAAACCTACAGTTGAGCAGTTCTTGCTATGAATAAACCAAACATTGATTGTTTTTCCATGAATACTTGAAAGTCAGTTGTATTAGTTAGTTTTCCAAGTTTCACATATAATACATTTTTGCTGATTCTTTTTCTGTAGTTGTGGAAACAGAAGTTTAAGCAATGTGGTTTAACTTCAGTCCAGTTAAAATTCATCAGTTTTGTTATTCAGATTATTTTGAAACACACTATATTGCTAGTATCACATAGATTAATAGTTACTATAAATGCCTATTACATCAAAGCTATGAATACAAATAAAAAGATACATGTTAAATGTATTTAGTATTGGGGGCTGTTTTAAAAATTAAAAGTGTTAGTAAGCTCTTTTAAACAATTTGACATTTGAAATAATAGTGTTGATTTTCATTTTGAGAAATAATATTCAGACATATTTACAGAATAATTATTGGGCATTATCTGGAACTTACAAAGGATAAGGGCATTGAATTAATTTTACTCCTTGTAAATGTTATGAGAGTAGCATATCTCTTATCCATATGCAGATATCCATATTTCTTTGATAGAATCTAATTTGAGCACATCAGGACAGATTGTCATTTTCAGTACCATAAAAACTGCTTTGTTAATTGCAAACCATATTTAGTATGACCTTATAACAAAGTAGCACCTTAAGTGTCACGCTTTGTCTTTAATCTGCACACTAGAGCTGGGTTCATCTGTACTAGACAACTGCACTTCATGAAAAGAGTTTTTTTCTTGGTAGGCAATTAGCAGTAATTAGGAAGATTCACCTCAGTAAGATGTCAACATGAGATTGTTTAAAATAAAGTTGAATGTCAGTGACTTAAAAAGAAAAGTTCTTCTGACACATAGGTATGGCATGTGAAACATGAAATGTTATTTTAACTTTTCTGCTTATTATTCATGCACAATATTATTTTGTCATTCAGACGCTACACTGACAGAGTGTAAAGGGTGTTAAAATAGTGCTGCTAGAATAAAGAGAGGATTAATCTACCATTGGCCAATTAGCCAAAGGGTACTTAATGGTCTCTAAAGGCTACTGAAGTCTAACTACTAGCAAAAGCATTGGTAAAAAGTCCTCTATATTACCTTCATTTGCTTGACATTTTGTGAAACATAGTATAGGCTTTTAATAACTGAATTTGTCATAAAATAGTTTATAAATGAGTGTTGTTGTAACTATATTTTTCATAAGAAAATTTTGTTACATAAATAATTCCACCTCTGCCTAAGATCTTTGTTCTTTTTTTTCTTTTTTTTTTTTGGGTTGGTGGTTTTTAATTCTTTTTCTTGAATATCTCAGGTATCATAACGAAGGAAAATGCACGTTTTAAATTTAAAACACTTGCTACTAACTTGGAAGGGTTATTAATCTGAACTATTTATCTTTCTAGATAAGTACTTTTATGGAAAATATTTTGCTAGTGACCTAGAAATTTATGTACTTTTCTTTGTAACTCATATGTTTTAATTAAGTGACTGTGCTTTTAGTCATACATGGATGACATGCAGAATTTTATTTCTTTCAGTTTTATTCCTTGTAAAAGAAAAATTTTCCCAATGAAAGAATATTAATACTATCCACAGGAGGGAGAAATATCATTAAGATCACGGTGACTTTCTAGGAGAGTCTTGCCTATAGAATTTACATGGATATTGTTCAACTAGAATTTTCTCTTCAGTCTCTTTTGCTTTAGTTCTGGTAACGAAATCCTTATGTTATAATTTTTTTAAGATCATAATATAGGATTTTTAAAATTGCTGCCTCTGCTTAAATGTGAACCAGAAAAAAACTGATTGTGAGATATAAATGAACTTATGTATTCAATATGAAATGATTTCATTCACTATTCTCAGTTCTATGCAGAATTCAAGATTAAAGATTTTGGTGAAGTAATTGGAAACAGACCATTTCCAATAAATGATTGCTTTTCCCTACTTGGACTGTCAAGGCCTTTGGGTTTCAAAAGGAGAAAGAAAATTAAGAGACTCCACTATCATTATAGATGGAAACGAGCCCTCACTTTCTCTGGTTACTTATTGACCTTTTCTAACATTTGACATCTCACCTTTGCCCCAGCGTGGACTGGAAAGAATCCTTCTGCCACCAACTATTTCCTCCATAGACTTCCCAGAAATCCTGCTCCTGTGACCCTGACATTCACCCTCATGTTAAGCTGGGTTTTCTAGCATTTCCATGTGTCTACTTTTCAGATCCCACTATCCCAACTAAGAACATTTTCAAATTTTTTAAATGGTTCATTATTTTAAGTTTCTAATCCAGTGGTGAAAAATATATGAGGAGAACTGAATAGTGTTTTTCAATGCTATGAAGTCGTTACTGTCCAGGAAAAAAAAAAAGTTAGGTCAGAATCAACCTTTTATTAGAAATGAAAAGTTATACCGCATTCTATTCCTTTACTGCTCCTAAACTAGTTGAACACTCAAAACCATTTTCTTTACACAACTAGTATCATGTCCATTGAATAGGCAGATGTTGAATATTTTATTCTTTGGAGACAGCAGGATCAGAGAGTCTCTAAAAATATATTGTTTGGGGGGTGATTAGGGAAATGATTCTTTCCGGTTTTATTTTTTTCTAAGCCCTTTTCTTCTTTTCATTTGGGCTATAAGAATGTTTTCCACAGGCCCTGTTTTATTTTTTTGATAATTCATTCTTGAACATTAAAATGTTTACCGAGGCTCCCTGCTGGAGAAGAGACCCTCCATCTCATCAGGACTGCCCTGAATTTACTCAGCAGTTTCTGATAGATGCCTTCTCTAGAGTAAAAGTTGGAAAGCAGGATGATTGTGTATCTAGCCATGGCCTTTAATGTTATATCGAGCTTCCAGGAAACTTTTGACAAAACAAATCAGGAGGAGTACACGGAAGGAAACTGGCGGTAACTCGCATTTACCAGACAGGATTTGAAGGCAGCAGCAGTTCCCTTAGCTCCCCGATTTGTTTCTCCATAGCACTTACTGTAGTTTATCATGATATATTTCTAGGTTATAGACTGGTAACTACCTAAAGGCAAGGATTATAACTTTTTTATCATTGAATATATAGAGCTAATACAGTGCCTACCACATAGTATGTAAAAAGGAATGAATCACAGATATTGAGTCAGGTCCTGAAGGTAGATCTTACCTAGCAAAATCTTGCAGAAAATATCAAGTTGGGGCCCAGAATAAACAAAAGGCATGAATGAACTCCCATGTAAGAGAATAAAGGAGAGTACAACCAGGGAGCCTTATCTACCCTGTTCATGGGATTACTGTTGAGAGCAACAAAAGGAAACTTCTGGCCAGAGGCTCTTTGCTTGGCAATTAAACTACAAAATGCAGATCTGGAAGAGGCAATTTATATTTCTAGCATAGAAACTGGAACAGTTTTTTTAGAGCTATTGAAAAAATAAACACAAAATTATGGATGAGGAAAAGAAAAACCAGAGTGAGGATGTTATACAAACTATGTACTGTGGATTCAGGACACTTGCTTAAGAGAAGGTAGGGAGGCAATAAGGGAAAAAGGAATAGGTTCAAAAAAAGGGGCTGCTTTTTAAAATTTGGGATTCATACTAGTTTTCCATGTTATGTAACAAATTACCACAAATTTAGCAGCTTAGAAACGATATACACATTACCTCACAGTTTCCATAGTCAGGAGTCTGGCACAGGTTAGTGGCATCCTTTGCTCAGAGTATCACAAGCAGCCAAGCTGCCTTTCTTTCTGGAGTTCAGGCTTTTCTTCCAAGCTTCTGTGTTTGTTGGGAAAATTTAGTTCCTTGTGGTTGTAGGACTGAAGTACCTGTTTTCTTGCTCAAGGACCATTCTCAGCTCCTGAGGTCTTCCTTAGGGCCTTAACGTTATAGCCCCCTCTGTAGTCCTCTCATAACATGGCAACTTACTTCTTCAAGGCCAGCAGGAGAATCTTACCTCTGGCCAAAAGAGCCCCTGGCTTTTTTTTAAAGGGCTCACCTGATTATTCACCAGCCAGGGTAATCTCACTTTTGATTAACTCAAAGTCATGTGACTAGGGACCATAATTTACATCTACAGAATCCCTTTGCATATAACATAATGCAAATAGTGTAATCATGGGAGTGATAGCCTGTCATATTCACAGTTCCAACACACATACAAGGGCATAGGCCATTGGGGGTCATCTAAGAATTCTGCCTACCACAGTGCTCATTACTGAATAATGAATTCTCTAATATTTCCATGTTTCTTCTTATAGTTGCTTAGAGGGTTCTTTCCTCTTTAGAGACTTATGCTTCTTCAATGTTATATTTAAATAAATAATAACTAGTATCTCATTGTAAACTTTTATAGTGTTAACTTCTATTTTATAACCTTTGGTTAAATCAATACAAATCTCAGTATTATTCTCATTGACATCAACTTTTAAGTTGAAATCGATTTTAAAAAGATTGTAGAGGGGGCTTCCCTGGTGGCACAATGGTTGAGAGTCCACCTGCTGATGCTAGGGACACGGGTTCGTGCCACGGTCCGGGAAGATCCCACATGCTGCGGAGCGGCTGGGCCCATGAGCCATGGCTGCTGGGCCTGCGCGTCCAGAACCTGTGCTCCACAACGGGAGAGGCCACAACAGTGAGAGACCCGCATACCGAAAAAAAAAAAAAAGATTGTAGAGGAACTGCACCTGTATCCTAGTAGGGAATCCTAAGTTAAGATCAAACAAATAACTGTCACTTAAGACAAAGTAAAGTTTCTGTCATGAGAGAAATTACAGAATTATTTGGTATTTGTATGTGTGTGTATGTATGTAACACAGCTTTTTATTAATTCAGGTCCTCAGCCTTTAGGACACTTCTTAGACTCTGTATGGTAGCATTTTCCACAAGCTAATAATGCTAACAATAATACTGTAAATTTAAAGTTTACCAAGTGCTATCACAGATTTAAAAAAAAATTCTGCCCTCAAGATTACCTTTGCTAGGTAAGCAAGCATCATCTCTGGGTTTTTTTTCTTTTTTTGTTTGTTTGTTTGTTTGTTTTTTGCGGTACGCGGGCCTCTCGCTGTTGTGGCCTCTCGCGTTGCGGAGCACAGGCTCCGGACGCGCAGGCTCAGCGGCCATGGCTCACAGGCCTAGCTGCTCCGCGGCATGTGGGATCTTCCCGGACCGAGGCACGAACCCGTGTCCCCTGCATCGGCAGGCGGACTCTCAACCACTGCGCCACCAGGGAAGCCCCATCTCTGTTTTTAAACAGAGAAACAGTCAAGTGCTTGCTCAGTGTCACTCAGCTGGTAAGCAGTAGACCCCAAATTAGAATCCAGAAATTATGACTCTTCTATGTGTTTTAATATTATTTATGATTTTAATGTAATATGACTTAAATATTTTTAAATCTTTGGACATGGAAAGGTAATAATATAGAAACAGGAATCATGCTTCTGATAAAAAAGAAAATTAATTTTAAGAGTAATTTTAATTTATTGATAGATTTTACAATGCAATCACTGTTTTTAAATAAATTTATTTTTGGCTGTGCTGGATTTTCGTTGCTACACGCGGGCTTTCTCTAGCTGCGGTGAGCGGGGGCTACTCTTCGTTGCGGTATGCGGGCTTCTCATTGCGGTGGCTTCTCTTGTTGCAGAGCAGGGGCCCTAGGCGTGCGGGATTCATTAGTTGTGGCACTCTTGCTCAGTAGTTATGGCTCACAGACTCTAGGGTGCAGGCTCAGTAGTTGTGGTGCATGGGCTTAGTTGCTCCGCTGCATGTGGGATCTTCCTGGACCAGGGCTCGAACCCGTGTCCCCTGCATTGGCAGGTGGATTCTTAACCACTGCATCACTAGGAAGTCCCAACAGCACAATCACTTTCTAACAAGGTCACCACAAAAGTCTCACATTCCAAACCAAGTATAAACAAAAAAAAGTTATTATTTATCATTCTTGTCTCATCTATAAAACTTCTCAATTAAGGAATAGAATGCTTAAACTGAGAGAAGTTAGTAATACAGCCAGAATTACTTATCCAAAATGCTAAGGGATAATCAAAGGATTCAAAACTGATAGAATGTATGATTTGTCTATTTCTTCTACTTTGACAGGTGCTCTGTAGCATTTCTAGACATATATAATTAACATCAGAAATATGTTTTAAAGATTATAGAGTTAAAACAGTTTAATCAAAGCATGATTTATATTTTAATTGCAAGTCATTTGGTTTACTGTCTCCATAATTTCAATATTTCTTTGTTTACTAAGTTTTTATACCATTAAATTGAATGGTATAATTGCATATCTTTTAAAGAGATATGTTTATTGTCTTGGTCTTTGCTCAATGAAAGATATATTTATAATGTCAGGATTTGCCACTGTGGAAAGAATAGATCTAATGGCATACAAGTTTAACAAATGAGAGAAGCCACCAGGAAGAAAAGATCCTCATCAAAATTTAGTCTTCTGTATGCAGATGTAGAGAATGGACTTGAGGACACAGGGAGGGGAAAGGGTAAGCTGGGACGAAGTGAGACAGTGGCATGGACATATATACATATATACCAAATGTAAAATAGATAGCTAGTGGGAAGCAGCCGCACAGCACAGGGAGATCAGCTCGGTGCTTTGTGTATACCTAGAGGGGTGGGATAGGGAGGGTGGGAGGGAGACTCAAAAGGGAGGAGAAATGGGGATATACATATATGTATAGCTGATTCGCTTTGTTATACAGCAGAAACTAACACACCATTGTAAAGCAATTATACTCCAATAAAGATGTTAAAAGATTTTTAAAAATTTAGTCTTCTGTGTTGCCTGAGATTCCACCTAGAATTGTAGCCATGACTTATGTCTTAAAAAATGAAAATCTCAAAAAGTCTAATTTAGATGCCGAACATTAACTTTAGGATTGATAAATGTTCCGCTGCATACTATTTAAGTAAAAGCTTAATAATACTACATTGCTAATAAAAGTGTATTTTAATTTATATGGTAATAAAATAATAGAAAGATTATATATAAAAGCTGAAATCAATATGTGTGTTTATAGCACCATCTGTGCGACAAACAGGTAGACTTGAATTTTTAAAACCTTTCTTCTGTTTCTTAGTATACAAAAAGCATTGCTTTTAGATACCATGGTAGGGGGGTGGGGGTGGATACATAGGTTAACAAAGGCACAGTCCTCTCTCAAGCCTTTGCTAGGGCCGTGGTTGAGGAACAGCCATAATGCTATGGGAGCTAAGAGAATGGAGAAGCTACTTGGTTGGAAAAAAGGAGACAACTGCAGAGAAGATTTCATAAGGGAGGAAATACTAAGCTACTCTTTATGCATGAGAGAGATTTCAGCAGAAGGAAACACCACGTGTCGAGTCATCACTGTAGAAATGGCTGAAAGTTTTGGGGAAGGGCAGACAAGTCTGACTGCAGATGATGTGTGACTGAAACACAAATTGAAGTTTGAAGTTAAATCTTACAGAGCTTTATTATAACCACAAACATCTGAGCTTTATTCTGTTGGGCTGAGGAACCCCTGAAGAGTTTTGAGTAAGAGAATAACAGGTCAGTGTTGTCTTGGGAGGTTGTATAAAAGATGATTTGAACGTAGAGAAAGATTGCCCATAGGGGAAAGGTTATTGCAGTGGTCTTAGTGGGATGATGAGTCTTCATTAAGAAAGTGGCAGGGGCTTCCCTGGTGGCGCAGTGGTTGAGAGTCCACCTGCCGATGCAGGGGACACGGGTTCGTGACCCGGGCCGGGAAGATTCCACATGCCGCGGAGAAGCTGGGCCCGTGAGCCATGGCCGCTGAGCCTGCGCGTCCGGAGCCTGTGCTCTGCAACGGGAGAGGCCACGACAGTGAGAGGCCCGCCTATCGCAAAAAAAAAAAAAAAAAGAAAGTGGCAGAAGGAAATGAATATGAGAAATATTACATAATTTATAGAACCTGACGATTGGGCACAGAGAATTAATAAACAGGGAGGGAGATGTATTCAACCTTGAATGATAACCTGAAGATTTTCAGATTTAGGGGAATTATGAGTATTTGTTACCTTTGGGACAATCCAGGGATGAATATTTTCTGAAAAATATAAAAAAACACGCTTTTAGATCATAGATTAAAATATAGCCAAAGAAATTTTTTTTTCACCGAAACATACTTCTTATTTCACCAAAATGTAGTTTAATCTCAAATATATCAAGCCCTAGTTTTGAATTCATGATCTAAAATATTCATATTTAACAGTATACACATGTATACACAAATATATATGTAATTACAGATTTATTGATATACGTTTTAGAAATTGTGTTTAAACATAAGTGTTAATACTTAAGTAACTTATGTCCCATATATATATGACTATACATGTTAGCCACATCTTCTACTGTTTTAACTAGAATTCTTAACAAAGAAAGCATTTTTTCCACCTCTGAGAGACTTCAGTACCATTTTGTATAATTGTTCCTTATGTTAAGCTACCATTATTTTAAGCTTCTTTGGAATAATAAAGTAATAGTACAGTTATCCTCTTAAGGATCTCTAAGTTGTTATGCCATTATAGCTTGGTGGCGTTCTGCTGACTACAGATGGGTGAATGAAAGGGGCTAACATTAAGGCGGTTTCTTTTATAGTTTCATAAAAGCATTACCAGTATGCCATTTAGTAAAATGTTCATGTTATTAAAAATTTAAATGTAAGGAGTTTAGTGCAATCTACCTCAACATTACAAAGAGGACTTGTCAACTATCAATCAAGTGCATAAAACTGAGTGAATGTGTTTGTATGCTATTTATTTGAACTAAATCTCTAATAAGCCTCTTCTGCTAATTGGACTTAACGTTTCTGTTGCTAAATGAGAAGCATTTTGGCTGCTGTATAGGGTAGTAAGACCTACCCAATGGAATAAACAACTAACATCTGTTATCCTGTCCTGCTCCAGCTTGACTTTTACCAGTTAAGTACATCAGCCCTGAAGTCAAGGTTATCAAATATGTGAATCTCTGGCACACCCATGTTTATATGAAGGCAAAGAAATAGCACATCATGAGTAAAGACCAGCCAACCAAAAGATATTGAGTACAGCTGGTCTATTTTGTTTTAACCTTTACAAGCCCTACAACCTTAAGCAAAAACTAGTGGAAGTTAGAAATTTTGTAGTTTTTATAATAACTATTTTTGTAATCAGTGTCACTTTTTTCTTTAGCATTTTCCTACCTGTACAATTTGATGCTGATAATTGTTAGGTTAAATGTAATTACTTTTATAATAAATTTATATTTATTTTCTTTAAAAAGAAGCTAAATTCGGATTTGGCTGAGCTTCGGAAAGAAAAAGAAGATTTACTAAAGAAATTGGAGTCTTCATCTGAAATCACAAGTTTGGCTGAAGAAGTTGCCCAGGTAACAGTTCCACGGATACAAGTTACATCACTTGGCCCTTCAAGGAGCATGGATTTGGAAATGAAGCAATTGCAGTGTAAACTAAAGGTGATTATAAATTTTATTAAAGATGAAAACATTAAGTTACTGAATCCTTAAAGACATGTTTCTATCAATTCTAATTTAATTCTACTAATAAAGGTAAATTATGGTATAAATAATCCCTAAATTATTAATACTACATTCAATCTCATCTTTCTATTTTAGCCTGGTAGATTCTTATCTGGTAACTTATAATACTATTCTCTGAAAAAATAGCAAGACACCATGAAATCCTAACTTAGGAGATGAGGGAAACTGGCCATTATCATTCTATTCCACTATTCAACTCCTCTCTGCCTGCCACTGAACAGAATTCTTTTTGAACATAATAATGTATCAACATAAATAGAATTGCTTTCCTATACACATTTTGCTGCTGTTTTAACTTGGTGGTTCTTTGTTGGAGATGGGGAAGGAGGAGGGAATTAGGGGAAAGGAGAAGAAGCACAGAGCAAAGGTGAGTTGGTTTAATCAAGTTAAACCTGAGAGTGAGAATAAAGACCAGTGTTCCTTTTGCTTATAAAGAATTGTGTCTAAGTCCAGGTGAGACTGTCAACAACTTAAAAGTAAGGCTGGCCTTAGTTTTTACCCATATATAAATCTCTCTCACTTTGAAGGAATGTGTGAGTTACAAAGGTGAGACTAACGAGAATGCCTAAAGCAATTTAGATCATGCTTGATGTAAGTTTGAAGTGACATTGTCCATATCTAACCTGGAGTCCTGGAACACTGACCAGGCTGCATAGGGACAAAAAGGGTAAATCTTTACTTTTGTCTTATTTCATGCTTTAATATGGAAATATTCTGGAAGACTAGGTACTTTGAAGTAAATAATACTCTTGATACTACAAATTTCTGTTTCGACATTGTATGAGGTTGCTAGGGCTGCCATAACAAAATACCACCGAGGGCTTCCCTGGTGGCGCAGTGGTTGAGAGTCCGCCTGCCGATGCAGGGGACAGGGGTTCGTGCCCCGGTCTGGGAAGATCCCACATGCCGCTCCCGGCTGGGCCCGTGAGCCATGGCCACTGAGCCTGCGGGTCTGGAGCCTGTGCTCTGCAACGGGAGAGGCCACAACAGTGAGAGGCCTGCGTACCGCAAAAAAAAAAAAAAAAAAAAATACCACCGAGTGGCTGGCTTGAATAATAGAAATTTATTTTCCCATAGTTCTGGGGTTTAGAAGTCCAAGATCAAAGTATTGACACGTTTGATTTCTTCCAAGCCCTCTTTCCTTGGCCTGTGGATGGCTGCCTTCTTGCTGTGTCTTCACATGGTCACCCCTCAGTCTATGAGGTCTGTGTCCTAATTGCTCCTCTTATAAGGACACCAGTCATGTTAGATTAAGGCCCACCCATGTGACCTCATTTTACTTTAATTACCTCCTTAAAAGCCCTATCCAAATACATTTTGAAGTACTGGAAGGGGAGGTTAGGACTTAAACATATGAATTTTTCCAGGACACAATTCAGCCTATAACAGATACCAGATTGCTAACATAATAAATTTCTGAGAAATAGCTTATTTTCTACTTGATGTTTTCTATGCCTAGTAAAACAAAAATGGTTACATTTGAATCTCTTAAAGGTCTACATCCATCTTTTTTATTTTATCCAATTAATATTTTCTATGTAAATTCTTAGGTGTACTTCTGAGATGTACATGGTTCATTCAGAAATTAGAGTGCTCATGTGCATTTCTGTGTCTTCATTTTTACCCATATTAGACATGTTTCCTCAAGGAACCCAACTTTATATAGATAGATAATAAAATATTTAGTGACATATAAATTCCAGTGAATGATATATACATCAGTTATTTATATTTAGTTTAATTTGTAGTTCTTTATACAATCTGGATTGAGTAGTACTCCAACTTATATTTGTGATTTTTTTTTGACCTCCTGATTGTTGAAAGGATACCTTTTGGTATATACCATGTTCTCTTCCAGTTTTCCAGTAAGTTAATAATGAAGAATAATAGTTTTTAAACTACTGTTAATTTATATATAATCTATTGCCAATCTAGTTCTAAGTCCTTTAAAAATGTTAACTCATTAAATACTCGTTTCAACCCTATGAGATAAATTCTGTTATTATATCTATTTTACAGTTAAGCAAACTGAGTACGTTAATTGTCCAAGGTCACACAGCTACTAAGAGAGCTGAGATTAGAACTCAATCCATAGGGCTCCATCATCCATGCTTTTACTCATTTTGCTCTGAAAAATTTTTAAAGTGTTTAATAAACTTAAACAGGAAAGGTCTAACCAAGATAGATTATTACCATTATGACATCTTTGAAATATGTGTTTTACTCCAGATTTTGTCATGCTGCAGATAAGTATTATGTTGTAGGAAACGGAAAAGGGTCAGAGGCCCTGGGTTTTGATCATTTTTTGTCCAGTAACTTCTTGTGTGTGGGACCTGACTGAGGAAATTACTTAGCTTCTCCAGAGGTCTAGAGCAGGAATACCTTTCTACCCTCTTCAAAAGGATTTTTGAGGATTAAACAAAATAACTGTGAGACTTAGAGGGTCTGGCAAAAGTATTTATCAAGCTGGCATTGTTTTATTTATTATAATTCTGTAATCCCTCAATTATCCAGAAATCAGAATTACAGCATTTTTCAGCCACCTAAAATAACAGGCTTAAGTCTAAAAACATAAAAGAATCAAACAGCTATCTTAAAATCCACTTAATTTATTCTGTTGAAGATATCGTCAGGGTTCATTTACTGCCTTTTGTCTTTTTTTTTAAATACAGCTGTAATGAGTTTATTTGTTTAACTTTTCAGCAGAAAACACCTCAAAAGCAGCAAATTAGAAGTATGTCTATTAAGGGCCAGGATGCTTGTTTTTAGGCAGGAATATTGAGAGAATCAAGAAATTATGATCAACAGATTGACAGAAAAAAAATATAAAAATGCTAAGGTAAAAATACAAAATTAGAAAAACAGCAGCCTGGGACCATTCAGAGTAGGGCTGAGTAGCCATTTATATCATAATAGTTCTTAAAGGCATCATTATATAATGATACAGTGATAATAAATTAGATACAGTAATATAACATAATATAGTGATAATATTTATAATATAATATCATTATATTAAAGTATCACTATTGCTTAATGTAATTGTGGATTGTCATTTCTAAATGAATGAACAATCATTCCGGAAAGAATTTAAGTTTAATGATTAAAGCAAAAGCTTCAATTTTTTGGTAAATTAACTAGTGTGGAACATCTTACTCTGGCAATGCTAGAAAGAAGACACCATATGTCACTGTAAACATGTAAAATATGATGGAAATTTAGATTGTGTAACACAAAATTTAATCAAAACTTTTAGCATTCAATACAGTTGCCAAGTTGAGGTAGCCTTGGGTTTTTAAGAAAATTAATATAATATTTAATGGAAATTTACATATGCCATACCAATGAGATATTTAAAGTCTGTCTGATGAATTTGACTCACATTTACATTGTGTGGTTAATGGTTTCATCTTTTCAGATTTATATTTTTTAGAATAAGTTAGTCAAACCTGGAAATAGTTCTCATAGAAACAATTAACTATAGTTATTAGAAAAATTAGCGAAATAACTACTACAAATATTTTTAAAGTTATATTTTATTCTATTTGTATTATTTAATACTTTTTAAATTTAACAAATGAATTAATGTATGTCAATGCTGTCTTACAGGCAGAAAACCCAAAATATCAAATCACTAAATAATATCTCAGAGTACATGTTTTCTTGGAACTTGAGTCAAAATTGAAAGTTAGGTGTCCCTAACACTCTGGCTCCTAGGCCACACAGACAACAAATACCACAAAGGTGTTCTGCTTTGAACAACTAATAATTATGTATAAATACTTTAATAATTAATATTGTTTATAAGTTCAAGTAAGGAAGTATTCAGTATTCATAAGTTTCTTTATCAGTTATCTTTTACTATCTAACATTATCCTAAAATGTAGCAGCTTAAAACAGCAGCAATTTATTATTTCTTATGTTCCAGTGGGTTCCCTAGGTAGGTCTTTTGCTGCTGTCTGCTGGGTCCCCTCATATGCCTGCATTCTTCTAAACCAAGGATTTACCTGAGCTGGAAGTTCCAAGAGAGCCTCACTCAAAGGCTGGCAGTTGGTCTGCTGGCTGTCATCTGGGGTACCTCAGTACTCTCCCAAATGGCCTTTCTTCTATATTTGTTGGAAGGTGATCCCAGAGCAGCATTCCAAGAGGGCAAAGATGCAAGCTAGAAGGATTTAGGGCCTAGATCTGATATTTGCACAGTGTCATATGCCACATACTTTCGGTCAAAGCAAATCGCAGGCCAGGCCAGATTCAAAGGGTTGGGAGACGGATTACACCTCTTGATGGGAGGTGCAGCAAAGCTTTGTGACTATATTTAGTCTGTTACAGGTTATTAGTAAATCCAGAATTAGTTTTAAGTGATCTTACTAAACCATAAAAATAATTAATCACATACACATTTACATTTTACAAAATCCATATTTCCCGTAAATGTATTTTGGGTATATACTCTTTGCAATTATCATGTGAGTGTGTTCCTCTATGATTTTGGCATGTTATATAAAAATTTTAGTGTGCCATGTTATTTCTGTTAGAACATGCAAAATGAAGCATATTAAAATGTTTAGATGTTCATTTTAATTATAACCATAATTTTTGCAATTTTATTATCTTCATGAAAATGGCATTTATATTTATGCTGCTTTAGAACAAGATTTAAAGACATATTTGAATTTATGTGTATTTTTAACCTAGAATGCAACTAATGAACTCACTAAACAATCATCAAACTTGAAGTCTCTGAAATTTGAACTCCTAGCAAAAGAAGAACACATAAAGGAAATGCATGAAAAGTATGTGCTTTATATTTTTATCCATTGTATTTGGTGCCACCTAGTGGCGGCTAACTCTATTAAACATTGCACACCAAGAAACAATACCAACTTGTTTGCCTTTCTTAGTTCGTTTTTAAGCCTACACAAGATGAAAGTTTAAAGAATATTACATATATCATGGTTTATGGCAAGATAGTTAACATTTTTTAATTAGAGTAAGAATGTTTAAAGTTAGATTTTCCATCTTAAACATATTTAATTCTGAATAAATATCAACTAATGGCTGAAAGACTATGAACAGAAAACCTTAGAATGTAGTAATTATTTGACTAAAAATATATGTATAGGTTGATCTTTATATTGGATTTAATGCCTAAGCTTATAAAGCGAAGGTTGAAAAAAAGTGAAAGTTTTGTTTGTGTTTAAAATAACTGGAGGGTTATGAAATATTATAATACTTTGTATATTTATACTAAAAAGGAGTTTAAAATGTTCTATCTCACAGAATCAAAATTATTTCCTTTCTATATCTTTTATAGATATACTAGAGCTTAGAAGTTGTAACATGTTTAGAAAGAATTCTAATCATTCATAATTTGAAATACATATACCTCATGTACATACATGTATACCATGTTATAAGTGAAGATCACTTAAAATCTTAACAGATAAAACTATTAGGCAAAAAGATTGGTTAATTTTTTTAAACAGACTATCTTGAAGCTTATTTATGGATTGAGTTAGTCTTGCTTACTGTTTACCAGTGAGGACTTTAGAGAAACATTCTTTGAATCCTGGCTTCTTTACCTGCTAGCTCTGGGACTCAATTTAATAGAATTAACTCATAAAGTTCTTAGAATTAAATGAGTTAGTACTTATAAGTGCTTTACTTATGTAAAGCACTTATAACAGTGACTGGTACATAGTAAACACTCAATAATGTTAGCTGTTGTTCTTTTTATAGTAGTAATTGTAGTAGTTGTTACTGCATCTATCATTTTATACTTAGCGTTATCAATTTACGCTAAACTGATATGTCAGTTCAATCTCGTATGATATTAAATTAGAACTGATATGTCAGTTCAATCTCATATGATATTAAATTTACATAGTTTTAAAGTGAAAAAGAAAAACTGTTTTCTTTGGCTATTCTTTGAAATGTATAATAAATGTATAATATTATCAAATTTTATGTTTGTTTATTAGAGTATAGAATTCTTTCTTATCGGTGTTGTGATTTTTGATAATCTCTAAATATTGCTTTGTATTATTCTTAGAATGCAAGAATGGAACATAAATATAATAATTTTAAGTTTTCATAAATTTTATTAATTTGTCTCAGTTCTTTTTTAATGTATATATATATAATACTGTAATTACCAAGTCACAACTGGATTATAGATTTTAATATTTTACTCAAATTATTAATAGAGCAATATTTTATGCCATGCAATTATTTTATTAATTTGCAGCTTCACTAATATCAGATAGCATTTAAAAATTAACAGTAGGTATAACATTGGATAATATGTAAGATATCATCACTGTTGAAGTATTTTCTATCACTCTTGATAAAGTGTCTTTTTTCCCCTTTCAAGGATGTCTCGAATGGAGAGAGATATAACCATGAAAAGACATTTGATAGAGGACTTGAAATTTCGACAGAAAGTAAATTTGGAAAGTAATGAGAGTACTAATGAAATGCTAGAAAATCTTGAAAAAAAGGTATCAATTTTTATGTTCACTGACACTGAAAAAAATCACTTCCCCTTGTATTAACTTTAACTCAAATATTCAATCTTAATAAAAGGTATAGCAAATATTCATAAAATGTATGTGTATTGTTACATAATTACATCATTTGCTCTGAAAGTACATTATTTGTTTTAAAATTCAAGACTCCAAACGGTCACACATAATATAGTCATTCATTCTTTTTATATTTGTAAACATACCATGAGAAGATAATCAAGTTTAATTTTTTTAATCTTTAATATTTCTGGGACACATAATTCCATTTTATTCAGATTTTCTTTTATTTAAAGCTATTATTTATAATGATAGAATTAAGCATATATTTTAAATGAAAAATATTATAGTCAAGGACTATCAGTTCTTTAAAAAGTGTACTCACCACGGTTTTTTTTAAAGTGTACTTTGTCCTTATATACATTTAATTCAGTGTACTTAGGAAAAGAGTCATATTTAAAATAGTTGTATAATATCTGATCCCAAACTAGAAATCAATGATTTGCTGACTAAGAGATATTTTTTTGCTTAAAAATTTTTAAAGCTGCTATTTACACAAATCATAAAACAAATCATAAAACAGCTTGTGCTTTGGCATTCACTAAATGTCATCCACTCCAGAGAGAGCGTTTCCCTTACTTTCCTTGTTGGAGATAAAAATGTAAGTAATGCTCAGATGGATTTAAGAGAGAAAATTTTACATGAGCAAGACACATGCATACAGATTTTCTTTTCTCTTTCTCCTCCACAGACCCACATGAATTATAATTACTTCGTAGAGGTTTCTTCAATGCTATTCTTAAAATTTCCTCATTTTTTTTAACTTCAATAATCATTTAAGGTAGTCTTACAATGTTTGTGTAAGTAATCATTTATCTTTAATAGCTTTAAAGTGAAAAAGAAAAACTGTTTTCTTTGGCTATTCTTTGAAATGTATAATAAATATGTTGTATTACTTATTTAATTTTATCCTAAAAAGTACATGTTATAATTTTACTGGAGAATACAAATGAAAATTATCCATGACTTGGCTTATTTAAGAATCAAAACCAACCATCTGGGCTTCCCTGGTGGCGCAGCGGTTGAGAGTCCGCCTGCCGATGCAGGGGACACGGGTTTGTGCCCCGGTCCGGGAAGATCCCACATGCCGCGGAGCGGCTGGGCCCGTGAGCCATGGCCATTGAGCCTGTGCGTCCGGAGCCTGTGCTCCGCAACGGGAGAGGCCACAACAGTGAGAGGCCCCTGTACCGGAAAACAAACAAACAAACAAAAAAAAACCAACCATCTCCTACTTAAGGAAGTTTAGGTTAGTAATTAAAGGAAATATAGTTAAAATTAATTGTATATTATTAGATAGAAGGCTACACATACCAATATTCATGCTTTTTTGTGCAATTTTGGGGTTTTGCTATTGATTTCAGTATTGTTAGTCTCATTCACAGTATGAGTTCTACAAATCTTATACTTGAATTTGATATCATTTATGAGAAAATAAACTAGACTTATTCATGTATTCATTTGGTTTCCATTTGAAACAAACACAATATGGAACTAGAATGCTTTTACCAATAATAATTACCTTCATGCTTTTATTGTAGGTGAAGACATTAACTGAAGAGTGTTCCAACAAGAAGGTATCAATCGATTCACTAAAGCAAAGACTTAGTGTCGCTGTAAAAGAGAAGTCACAGTATGAACAGATGTATCAGAGAACTAAAGAGGAGTTAGAAAAAAAGGTATGGTTTTAGGACATTTTAGCCTGGAGGTGGACCGTAACAATGTCTTTTTCATTTTTAAAGTTGTCCTTTTTTTCTCCCCAAAACTACTATGAGCTATTTAAATGTTGCAGATAACTGCAAAGAACGTTTATAACTCTACATAAAACACTAAGAATTTGTTTACTATTAAAGGTAATGCTGTATTAGAGAGACAGATTTACTTGTCTTGATAATTTCTAATGAATGAAAACTATTGTTAACTGGCATTTATATAAGTGGATGTACATTTTTAGGTCCACCTAAACTTATAAGCTAATTAAATACTTCCATTTGACATATGAAATCTTTTGGTCTAAAATGGCTTCCATGTTTTTAGTGATTTATAATTTTTAAAAAGCATAAACTCATTTTGATGATAAATATATGATAATATGTGTGCAGGATATTCATTGAAAATAAACAAAAACAGCCATCAATTCTACTCAAATAAAAATGAATACAAGATACAGAGAGAATAATGAAACCCTTTCCTTATTTGACATCTCTAACTAACATCCAAATCTGTTTAAGAAATATTTTTTTATTCTGTGATTACTGGTCTTTTGCAGGATCTCAAGCTTACTTTCCTCATATCAAAAATAAATGAGACTGAATCTGCTATGGCAGAAATTGAAACAGCAGCATCTAAGCATCTTCAAGGATTAGCAATGCAAAGTGAGCAGGCCCTAGAAGGTGCACAGAAGAAATTGCTGCTAGCCAATGAGAAAGTGGAAGAGTTCACCATATTTGTGAAGGTTTGAATTCTTTGTGCTTTACTAACTTGTACTTTACTTCAGGCAGAGTGGGCAGTGGCCTACTTCAGATGATTTGGGAAGTACGTTTAAGTTCCTTTCTGCTTTCCTAAACCACAAAGCATCTTCCCCTACTTGCCACACTGTTCAAATTTTCTCTATAAAAGATTTGTTTTTATAGCTTGAGTTTAAAAATGTCCACTCTATTATTATATTCTTTTCCTAATGTCAATTTAGTTATGAAATTGTGGTAATCACATAATCAAGACAGGTGGGGTTTTTTTTTGTTTTTTTGATTATTTTTATTTTTGGCTGTGTTGGGTCTTCGTTGCTGTACGTGGGCTTTCTCTAGTTGCAGTGAGCGGGGGCTACTCTTCATTGCGTGTGCAGGCTTCTCATTGTGGTGGCTTCTCTTGTTGCGGAGCATGGTCTCCAGGCGCTAGGGCTTCAGTAATTACGGCATGCGGGCTCAGTAGTTGTGGCACTCAGGCTCAGTAGTTGTGGCTTGCGGGCTCTAGAGAGCAGGCTCAGTAGTTGTGGCGCACAGGCTCAGTTGCTCTGCGGCATGTGGAATATTCCTGGACCAGGGCGCGAACCCATGTCCCTTGCATTGGCAGGCAGATTCTTAACCACTGCGCCACCAGGGAAGTCCCAAGACAGATTTTAAGACAAAAGAATTGAGTCATTTTCATTCCACTCTCCTTTTAAAAATCATCTAAGCAAGAACAACCAGAAACTTGCTCCATGATAATTGAACTTAAGAGACATTGCACCCCAGCCCATGACCTATCAGACATGGAATGGATAGAGGAATGGTAAATGATCTAGCAGGACAAAAGGAAGACAAGCTGAAGTGTCTACAAAGGGTGTACCATCTGGAAATTATCTGACCACTGAAGACTCCCAGAACGGTTCTGGCATTGGCTGTACAAGGAACCACCAAAGCCAAGGGTGGTGGGGGAGAGGAGAATACCAGGCTAAAATGGGTGTTTTGTTTGAAAGTCTTTATAAGGAATTTTTAGACCTCTGGCCTGTACTTCTGCCCCACATGGTCAGCCAGTATTCCTCCCTTAACTATTCTGGAAAAACTCAGGAGGAGCATTCTAGTTTCAGAGATATGAGGCACTGAGGGGGGGAACCTGGTGATTGCTCCACTCCTTTCAATCCCACTGTGAGTTGTTTGCACCCCTGTTTAGTGCCTTTTATTCTGCCTCGTATTATAGTCAGCAAACGGATCTGTTTCCATTATATAAATTATGATGAGTTCCTTAAAGTCAAGAACCACGTTTTATTAATCTCTACCTCCACAGCATGTACCATACTGACTTGCAAAGAGATGGCATGCAATAATGATCACTAACTAATCAAACTGAATTTCTCTTAGGAATATGAAATTTTAATAAAAGCCCTTTTGGCCTTTAAAAATAAGAATTAAGACAATTGGACTACTGTGGGAGGGTAAATCTTTACTTTCCCCCTTTTATCTCCTGAAGTTGCAATGTTCTCTTTTTTTCTAAACCAATCTTCGATGAGATTGAGTTCTTCCCGCTACTTGTTCCTTTGGCTGGCATATATTATTAAAAACTTGCCTATCATAACAGTAGAGACTTATTTAAATATATAAATATTTTTAATTGATGGAATCTTTATAAAATTAAAGTTTAAGTGTCCTTCTATGGAATAAAATAACATCAACACTTACTGTCTTCTTTCTCAAATAACCCTACTATTATTTGAACTACTCAACTAGACTTGCTGCATATATAATTATTATATATATAAATATGTTAGTGTTCTAAAATCATTTACCCCCTTAGGTATTGATCTTATTTATACGAATTAACATTCCTGGACTTATAAGTTGAATATAAGATGGCAAATAACTGGATCTTATGTATAGTACCATTTTCTTTATTCCTCTAAAAATAACAGCTTACAGCATTTTATGCCAGTGTTAATAGTACCCCATTTAGAACAAATCCCTTACTTCGTTTCTTTGGAAATCATAGATACCTTGGGAGTTTTCTCATTTAAAAAATGTCTACAAAATGAATGGAATAAAACATTTTATCTCTTTCAATGAAGGTTTCAAATAGTATAAAGTCAGACCAGTAATGCTTGCCTCAGAGGACTCTAAATGATTGCAGAGTATTAATTTAAATTTATTAATTTAATCATATTTCCTTTTCCAGATTTAAGATGTCATTCCTTCCAAATGCTTGTTGAATAGTCTCACTGTTTAACTTATGATAAGCACTCTCATTGAATATTGTCATTATTTTACTCATGATATAGAGCTATTTTTATTATGACTTTTAGCTTCATAAACCTTTGTTTTCCATGTTTTATATGCAGCTTAGAGTTGCATTTTTTGTACTGTTAGCCAATATATAAAATATGAAATGCACATTTATAAGATTTACTCAAATGCTAATTATGGTTTTTCCTAAAGTATTCCTTGGACGTATCCTGTTTAAAAAAGAATTGATAACCAGAAGTTTTTAAAATAGAAAAATGAATTTTATGATTAGATATCTGATTATTATAGACTTGATGAAGTTTCATGACCTTTATGATAATGTAATGGGTGTACTTCTTCACATAGAGTAGTTTGGCAAAAATTATCTTTTAAAAAACAAACTTCTTACTATTCATGTCCAAGGATATGAATAGTATTTAATGATATAGTGAATGTCTAATCTCTAGTTGTTCAAGAGTAACATACTAATCCTTCATATATTTCACCAACAATGATATAGAGTATAGATGTCCTAGTAGATAAATTCAGGATTGCCATGGTTTCATGACTTCTTAATTTGAGTAACATATTAAAGGTCCTATAGTAGAGAATGATAGCAGATATGGATAAAATATTTTTAGTACTCTTTCAGAAATTTTCCATGTTGTTTCAGTTTGGTATTTAGATTGCTTGCATTAGAATCAACAGATTCTATTACATTTAAATAAAATTCATAATTCCGGGCATTATTGAATCAAAATCTTGGTTGGGGTGAGGCCCAATAATCTGCATATAACAACTAGGTGATATTATGCATTAATACTGTTTTGAAAACATTGTTTTTTTTTTAAAGCCCAACATTGCTTTTATGGATTGAATCTATATAACAAAATATTTATCAGTTTGGTATTTAATAGCACCTTTTACCACTCATGACTTCTAATGGTAATTTAGCATTTGTTTTACTTAACTTTGTTTTAGGGTCAATATGTATTTGATAATGGTACCACTTCTACTGCTTAATCCATTTCTCTAATAAAGGGCCACAAGCAAACTAATGCCCAAACCAGAAACATTGGCAAAGACTGGATATTTGGGTCTGAAGAAGGAGATTACTGTCATCCTTCTCTTCCTCACACGTATAGCCCACCCTAGGACTGGGCAGAAATGCTCAGGAGCTGCCATCTTCAGTGACATACCATCAGTGACGTCCTAAACACTACTGCATTACAGCTCAGCTTTCACCTTTTTAAAAATTTAAGACCTTCCATAATTTGACCCTATTCTGTTTCGAATCTAATTTTTTTCCCACTACTCTCCAAGTTTCACCCAGATTGTGTTCAGTCTTGCCTTTCCTCAAGTTCTCCTTCTTCCTTCACATATCCTTCTCTCTTTGCTCTTCGCTCTAAATCCTTCCGATTTAGCTCAGGGCCTTCCTCTTTCCTGAATCATTTCTTTAACTCTGTGGTTAAGGGGAAAGGGCCCTACTTTGCCAGTTTCTGGTTCTGTTATCTCAGGCAAGTGACTTAATCCTCTGTGTCTCAGTTTCCCCATCTATAGAATTAGTGTAAAGATGGGACATACCTAAAGTGAGGATTTAAATAAGTTAACATAGATAAAGCTCAAACATTGCTCAATATGCTCAGTGTTATCTGAGTGTCAGCTAGTAGTATGCCTATCATTTATCTCCTGAATAATTATTGTATATACCATATAAATTAACACATAACTGCAAACTGTCATATTTTTCTTTTTGTTTCAAGTAGATTATTATAGTCAACTTGAAGTTAGGGTATTGTCATTCATTTACCCAAAGTACTGGCACATAATAGGGCTCACTAAATTCTTGAAGAATTGATTTTACATCTGCTTTAAGAATGGTACAAGACACATAATCACTGCTCAGATTGAAACCTCTGTGAAGGCAAGAGCTATGCACGTTGCTTAATGAGCGTATTTAAAGAATGTGCATAGTTCCTACATGGAACATTATGATCACCAGGACTCATTCTGTGCAGAGCTTATTAGGGTATCAAGTACACAAAAGTATTTAATAAATGTTATTAGTAGTATTAATAGTAATAATGTTTGTTCTGGCCATGTTATGGAATCTGTGTTCCCTTTACTCTTTTCATTTATGCATAGGGCACAACCAGATTATAGAAGAGGAGTGGCCATCTGTTCTAGATCTAGTCTTGAATATGGAATTTTGCCCTGGAGTAAAATCAAGTGCTTTGAGCATCTGGGCTGGATATATGTGGCAGAGCTCAGGCTTTAAATTCTCCTAATAACTGAATAAAACACACAAGGGAAATTTCTAGAAGTATTTGCTCAGTTTGATTGAACCCTGATATAGGCTTGTTAATGTGCTTGTATGTGAGAGTCATATGCTCAATTCCATCTTCTCGATGGCTTTTGTTAGCTGATAAATAAATACCAGCCAAAGAACAACATTTAGCCGAAAGCTTAAATCATTTAAGTACTTGCTTGGTAAGATTTAGTATGATGATTTGGGCATATAAATTTCTTGCTTCTTTAGTGAGAACATTTGTAGAGCATTATAATTTTATTTTTAATAGGTACAATTGTTAATGCTTTGGTACTGATCTACTCTATTATGATTTTTTTCTATTTTTTCCAACTTAATTGAGATATGACATATAACAATGTATAAGATTAAGCTATACAATATGGTGGCTTGATACATGTATATATTATGAAATGTTTACTACAATAAGGGTAGTTAACACATCTTTAACCTCACATAATTGCCATTTTATTGTTATTGTTATGGTGAGGACATTTAAAATCTACTCTCATAGCAAATTCCAAGTATACAACCCAGTATTGTTAACTATAGTCACTATGCTGTACATTAGATCCCTGGAACTTGTTCTTATAACTGGAAGTTTTTACCATTTGACCAACATCCCATTTCCCCCACCCCTCAGCCCCTATCTTTTTCTGTCTGACTTATTTCTCTTAGTATAATACTCTCAGGGTCAATCCATGTTGTCACAGATGGCAGGAGTTCCTTCTTTTTCATGGCTGAGTAATATTCCTCTGTGTGTGTGTGTGTGTGTGTGTGTGTGTGTGTGTGTATACACAGATACACACACACACACACACGCCACGTTTTCCTTATCCATTAATCCATCGATGGACACTTAAGTTGCTTCCATGTCTTGACTAGTGCAACTAATGCTGCACTGACCATGGGAATGCATATGTCTCTTTGAGATCCTGTTTCATTTCCTTTGGATATGTACTCAGAAGTGGGATTGCTGGTAGTTCTATTTTTAATTTTTTTGAGGGACCTCTATACTGTTTTCCATAGTGGTTGTACCAATTTACATTCCCACCAACGGTACATGATGGTTCCCTTTTTTCCACATCCTCGTTAGCATTTGTTATCTCTTGTCTATTTGATAATAACCATTCCAACAGGTGTGAGGTGATATCTTGTGGTTTTGATTTGCGTTTCTCTGATGATTAGTGAGGTTGAGCACCTTTTCATGAACTTGTTGGCCATTTGTATGTGTTCTTTGGAAAAATGTCTGTTGAGGTCCTTTGTCCATTTTTAAATTGGATTATTTGGGTTTTTGTTATTAAGTTATATGAGTTGTATATACTTTGAAGTCAGGAAATGTGATACCTCCAGCTTTGTTCTTTCTCAAGATTGCTTTGGCTATTCAGTCTTTTGTAGTTTCATACAAATTTGGGGTTTTTTTCCTATTTCTGTGAAAAATGCCGTTGGAACTTTGATAGAGGTTGCAGTGAATCTCTAGGTGGCTTTTGGTAGAATGGACATTTGAACAATATTCACTCTTTTAATCAGGATATCATTCCATTTATTTGTGTCTTCTTTAGTTTCTTTCATCAGTGTCTTGTAGTTTTTGGTGTATAGATCTTTCACTTCCTTGGTTAAATTTGTTCCTAAAATTTTATTGTGTTGGGTGCCACTATAAGTGGGATTGTTTTATTTCTTTTTTACATGTTTAATTCTTAGTGTATAGAAACACAACAAATTAATTTTTGTCTGTTGATTTTGTATCCTGCAACTTTACTGAATTTGTTGATTAATTCTAACAGCTTTTTGATGGAGTCCTTAGGACTTTCTTTATAAAAGATCATGTCATGAGCGAACAGAGACAATTTTATTTCTTTCTTTCTGATTTGGATGCCTTCTATTTCTTTTTACTGCCTAATTGCTCTAGCTAGGACTTCCAGTACTGTGTGAATAGGAGTGGTGAGAGTGGGCACTTTTCTCTTGTTCCTGATCTTAGAGGGAAAGGTTTCAGCCTTTCACTGTTGAGTGTGATGTTAGCTTGGGCTTGTATTATATGGCCTTTGTTATGTTCCAGTATGTTCCTTGTATACCCAGTTTGTAGAGAGTTTTATCATGAAAGGATGTTAAATTTTGTCCAATGCCCTTTCTGCATTTATTGAGATGATATGATTTTTATCCTTCATTCTTTTAATGTAGTGTATCACATTTATTGATTTGTGTATGTTGACTCATTCTTGCATTCCAGGAATAAATCCCACTTCACCATGGTGTATGATCCTTTTAATGTGTTGTTGAGTTCAGTTTGCTAGTATTTTGTTCAGAGGTTTTGCATCTATATTCATCAGGGGCATTGGCCTATAGTTTTCTTTTCTTGTAGTGTCCTTATCCGGCTTTGGTATCAGGTTAATGCTCACCTCATAAAATGAGTTTGAAAGTGTTCTCTCCTTTTACATTTTTTGGAAGAGTTTGAGAAGGATTGACTTTAATTTTTCTTTGTTTGGTAGAATTCACCAGTGAAACCATCAAGTCATAGGCTTTTCTTTGTTGGAAGGTGTTTGATTGCTGATTCAGTCTTCTTACTCATTATTAACCTGTTGAGATTTTCTGTTACTTCATGATTCAGTCTTGGTAGGTTGTATGTTTTAGGAATTTATCCAATTCTTCTAGGTTGTCCAATTTGTTGACATATAATAGTTCATAGTATCCTCTTATGATCCTTTGTATTTCTGTAGTATCAGATGTAATATCTTCTCTTTCATTTCTAATTTTATTGAGTCCTCTCTTCTTTTTCTTGGTAAATCAGATAAAAGTTTATCCATTTTGTTTATCTCTTTAAAAAACTAGCTCTTAGTTTCACTCATCTTTTGTATTGTCTTTTATGTCTCAATTTATTTATTTCCGCTCTTCTCTTTGTTATTTCCTCCCTTCTACTACCTTTGAGTTTAGTTTGTTCTTTTTGTAGTTCCTTGAGGTGTAAAGTTAGATTATTTTTTTGAGATTTTTTTTTTTTTTTGCTTAATGTAGGGTTCCACATGGCAGAAGAGGCCAGTGACAGGAGTTGGGTGTTGGCGTGCAGGTGCTCAGGTGGAGGGGCTAGCTGCAGGTGAGCCCAGCGGTGCAGGCCAGTGAGAGGAGACAGAACCAGACCTGGGCCCACAAACAGCTGTGGGGGCCTTAGCTGTCAACACGTAGTTCTATGGCTACAGGGCCTCACCACAGGCACTTGCATGTCGTTGGAGGCCAGTGACAGGAGTCAGACCAGTGGCGAACTGGTCCACAGCTGAAGGGGTTAGCCCCAAATGCATGCACGGTGGTGGATCAGCTGCAGGGGTCTAGCCTGGCATCTTGCACTCATGCAGCTGCAAAGGCCAAGCTGACTTCCAGTGCAGATTGGAGGGTCCAGTTGGGGACAGGGAGGGAGTCAGTCAGGTGGCATCTGTGAAGGTGGAAACCTGTGGGGGGAAATCACAGTGGTGAAATCTGCAGGGGGTTTATGGCAGCTGTCCTGGGCTTTGGTTTCTTCAGTGGCGAAAGCTGTTGGGATCCTGCGCAGAGCTGTAAACCTCAGCTGCTCTTGCTGCGTAGCTGATATTGGGAGCCCCAGGCGTTCTTCCTTGCTCCAACCTGTCTTTATTTGTCTTAGCTTTGTCAGTCTCTGGGTGGTGTGAAACTGAAGTGGGTCCTTCATGCAGTGATGTGAAAAACTGGGAAGTTGGTTCCTCACCTCATTCTTCCTTTCCCAGCGAGGGAACTCTTTTGAACTGGGCAGTTCCCCCTTGGCACTGAGCAGTGCCACCCTGGGGTATGCGATGATGCAGGCAAAACTAAACTGTCCTCCTTTTTCTTTGTGTGGAGTTATTCTCAGGTTTTTTGCTCCACTGTGTTTGTTGCTGAAATTTCTTAAGTGGACTCCTGAGCTCTTCCAGAGCTACTTTTGTTTGTGGATATCTGTCTAATTGTTGATACTTGTGGGGGGATAGAGGCTGGATCTCCCACCCTATATTTTGGTGACATCACTTCTTAATTGTGATTTTTAAACAGCTTTATAATAAAATCCTATTTGAGTTAACTCTTTCTGTCCTATCATTATATAAGAAAGGTAAATGACAGCTGTTTTTAAAGACAAGTTTTTAATAAAAATACATTACTTTAAGTGGGTGAACTTTAAAATATGTAAATTATATCTTGATAAAGCTGTTTAGGAAGCTGTTAAAAAAAAAGACTTTACTTCTCCAAGAAACTATGATGGTAGGGACTCCACAGTATTGGAGCAGCCAGTTATAACCTTCATCATAATAATCAAATCTTACTGAAAAATCTAATCAGTCCATTATGATTCAGTGAAATTCAAAACTTTTTGTAGTTTGCTAACACAGATCAAGACTCATTATAAAGACTGGAAAACTAGATCTTAATAAGATTGGAATGAAATAGCTTGCTGTCTTTCGCTCTAACACTATTGCTCACTGCTTACAATAAATTATAATATTGAAAAACATAGTGACTTTAAGTTGAGATGTAAATCTAAGAAAGTACTTTTACTTTGAAAATATAATCAAATATTGGGACAATTCCTAGCCCATGATATTCCAAGAAGTTTAAGAAGGCTGACATAAATTTTTAGAAATTCAGTTAACATTAATTGAATGCTTATTTTGTGCCATACAGTGTTTTTACTTACCTTGACAATAAGTGATAGCCATTATTCAACTGATGCAAGCAGAGTGAAACTTTTTTAAGCTTCTATTGTTTTTAACATTGGAGCATTTTAAAAGTTTTGCACAATTTGGGAGTTTTAAAGTTGCTTAGGGGGGGACCTTCAAGATGGCGGAGGAGTAAGACATGGAGATGACCTTCCTCCCCACAAATACATCAGAAATACATCTACATGTGCAAAAACTCCTACAGAACACCTACTGAACGCTGGCAGAAGACCTCAGCCTGCCCAAAAGGTAAGAAACTCCCCATGTACCTGGGTAGGGCAAAAGAAAAAACAGAGACAAAAGAGTAGGGATGGGACCTGCACCTCTGGGAGGGAGCTGTGAAGGAGGAAAAGTTTCCCCGCACTAGGAAGCCCCTTCACTGGTGGAGACGGGGGTGGGTGGGTGGGGGGAGCTTTGGAGCCACGGAGGAGAGTGCAGCAACAGGGGTGCAGAGGGCAAAGCAGAGAGATTCCCACACAGAGGATCGGTGCCGGCCAGCACTCACCAGCCCGAGAGGCTTGTCTGCTCACCCGCCAGGGCGGGTGGGGGCTGGAAGCTGAGGCTTGAGCTTCGGAGGTCAGATCCCAGGGAGGGGACTGGGGTTGGCCGCATGAACACAGCCTGAAGGGGGCTAGTGCACCACAGCTAGCCGGGAGGGAGTCTGGGAAAAAGTCTGGACCTACCAAAGAGGCAAGAGGCCATTGTTTTGGGGTGCGCAAGAAGAGAGGATTCAGAGCACTGCCTAAACAAGCTCCAGAGATGGGCGCAAGCTGTGGCCATCAGCTTGGAACGCAGAGTTGGGCATGAAACGCTAGTGCTGCTGCTGCAGCCACCAAGAAGCCTGTGTGCAAGCACAGGTCACCATGCACACCTCCCCTCCCGGGAGCCAGTGCAGCCCGCTACTGCCAGGGTCCTGTGATCCAGGGACAACTTCCCTTGGAGAATAAACGGCGTGCCCCAGGCTGTTGCAGCATCATGGCTCTGCCGCCACAAGCTCACCCCTCATTCCAGTTATAACTAGCGTACCCCTCCCTCCCACCAGTCTGAATGAGCAAGAGCCCCCTAAAAAGCCACTGATTTAACCCCCTCCTGTCTGGGCGGGGAAGAGATGTGTGAGGGCAACCTACACGCAGAGGAGGGGCCAAAACCAAAGCTGAACCCCAGGAGCTGTGAAAACAGAGAAGAGAAAGGGAAATCTCCCCATGCAGCCTCAGGAGCAGCGGATTAAATCTCCACTATCAACTTGATGTACCCTGCATCTCTGGAATACCTAAACAGACAACGAATCATCCCAAATTGAGGCAGTGGACTTTGGAAGCAACTATAGACTTGGGATTTGCTGTCTGCGGCTGATTTGTTTCTAATTTTTATGTTTATCTTAGTTTAGTGTTTAGTGCATGTGATCATTGGTGGATTTGTTTACTGGTTTAGTTGCTCTTTTTAAATTATTATTACTTTTTTATTTTTTTATTTTAATAATGTTTTTCTTTATTTATTATGATTTTAAAATTTTTATTTATTTATTTTTCTTTCTTTTTTTCACCCTTTTCTTCAGAGCCGTGTGGCTGACAGGGTCTTGGTGCTCTGGGCTGGTGTCAGGCCTGAGCCTCTGAGGTGGGAGGGCTGAGATCAGGACATTGGACCACTAGAGACCTCCTGACCCCAGCTAATATCAGTCGGCCAGAGCTCTTCCAGAAATCTCCTTCTCGACGCTAAGACCCAGCTGCACCCAGCAGCCAGCAAACTCCAGTGCTGGACGCCCCATGCCAAACAACTAGCAAGACAGGAACACAACCCCACCCATTAGCAGAGAGGCTGCCTAAAATCATACTAAGTTCACAGACACCCCAAAACACACCACTGGACATGGCCCTGCCCATCAGAAAGACAAGATCCAGCCCCACCCAGAAGAACACAGGCACCACACCCCTCCACCAGGAAGCCTACACAAGCCACTGAACCACCCTCACCCACTGGGGGCAGACACCAAAAACAACAGGAACTACGAACCTGCAGCCTGCAAAAAGGAGACCCCAAACACAGTAACTTAAACAAAATGAGAAGACAGAGAAATATGCAGCAGATGAAGGAGCAAGGTAAAAACCCACCAGACGAAACAAATGAAGAGGAAATAGGCAGTGTACCTGAAAAAGAAATCAGATTAATCATAGTAAAGATGATCCAAAATCTTGCAAATAGAATGGAGAAAATACAAGAAACGTTTAACAAGAACCTAGAAGAACTAAAGAGCAAACGAACAATGATGAACAACACAATAAGTGAAATTAAAAATTCTCTAGAAGGAATCAATAGCAGAATAACTGAGGCAGAAAAACGGATAATTGACTTGGAAGATAAAATAGTGGAAATGACTACTGCAGAGCAGAATAAAGAAAAAAGAATGAAAAGAATTGAGGACAGTCTCAGAGACCTCTGGGACAACATTAAACGCACCAACATTTGAATTATAGGGGTTCCAGAAGAAGAGGAAAAAAAGGGTCTGAGAAAATATTTGAAGAGATTGTATTTGAAAACTTCCCTAACGTGGGAAAGGAAATAGTCAAGTCCAGGAAGCGCAGAGGTGCCAAACAGGATAAATCCAAGGAGAAACATGCCAAGACACATGTTAATCAAACAATCAAAAATTAAATACAAAGAAAAAATATTAAAAGCAGTAAGGGAAAAGCAACAAATAATATACAAGGGTATCCCCGTAATGTTAACAGCTGATCTTTCAGCAGAAACTCTGCAAGCCAGAAGGGAGTGGCAGGACATATTTGAAGTGATGAAAGGGAAAAACTTACAACCAAGATTACTCTACCCAGCAAGGATCTCATTCAGATTCAACAGAGATATTAAAACCTTTACAGACAAGCAAAAGTTAAGAGGATTCAGCACCACCAAACCAGCTTTACAACAAATGCTAAAGGAACTTCTGTAGGCAGGAAACACAAGAGAAGGAAAAGACCTACAAAAACAAACGCAAAACAATTAAGAAAATGGTAATAAGAACATACATATCGATAATTACCTTAATTGTAAATGGATTAAATGCTCCAACCAAAAGACATAGACTGGCTGAATGGATACAGAAACAAGACCCACATATATGTTGTCTACAAGAGACCCACTTCAGACCTAGGGAGACATACAGACTGAAAGTGAGGGGATTGAAAAAATATTCCATACAAATGGAACTCAAACCTGGAGTAGCAATTCTAATATCAGACAAAGTAGACTTTATTTATTTATTTATTTATTTATTTATTTATTTATTTTTGGCTGCGTTGGGTCTTTATTGCTGCGCGAGGGTTTTCTGTAGTTGTGGTGAGTGGGGACTGCTCTTCGTTGCAGTGAGCGGGCTTCTCATTGCAGTTGCTTCTCTTGTTGCCAAGCATGGGCTCTAGGTGTGCGGGCTCAGTACTTGTGGCTTGCGGGCTCTAGAGCACAGGCTCAGTAGTTGTAGCATATGGGCTTAGTTGCTCTGCGACATGTGGGATCTTCCTGGACCAGGGCTCGAACCTGTGTCCCTTGCATTGACAGGCGGATTTTGAACCACTGTGCCACCAGGGAAGTCCCAAAAATAGACTGTAAAATAAACACTATTACAAGAGACAAAGAAGGACACTACATAATGATCAAGGGATCAATCCAAGAAGAAGATATAACAATTGTAAATATTTATGCACCCAACATAGGACCACCTCAATACATAAGGCAAATGCTAACAACCATAAAAGGGGAAATCGACAGTAGCACAATAATAGTAGAGGAATTCAACATCCCACTTTCACCAATGGACAGATCATCCAAAATGAAAATGAATAAGGAAACACAAGCTTTAAATGACACATTAAACATGATGGACTTAATTGATATTTATAGGACATTCCATCCAAAAATAGCCGAATACACTATCTTCTCAAGTGCTGATGGAACATTCTCCTGGATAGACCATATCTTCAGTCGCAAATCCAGCCATGGTTAATTTAAGAAAATTGAAATCATATCAAGTATCTTTTCTGACCACAACGCTGTGAGACTAGAAGTCAATTACAGGAAAAAATCTGTAAAAAATACAAACACATGGAGGCTAAACAATACACTACTAAATAACCAAGAGATCACTGAAGAAATCAAAGAGGAAATAAAAAAATACCTAGAAACAAGTGACAATGAAAACATGATGACCCAAAACCTGTGGGACGCAGCAAAAGCAGTTCTAAGAGGGAAGTTTATAGCAATAAAATCCTACCCCAAGAAACAAGAAATATCTCAAATAAACAACCTAACCTTACACCTAAAGCAATTAGAGAAAGAAGAACAAAAAAAACCCCAAAGTTAGCAGAAGGAAAGAAATCATAAAGATCAGAGCATAAGTAAATGGAAAAGAAGGAAACAGTAGCAAAGATCAATAAAACTAAAGGCTAGCTCTTTGAAAAGATAAACAAAATTGGTAAGCCATTAGCCAGACTCATCAAGAAAAAAAGGGAGAAGACTCAAATTAACAGAATTAGAAATGAAAAAGGAAAAGTAACAGCTGACACTGCAGAAATACAAAGGTTCATGAGAGATTACTACAAGCAGCTGTATGGCAATTAAATGGACAACCTGGAAGAAATGGACAAATTCTTAGAAAAGTACAACCTTCCAAGACTGAACCAGGAAGAAATAGAAAATATAAACAGACCAATCACAAGCACTGAAATTGACATTGTGATTAAAAATCTTACAACAAGCAAAAGCCCAGGACCAGATGGCTTCACAGGTGAATTCTATCAAACATTTAGAGAAGAGCTAACACCTCTCCTTCTCAAACACTTCCAAATATAGCAGAGGGAGGAACACTCCCAGACTCACTCTACGAGGCCACCATCACCCTGATACCAAAACCAGACAAAGATGTCACAAAAAAAAGAAAACTGCAGGCCAATATTACCAATTAACATGTATGCAAAAATCCTCAACAAAATACTAGCAAACAGAATCCAACAGCACATTAAAAGGATCATACACCATGATCAAGTGGGGTATATCCCAGGAATGCAAGGATTCTTCAATGTACGCAAATCAATCAATGTGATACACCATATTAACAAATTGAAGAATAAAAACCATATGACCATCTCAATAGATGCAGAAAAAGCTTCCGACAAACTTCAACACCCATTTATGATAAAAACTCTCCAGAAAGTAGGCATAGAGGGAACCTACCTCAACATAATAAAGGTCATATGTGACAAACCCACAGCCAATATCATTTTCAATGGTGAACAACTGAAACCATTTCCACTAAGATCAGGAACAAGACAAGGTTGCCCACTCTCACCACTATTATTCAACATAGTTTGGAAGTTTTAGCCACAGCAATCAGAGAAGAAAAAGAAATAAAAGGAATCCAAATCAGAAAAGGAGTAAAGCTGTCACTGTTTGCACATGACATGATAGTATACATAGAGAATCCTAAAAATGCTACCAGAAAACTACTAGAGCTAATTAATGGATTTGGTAGAGTAGCAGGGTACAAAATTAACGCACAGAAATCTCTTGCATTCCTATACACTAATGATGGAAAATCTGAAAGAGAAATTAAGGAAACACTCCCATTGACCATTGCAAGAAAAAGAATAAAATACCTAGGAATAAACCTACTGAAGGAGACAGAAGACCTGTATGCAGAAAACTATAAGACACTGTTGAAAAAGAAATTAAAGATGATACTAACAGATGGAGAGATATACCATGTTCTTGGATTGGAAGAATCAACATTGTGAAGATGACTGTATTACCCAAAGCAATCTACAGATTCAATTCAATCCCCATCAAACTAGCAATGACATTTTTCACAGAAGTAGACAAAAAATTTCACAATTTGTATGGAAACACAAAAGACCCCAAATAGCCAAAGCAATCTTGAGAAAGAAAACCAGAGCTGGAGGAATCAGGCTCCCTGACTTCAGACTATACTATAAAGCTACAGTAATCAAGACAGTATGATACTGGCACAAAAGCAGAAATATAGAAATATGGAACAGGATAGAAAGCCCAGAGATAAACCCACACACATATGGTCACCTTATCTTTGATAAAGGAGACAAGACTATACAATGGACAAAAGATAGCCTCTTCAATAAGTGGTGCTGGGAAAACTGTACAGCTACTCGTAAAAGAATGAAATTAGAAGACTCCCTAACACCGTATACAAAAATAAACTCAAAATGGATTAAAGACCTAAATGTAAGGCCAGGCAGTATAAACTCTTAGAGGAAAACAGGCGGAACATTCTATGTCATAAATCACAGCAAGATCCTTTCTGACCCACCTCCTAGAGAAATGGAAATAAAAACAAAAATAAACAAATGGGACCTAATGAAACTTAAAAGCTTTTGCACAGCAAAGGAAATCATAAACAAAGCAAAAAGTCAACCCTCAGAATGGGAGAAAATATTTGCAAATGAAGCAACTGACAAAAGATTAATCTCCAAAATATACAAGCAGTTCATGCAGCTCAATATCAAAAAAACAAACAACCCAATCCAAAAATGGACAGAAGACCTAAGTAGACATTTCTCCAAATAAGAAACACAGATTGCCAACAAACACATAAAAGGATGTTCAACATCACTAATCATTAGAGGAATGCCAATCAAAACTACAATGAGGTATCACCTCACACCGGTCAGAATGGCCATCATCAAAAAATCTACAAACAATAAATGGTTGAGAGGGTGTGGAGAAAAGGGAACCCTCTTGCACTGTTGGTTGGAATGTAAATTGATACAGCCACTATGGAGAACAGTATGGAGGTTCCTTAAAAAACTAAAAATAGAACTACCATAAGACCCAGAAATCCCACTACTGGGCATATACCCTGAGAAAACCATAATTCAAAAAGAGTCATGTGCCACTGTGTTCATTGCAACACTATTTACGATAACCAGGACATGGAAGCAAGCTAAGTGTCCATCGACAGATGAATGGATAAAAAAGATGTTGCACATATATACAATGGAATACTACTCAGCCATAAAAAGAAATGAAATTGAGTTATTTGTAGTGAGGTGGTTGGACCTAGAGTCTGTCATACAGAGTGAAGTAAGTCAGAAAGAGAAAAACAAATACCATATGCTAACACATATATATGGAATCCAAAAAAAGAAAAAATGGTTCTGATGAACCTAGGGGCAGGACAGTAATAAAGATGCAGATGTGGAGAATGGACTTGTGGACATGGGGAAGGGGAAGGGTAAGCTGGGACAAAGTGAGAGAGTAGCATTGACATATATACACTACCAAATGTAAAATAGATGGCTAGTGGGAAGCAGTTGCACAGCACAGAGAGATAAGCTTTGTGCTTTGTGACCACCTAGAGGGGTGGGATAGGGAGGATGGGAGGGAGACACAAGAGGGAGGGTTTATGGGGATTTATGTATACATATAGCTGATTCACTTTGTTATACAGCATAAACAATCACAACATTGTAAAGCAATTATACTCCAATAAAGATGTTTAAAAAAAGTTGCTTAGAGAAGAACTGAGTGTATCTTGAACTAATAAGAGAAGGCAATTTTGCAGTAGATGGAAGGGAAATAAAAATAAAATCCAGATCGAAGTGGCACCGAGAGTTGAAAACAAGCAGAGACCCAGCATTTATACAGAAGGCAAGTGTGATAATATGAAAAGAAAAACTTAACTTGGATATATGGGTGGAAGGTAAAACATTTCAATGAACTTAATGCAATGAGACTGTACTATGTATCTGAAAGGTATAATTGGGAAGGGAAGAGGAATATTCAAGCATCATGAAGTATATTTCAACCAAATAACGTAACATTTTGTAATACTGGAGACTTTTTTTTTTCCAAATACACCTATGTTGCTTTTAGCCAGCTGATGGCAACATTGCTAAAAACTAATATGCATCTTATTTGTAGAATGGCAGTTCAAAGTATTTTGAATTAGTTTGCCTATAGTTGACAAGTAAAGGATGGAAGCAATATTGATGATATGCATATTTATACAGGATTACTGCTTTTAAATGAGTAAATGTCTATAACTATCCTAATATTGTCCCCTTTTTTCCTAACAAATACTGTAATTTAAAATTGTAACAGTTTTAAAAATTGAGATATAGTTGATATATAACATTGTATTAGTTTCAGGTATGCAACATAATGATTCAATGTATGTATTGCAAAATGATCACCATAATAAGACTAGTTAACATCCATCATCATACATAGGTACAAAATTTTTTTCTTGTGAAAAGAACTATTAATTAAGGCATTTGAAGTGAAAGTATATAGTGTACATTATTTAGTAACAGCACTGCTTCGTATGTGTGCTATGTAACGTTTGATTCTACCTCATTTTGGTACCTCTTTTTTTAACTTACGGGTTTTTAAAATTTTTGTTGAAATATAGTTGATTTACAATGTAGAGTTAGTTTCAGAGGTACAGCAAAGTGACTCAATCATAAATATATATTAAAAATATATATACTTTTTTTACACTCTCTTCCATTATAGATTATTACAAGATATCAAGTATCTTGATACTTGATATCAAGTATCAAGTAGGTGCTATACAGTAGGTGCTTGTTGGTTATCTATTTTATATATAGTAGTGTGTATATTTTAATCCCAAACTCCTAATTTATCCCTCACCCCTTTCCCCTTTGGTAACCATAAGTTTATTTTCTGTGTCTGTGAGTCTGTTTCTGTTTTGTACGTAAGTTCATTTGTATCATTGTTTAAGATTCCACATATAAGCGATATTGTATGATATTTGGCGTACTTCACTTAGTATGATGATCTCTAGGTCCATCCATGTTGCTACAAATAGCATTATTTCATTCCTTTTTATGGCTGAGTAATATTCTATTGTATATATGTACCACATCTTTTTGTTGTTGTTGTTCATAAGGATCATTTCAGGTGTTATTTATTTATTTGAAATATTTTTTAAATTTATTTATTTTTGGCTGCGTTGGGTCTTTGTTGCTACGCATGGGCTTTCCCTAGTTGCAGCAAGTGGGGGCCACTCCTCGTTGCAGTGCATGGGCCTCTCATTGAGGGGGCTTCTCCTGTGGCAGAGCATGGGCTCCAGGCACATGAGGCAAGTAGTTGTGGCATGCGGGCTCGGCAGTTGTTGCACACGAGCTCTAGAGCACAGGCTCCATGGCATGTGGGGTCTTCCTGGACCAGGGCTCAAACCTGTGTCTGCCACATTGGCAGGCGGATTCTCAACCACTGCACCACCAGGGAAGCCCCAGTACCACATCTTCTTTACCCATTCATTTGTCGTACCTCTTTACATATATATATATATATATATATGTGTATATATATATATATATATATATATATATATACACACACACACATATATATGTATATATACACACACACACACACACACACACACATATATATATATATGAAGTGTATTCATTTATTTATTTATTCATTTTTGTCTGTGTTGGCTCTTTGTTGCTGCGTGCGGGCTTTCTCTAGTTGTAGCAAGCAGGGGCTGCTCTTCTTTGTGGTGTGTGGGCTTCTCATTGCAGTGGCTTCTCTTGTTGCAGAGCACGGGCTCAAGGTGCATGGACTTCAGTAGTTGCGGCTTGCGGTCTTCAGTAGTTGCAGCATGCAGGCTTCAGTAGTTGTGCCTCATGGGCTCTAGAGAGCAGGCTCAGTAGTTGTGGCGCACGGGCTTAGTTGCTCGGCGACCTAGCGGATCTTCCTGGACCAGGGCTTGAACCCATGTCCCCTGCATTTGCAGGCAGATTTTTAACCACTGCGCCACCAGGGAAGTCCCTGTTGTACCTCTTTATAATGACACTCTAGTGGTACGTGAGGGTGGATCCTGGAATCCCGATATTATTCAACCCTATTTAGATATTCTCTTGGGATGCGTAAGATTAAGAACTTATTGAAATAGATCTCAGAAGTCCATTGGAACATATAATCACCACCAAACCTGTTTGTACCTCATTGTAGAAGGTTAGTCATACAGCTTTTCACCTGGTTCACAGTCTTTCTCTCCGACACAATTCTGTTATGATTTTGGATGACCTCCTATCCATGTAGGTCATCCAGCACCCTAGCTTCTCAATTCTTCACCATATTCAGTTCCAGTGATTAGTCTCATGATCATATCCCTGACCCTTGGTTCTGAATTAAGGAAGGATCACCCACCTTATGGAGCATTTGGAAATGTGTGGGTGCTTTGGGTTGTCACACTGACTAGGAGGTGCTACTGATATGCAGTGCCCATTGGCCAGAGATGCTAAACATCCTGCATTGTGAAGGTTAGTCCCACACAGTAAAAAAAATTGTCATCTCCACAATACCAAAAGTGTTACCATTAAGAAATATTACTCTTGGCCTTGTCATTACCAATAACTGCATCAACTCCAGAATCTCTGTTTCTAGCATCTTATTCTTTGACCCCCATGTCTTTTTGTACTTACACTCCAGCAATTCTCTGACATGATTACAAACTGAAATTCATTGACCTTACCACTTTTCCCTAATTATTACCACCTTCTTTACCATTATGCTTTCACTTCCCTCTTCATGAAGCAAGTACTCCACGTTCTGTCATTGTCACTTTTTAACATATATCCTCAAGTCTGCTCATCTGTCCCTCTGTCATATTCACATGGAAAAAGTCCATGCCTATTTTGTTTTGAACCTCTACCCACTTTTCTTCTGGACCCAAGCAGCTGAATGTCTCTAAAGAAAAACACAACCATGCTTATTGGTCTTAATTTAAGTTCATAACCAAGAACTTCAGGTGGGACCTCAACACTCTGTGTAAGACTGTTATACTTTCCCAGTACATTTAGCCCCCAAGTTTCCCCAACATTCCTTTCTCCTATCTTCTTAGACCTCTAGCATCCACCCCCTCCTTAGTGCCTTAATCTCAGCTTCTTATTTCACTGAGAAAGCAGAAGTAACCTGAAGAAATTTTTCTCTTTTTTTTTTGCATTACTAAGCCTACAACCCACTGGGATCTGTACTCCTCCCAGTCTTACTTCCGTTATAGTGTTCTTTGTCTCAGGATTTGCTTTTTCACCAGTCATCCGGGTGGTTGGGCCCCAAACCTCGAATCATCCTTGTCTTTTCTCTTTCTCTCACATTGCATGTCTAATCCCTCATCAAATCCTGTGGGCTGTTATTTGAAAATCGATCCAGAATTCTGCTGCCTTTCAACACTGCTACTGTCCAGGTTATCACTACCTCTTGCTTGTACCTCTGCATACTCTCCTAGCTCATCTCCCTCTTCAGCTCTTGCTCCAGACAATCTTTTTCTCCATTTTTTGGTCAGAATGGTTCTTTTAAAACTGAAAACATATCGTGTCACTCCCTTGCTCAAACTTGTCTCATGACTCCTCATTACACGATAGAATGAAATGTCTTCACTGCCCTGCAAGGCTTCCATGATTAGTCTTGTTGTTACTTCTGTGACTTCACTTTCTACTACATGTCACCTCACTGATTCCTCTTTCACCATACTGACTTTCTTGGTGTTCCTTGAATACTGCAAGCCCTATTCTTTCTCAAAGTCTGCTCTTTTCCTGTTTATATTAAAATAGTTTATCTTTTCACTTCTTCAAGTCTTTCTGCCCAAATGGGACTCTGTCGATCTTTAGAACATATGAAACAATGGAAAACAAAGACACAAGTAAAACCTACATAACTGTTGATGTTAATGTTTACAGTAACAGAAGTTAGGAGGAGGGGGTGGTTGGAAGAGTTAAGTTTCTTTTTTGCTTTGGTGGAACATGTGGAGGATAAGAAACTCTAGATATTGATTCAAAATATAATATTAGTTTATTAAATTAATCAAATTAAATGCTTGAATAATATTAAATATATGTTCAGAAGTTTTAAAGGTGACCACAAGAAGAGGAATTGAGTATTTAATTTTTAAAGAATTAGAAGAAATTTAAAAAAAAATAAAGAAAGCTCCATCAATTCAACACAAGCCAGGAAGAAGAATGGAAGGAAGGGAAGAAGGAAAGACAGAACAAAGGAGAGGAACAGTATATAAGAGACATGGTAAATAAAAAAGATAGGATGATCCAAACATACCAATAATCACAATATACGTAATAAAGTTGAAATGTATTTTAAAAAAAGAAAACAAGAGAGACTATGAGATTGTGAAAAAGATGCACCTAAAACATAACGATCCCTAAAGCTAAAAAAATAAAAGAATAAAATTATGATATCCTGCAACTAGCTTGTACCAGCTTGTGAGAATCGATTTTGCGTATCTCTTTCCAGCATCTCCTTCATGTTTGTTGCTTGAAATCAATCATGGTACAAGTACTTAATGCCATAGAAATTGACAAGCATTACAAGTCATACCTGTCCCCTGAAAAAAGAGCTTGTTTGCCAGCGCGCAATTGAATATGTTCCAGGTAAATGCTAACAAAAAGAAGATATAACAATATTACTTTGAGAAAAAATTAAAGAAAAAACCATTAATAAAGATACAGAGGGTAATTTCATGTTGATAAAAATGGATAGTTTGCAAAGAAAATATAAAATTCATGAATTTTTGTGTACCTGACAACATTAAGCAAAATTTGGTGAAATTACAAAAGGAAATCAATGAATCCACAAGTGTATTTACTATCTTCTAGTATATTTAATCTATATTATATTCAGAAATCAACAATTCAAATAGAGAAAATGTGAGCAAGGCTACTTTCTTTTCAAACCCCTGTGGAACATTCACCCCTGTGGAACATACATCTTATGCCACAAAGTTCAACAAGTTCAAAAAAAGCAAAAATCATTTAGGCTATGTACCGTGAGTAGGGTATAATATAATTATGATTTTACAAAATAAGTGGCCAAATGTTTCTATCCACTTAGAAATTCCAAACTCATCTATATGATTTTGGGTTAAGGAGGAAATAAAAAGTCAGTTTATGAACTACAGTGAAATATCAAAACCTTTGAAATTCAGCCAAAATTTAATTTTCAACTCAAGATACTAGAAAAATAAATAAATAAACTCAAAGAAATTTTTTAAATGGCCTTAATAAAGATAAAAGAAAAAAATCCGTAAACTATAAAACAACTCCTCTTCTCCTTCCCCAAAATGAATTGAACATATACAGCTAAACTTTGATTGTTAATGACATGTTTGTGGATCTAGGAAATTCAAGAGAATCAAGTCATAAACTATTAGAACTAACCAGATAATTCAGCAACAAGTTCAGAACAAGGTCAACATACAAAATAGACTTTACAAGTAAGAATATATTTTAAAATACTGTTTTTAAATTTCTATTTACAATGATAAATCTGTTTCTGTGGATGTAGTCACACTTTAGATACCTCATATATGTGGAATCATGCAGTGTTTGACTTTTTGTGACTGGCTTATTTTACTTAGCATAATGTCTTCAAGGTTCATCCATTTGGGAGCATGTGACAGGATTTCCTTCCTTTTTAAAGCTTAATAATATACTATTGTACATATATACCACATTTTGTTTGTCCATTCATCCATCAGTGGACATTTGGCTTGCTTTTAACTCTTGGCTATTGTGAACAGTGCTGTTGTGAACCTAAGTGTGCAAAGACCTTGCTGTCAGTTCTTTTGCATAGATCCAGAAGTGGGATTCCTGGATATATAGTAGTTCTCTCTTTTTTTTTTTTTTAATTTTTGAAATATCTCCTACAGTTTTTCATTAAAGTTGCACCACTTTACAATGCCACCAACAGTGTGCAAGGGTTTCAGTTTTTCCACATCCTTGCCAACACATTTTTTTGTTTTTTCAATAATAGCCTTCCTAATGGGTGTGAGGTGATACCTTATTGTGAATTTGATGTACGTTTCTCTGATGAGACATGATTCTTTACATAGAAAATTCTAAAGATTTATAAAACAGCTACTAGCATTAACAAGAGTTTAGCCGTTTCATAGGATACAAGGTCAAAATACAAAAATCAAAAGTTTTTATATATTAACACTAAACGATTGAAAAATGAAATAAAAAACTTTCAACTTACTATAGCATCAAAAATACAATTCTTAGAAATAAATTCAAGAAAAAATAGGTAAGCCACTAAATGTTGGAAAGAATGTGGAGAATGGAAAATTTTCATCCATTGGTGGTGCAAGTTCTACGGGAAAGCTATAGAAGTTTCTAATAAATGAAACAGTCACCTACCATATGACTCAGCAGTTCTACTTCTAGGTATTTACTCAAGAGAAATGAAAACATGTGTACACACATACATACAAAATGCACAGGAATATTCATAGCAGTTTTATTCATAATAGTCAAGAACTGGAAACAGCCCAGGTGTCCATCTATAGGAAAATGTATAACAACGTTATAATTATGTAATGGAATAAAAGTCAGCAATACAAAGAAATGAACTACTTATACACGTAACAATGTGGATGAATTGCAAAAACATTGTAAATGAAAGAATCCAAACACAAAATAATGCATACTGTATGATTCCATTTGTAAGAATTTATAGAACAGGCAAAACTAATCTATAGAGATTAAAAAAAAAAAAAAAGACCAGTTGTTGCCTGCCTCTTGGAGCTAAGGATGGGGATTGACTAGGAAAAGACACAAGCCAACTTTCTGGAGTGATGGAAATGTCCTTTACTTTGATCTGGGTGTGAGTTACCCAGCGTTTTCATTGTCAAAATTCATAAAATCATACAGTTAAGACTTACACATTTCACTGTATATAAATTTTACCTCAAAAAATAGTAATGATAACTATAAATAAATATTGATCTTTAGTTAAGAAGTGAATGCTGAAGTGTTTAGGGGGAACTGTACAGATGTCTGCAACTTCCTTTGAAATGCATCAACAAAATAAGATGGAAGATAGCTATGTGATAAAGCAAGTATAGCAAAATTAATTGTAGCCTATAGGTAGTGGGTACATGGTTGTGCACTGTGAGTTTCTTTAAACTTGTCTGCATGTTTGAAATTTTTTATAATAAAATAGTAGGGGAAAATGCACTTTGGAGAATTCTGACTTGATTATAAAGGGATAAAATCATCATTTCTCCTTCTCTCCCTTGGAATCACATGACAGACAAGGAGAATAAGAAACAAAAATTCAGTTCCTTTTTACAGTAAACCTAGGTCACAGTTAAAACCTTGTATTTCAGAAGACATGGAAGAGTAGCCAAAACCAGGTAAGATTGGTGAAGACATCCAAAAGGAAGCAAAAATAAGAAAACAGGGAGAGAAGACTTAGGTGCTGTAGACTTCTGAAAGATTAAGCAAAAATACAGTCTTCGATGACAGTCACATGAGGTACACATCCTAATCACCTGTCTGCAATAGTGGAATGAGTCTGCATCTGTTTGTGTAGGAGCTTCCTAGAACTAGTTTGCTTCCAGAGAAGAGGAGGAGGCAGGACTTAATGAAGAATAACGCAGACAAGGTGTATCTGCAGGAGGCAGCTTTCCTCATAGCAGCCAAGAAAAAAAATTCCTTATATTATAAAAAACCAAACAAACCATAACCAAAATAACCTGGCTAATGGAATTCATCAGAAAAAATATTAGATTCATATATAAAACTTCACCAGCCTGCAGCACAGCACAGGCCCTTCTGCCACATAACTTTCTACAAATAGGAAATCTCGGAAAAACTCTTCTCTTTCAAAAACGAGTCCTGAAAAATGAACCAACATAGTATCAACAAAAATAGATTAGGATAAGAATGGAGGAAGGAAACAGGAAAAGTAAATGGCAGGAAAAGAAGTTTCACCACAGATAGTTGCTGCAGAGAAGATGAAAATATTTTACTGTGAATAAAAATATTAATGAAATAATTTCCTCCAAAAAGCACATGTTTAAGGTGGAAATAAATGTAAGAACTTAGAGAAAAGGTGGTGAGACATGGGAACAAATGAAAGCAAGTTGGCAGACAAAGCAAAGAAGTAAAAGAAAATAAATAAAATTATCTCAGGAAAAAAATATATATTTCTGGGTTTTATATGAATGTATGTGTGTATAAATATTGTTGAACTTATTGCATTTAATATAAATTAAAAGGAAAAGAACAAGTTACGGATACACAAAACAATATGGATGAATCCCTAATTTAAAACACTACATTAGGACTTCCCTGGTGGTGTAGTGGTTAAGAATCTGCCTGCCAGTGCAGGGGAAACAGGTTCAAGCCCTGGTCTGGAAAGATCCCACATGCCGCGGAGCAACAAAGCCCATGCTCCACAACTACTGAGCTTGTGCTCAAGAGCCCATGCTCTGCAACAAGAGAAGCCACCACAATGAGAGGCCCGCACACCGCAACGAAGAGTAGCCCCTGCTTGCTGCAACTAGAGAAAGCCCGCTTGCAGCAATGAAGACCCAACACAGCCAAAATAAATAAATGTTTAAAAAAACAAAAACAAAAAACCCCCACCATGTTGAGAAGAAGAAGTCAGACATGAAAGAGTACATAGTGTATTATTCCATTTAGATGACATTCTAGAATAGGAAATATTAATCTAAGATGATATAAATCAGAGCAGTGCTGTCTGGATGTGGGAGGAATTGACCTAGAAAGGAGCATCAGGGAAATTTCTTGAGTCTGGAGATGTTCTATATCTTGAACAGGGTGTTGGCTACACAGAAGCATACAATTATCAAAGCTCATTAAACTAATCACTTAAAATGTGTGCACTGTTTCATTCTAATTTTGCTTCAGTTAAATAAAACATACTGTGGAAGAAAGGATTTATGAAGCAAATGACAGAGATTCAACACATGTATAATTGGAGTCTTCAAAGAAGAAAAGGAGTGATGGAACAGGACAATTATTGAAGCTATAGTCCAAAAACAATTTTCAGAAATAAAAAACTTCTAAGAACATAACATGAGCCAGGGAAAATTGATCTAATATGTCATCCCCTGTTTAGGTTTCAGTAAAGTTTCTGGACTCAAACAAATAAAGAATAGTAATGTAAAAAAAGTTCATGTCATGTATAAGAGGGAAAAAACAAAGATGAGACAACTCTGAAAGGCTCTCTTGGCTCCAGAGCTCCTTACACGATGGTGTGAAGCCTCTGTTGGAACCGCGGTGCAGATCAACATTTCCCTCTGCCTGCTCCTGCTTCCCTAAGTTTCTAATAGGTGTTGCTTCTAAGCACCCTCTCCCACACAAATCTCCACCCCACATTTTCAGGCATTCGAACCCAAGACATACCACAAAGAAACCTCAATTAATTCTGAAAAGTAGAAATAGTATAGATGACGATCTCTGAGAATAATGCAATAAAACTGCAATCAATAACAAAACCAGAAAACCAGTCACTAGCACTTAAATATTAAAAAAAAAAAGTTATTGGGTTAAGAAGGAAATGTGAACAAATTGCAGAATATTTTTGAAAGAATAACATTCTAGAATTATCAGAACCCATAGGATAGAGCTAAAACAGTGCTCAAAAAATGTATGGCCTTATATATTTACATTAGCAAACAAGAATAAATGAAAGTAAATATTCAACTGAAGAATTAAATAGAATCTGAAGATTGAAATAGAAATTAATTAATGTGGAATTAATAAATGAATACAAGAGTATTTTTTTTGGAAAAGAAAAGTAAGAAGCAATAAAATAGATTGAATCTTTAGCTTACCTAATTAAGAAAGTAGAAAGCACAACTATACAAAGTAACAAGTAAGTGACAATAAACATAGACACAGGGAAAAAAAAAATTGTGGCAGAATACTTAGTTCAACTCTGCAAATAAATTTGAAAGCCTGGATGAAATAGATCATTTTCTAGGAAAATTATGATGTACCAAAACTCCCTCCAGAACAAATAGAAAATTAAAATGATTTGCCAAAAAGGTATCTTTTTTGCAATAAATACTAGGCCAAATTCAGATGAGTGCTACCACATCAGTAAAGAGCAGAGAGATTCAATCTCATTAAAACTACTGTAAAACATGGAAAGAGAAGATTCTTTCCAAATATTTTTGGAAGAAATGAATCAATCTCTTACTAATATAGAAATTCCAGATAAAATATTAGCAAATAGAATTCAGCAGCACATCAAAAAATAATATATCACACCAAGTGGAGTTTATTCCAGTGATGCAAGGATAATTCAATACTAAGAAAATTATTTAAAATTGTATTAATAGATTTATGATGAAAAATCATATGATAGTTTATATGGATGCTAAAATGGATTTAAGACAACTTGGTTTCCATTCTTATAAGAAATAAAAATAAGATGAGTAGATAGTTACCTATATAAAACTATATTATATATTAATATATTAAGGTGTACTTTTTAGTATATTAAAATAGAGCTCTCAACTCAAAATCTGGCGTAGTATTTCCTATGAAGTAGAGAGATTCCCACTAAAATCAGGAACAAGTTGAGTATGTCCATCAATATTACTATTTAATATTGTTGAGGAGGAACTTAATAATCAATTCAATAAGAAAAGAAAGAAATTAGAGGTATAAAAGTTGGAAAATAGGGAATTCCCTGGTGGTCCAGTGGTTAGGACTCTGTGCTCTCACTACTGAGGGCCTGGGTTCAATCCCTGGTCAGGGAACTAAGATCGCACATTCCATAAGCTGTGCAGCATGGCAAAAAAAAAAAAAAAAAATAGAAAATAGGAGTAAAATTATCAATATTTGCAGACATTCAATTCCTGGAAGCCAAGGAGGAATCGGCTGAAAAACTCATAACAAATAAGAAATTTCAGTAAGCTTAATATATATTAACAATCTTTATGTATACAAGCAACAATCAGTACTAGAATCAGTGCCCCCCATAAAGTAAGAGGCCCAGAAAAAAAAAGATCTACAAAGAGAAAAATTTTAAATGATCCTCGGAAACAGAAATAAAGACTTAACCAACTGGAAGGGAATACCATGGTCTTTGATTAGGAAGACTCAACATTCTAAAATGTTAACATGATTCAAATAAAATTTAACTTGATTTAAATAAAATTACAAGTAAAATGTTTAGGGGAAGGGGATCTAGACAAGCTCAATGTGAAGTTTATGTGAAAACCCAAACAAACAAAAATTACCAAGAAAAATCTGAAAAGAAAGGTAATAGAAGGGAGATACCCCTACCGGATTATAACATTTATTATAAAGCCTCACTAATTAAAATATACTGTAAAGCTTCACTAATAAGAAGACAGATGGAACAGAATAGAAAGTTCAGAACCTGACCTAAACACACATGAAATCAATGGGGAAAATATGGACTATTTAACAGGTGGTGGTGAGACAACTATGATTGTATGTAATAATTTTCTAGATGATTACAAATGGATAAAACATTTAAAACTGAAAAATAAAATCTTAAAAGTGCCCTGGTCTGGGAAGATCCCACATGCCGCGGAGCAGCTGGGCCCGTGAGCCATGGACGCTGAGCCTGCGCGTCCGGAGCCTGTGCCCCGCAATGGGAGAGGCCACAACGGTGAGAGGCCCGCGTACCACAAAAAGAAAACAAACAAACAAAAAAAAAGTGAGAAAGGAAAAGATTCATTTAGTACATTAAAGTTTTTACGTTTTTTTCCTAGGTATAAAATACTATAATTACTGTCAGAAGAAAAATACAAAATATGAAAAAGATTAGAAATACCCAACAGACAATTATAATTTCCCTAAAGTATAAATAACTCCTATAAATCACTAAGAAAAATAGGAAAAAAAGGACAAAAGAAATATAATTATCTGTTAAGGCTGATGCTCAACTTCATTTTTAATAAGAGAAATGAAACTTTATAATATAGTGAAAAAAACAAACTACACTGAAAAACCAGATTGGTGTTTTGCCAGTGGTATGGAGAGACAAGTATTTTCCTATGTTCTTTGTGTAGGTGTAAATTGATATGATCTTGGAGAGAGGGAGAATTAAACAGCTTTCAAAATTACAGTTATACACATCCTTTGGTCCAGCAATTTCACTTCTAGGGATATATCCTAGGGATGCAAAATGTATATATGAGCACCATTATTATTGCAACATTGCTTAAGCTGGCAAAAGATTGAGAACAACCCAAACATCTAGCTAGCCTGCTCTCAGCCTGCGAAGCCAGGCATCAGGCTCCAGAGCTCTGTCCACCCAGGGTAAGAGCTACCTTTTCCTTATGCACACATAGGCATGTGTTCTCAAAGGGAGAAATTAGAGACTCTTGTGGAAGCAAGCCTAGACTTTTATGATTTTTGTCAATCCTTTATTGTTGTCTTGTCTACACATAATTTAATTGCACTTTTACCCACCTGGCTTTATCAAATCCTTCCAAAGATTTCTAATCCAGTTTTAATAAAATAGGAACAACCCTCTTTATGCAGTTATATTTCATTATTTATGTAATAATTAATTATGTAACTAACCTGTTACAACAAATATACACACTTAGGAATAAATAGATCTGACAATTGGCATCAGCTCAACTGGTGGGAGTAGTTGTGCTCTGGCATGATGCTAAGTAGCCTGCCTGCTACAAGTATTCACCATCCAAGATAACAGTTGCAAACCTGAAAGACGGATTGGAGAGATTTGGTTAATCCAGCAAGTTGGTTAAGTGGTCATTTGCGAGAGCTTTTATTGCATTCTGACAATAAGTAAAGAGAAATCCATTATGTTCCAATATAAATAAAATCAGAGTAATCCTAATAAAAAATTATTTGCTAGTATCTTCACATTTTTATGTTATGACTGCTTTTTCTTCATTTATGACTTCCATATGAGCCCACATTCTTTCCAATATGTTGTAGGCTTTGGTCAGAGAGTTACAAAATGATGTCCATTCAATAAGGCGACAAATCAGCGAACTTAAAAAGGTGCAGAAAAACAGGGATGCTTGTAAAACCTCAACCCATAAAGCCCAGACCTTGGCAGCATCTATCCTGAACATTTCACGGTCAGATCTAGAGGAAATATTGGACACAGAAGATGAAGAAGTAAGATCACTTAAATATTTATTAATAATGGGCTTGTTACACATTGAATGTAAGTACATATTTTTGTTTTATAATTCTTAGAATTTCATCTTTAAGATAATATTAATGAAGGCAAGAATATTAGTGTACCAATGAAAGATATATCAAAAGTATTAACCAACTCAAAAAACCTTTAGAGAAATTTAACTATGTAATACAGAAGTAAGCCAGTACACATAACCTTTAGAACTGCTTGCTTGTTATTCAAGTCAGTTATCCTTTCCTGTCTCTTCCATTTTCTATAGTTCATCATATATCTTTTAAGCTGGTATTTTTAATTAAGCCTGTTTGAATGGATTTAGTTAGCTGGGTCAGGATTGATTTGAGGATTTTTCGTCCTACATGAGATTTTTTAATGTAGTGAATATATTGGCTTTTCTAGCTAAATTCAAAGTTATTGTTGATCAAGTTATAGAAAAAGATATTTATTGTTTTAAAGTGGGGAAAATACTCCCATCTGAGTGAATTTATGTGCATATACACATAGGTCTTCAGTAGCATTTCTGTACCTCCTGAGGAGGGCACTGCATTTTTGATAGTTATTGCCTCATAAACAGCAGAATCTCATACACAGTCTTCCGTGAAACCTGTGGAGGATACTCAATCCTATTCTATTGTGAAGTCTCTGAACTTTAATACATAAATATTAGATTTTTTATTGTTTAGAAAGATTAAAGAGATGATGGTACTCTTAGCTTTCCCATAAATATTTGCTCAATGACTAAATAAAATGATAGACTTAAATGTTTGTATGAGAACATCCTTCAGCACCCCTCCCCCATCAGTTTCTCAAAAAAATTCTGGAATAGGGCAGATCTACAACTTGTAAAAGTTTTTAAACTGCTAAGAATTCTTAGAAAAGAGGTCAAAGGAGTCCTGCAGAGATTATTTTCATCCTATGGGTGAATAAGATAGTGAATTATCAGTTTCCTATTTTCAGCACCTATGCCACAGTGTCTGTGAATTCTGAACTTTGAAGTACGAAAGCATTATGAAATACAGTATCAAATATAAGACACACAGGAAATAATAGTATCTGAGGCAAGGGTGTTAACTGTATCTTATTATGGACACTTAATTAAAATTTGATTGATAAAAAGAAACCTAACAAAAAATTAAGGTAGAGTCCTCCTCTGTTTCCTAAAAGTTTTAAAACAAACAGACTTAGCAAAATCCCTCATGTGTATATGTGTGTATATGTGTGTGTGTTCCAGATACATATTCTGGAAGACAGCATCACCGCCTTTGTGTGGTCTTAAAAGATGCCCTTGCTGGGCTTACAGATTAGAAAAAAGAACCCCCTTTGAGTAGACAAATTGGAAAAAGTTGTCCCCTTTGAGTATATTAATTAGAAAAGGATCTCTCTTGTTAGTCCCAAAGAGTAGCTAGCACATTTCTGTGAAGAAATGGCACCCTGGCCTCTGGGCAGATGCAGTTTGGAGCCAGGGATGCCAAGCACCAAAATATGCATACCACACAACCTTAAATGGAAGTCGTCCTGGAAAAAAACACACTGTTCTGTGAAGACTCGGTGCACACACCTGGATATATTTACTATGTTTAATTATCAATCGAGCTTATTTGGACTGATCCCCGCCTGCATCTTTCAGAGGTCTAAAGAGTTGGGTGACTTACCCAAGTAGAGCCCAAACCACCTGAATTTTATGCTTTAAGCTACATCGAACTCTTGTAAATTCACGTAAAACACTATGACAACCTATGCGAAGTACCTAGCCTGATACTTGGCATACAGTAAATTTCAACAAATGTTAGTTTTCCAAATCCTTCCCGTTTTGAAAAGCCCATTTTTTGCAAACCGAATCATGATTTTAACTGAATAATCAGTTGCACATGTGAATACATTGTACTTTCAGAATATTTTACCTTGATAATTGATGCATTGAAAATATTTAGTGACTTAACAGTACTTTAAGTTGGAGCGTCCCTTACCTATCAGCTAGTTATTGGATATTTTAGATGAGTAAGCATTTGAGTACACCAGAACCATGCATGTCCTATTTTGTCTGTGATTATAACAATTACTCCTTAATTATCTACTGATAAGTCAGAGCTTTGAGTATAAGGTTTTATGTCATCTTATGAGGGTTACTTATAAATGATTCTTCTATACAGCTCCATTTTCTTTTTCATTTTATTTTAATCACTTCCACCTCCACCTCAGTCCAGTGTGAGCTCCACTGTGAAGGCAGAAATAAAACGTTCCTGAATTATATTATGAAATATAGAAATATAGCTTTATCTTCCACACGTAGGTAGATATTTATACATTAAAGAGCATCGATTTGAATATTCCCTACTTTGAAAGGACAGGCTGCTCTTTGCTGAATCTAATTCCACCAATATTTCTCTAGATTTATTCAGTATTTAACAGTATGATCAAGTTCATATAAATGAAATTAACAACAGTGTTTTTATTTTTTTCCTTCAGGAAATCGAAAGGACAAAGATCGATGCTGAAAATGACAAGGAATGGCTGTTGTACATTCAGAAACTTCTTGAAGGACAGGTATTTTGTTTTTCTACTTCATATATTAAAACTTGCAGATAAAAATTCCAAGCCTTACTTTTTTGTTACTAGATGCCTAATTTTTTGTAAACAGACACGTTACTTCTGTTAGGTAAATAAGTATTCTAGTAGGTAGACAGGAAAGTTAACTCTCCATTTGTACTTTCGGACTTAACAAATGAAGCAAATGCCTTGGGAAGGAGCCAACATGGGTTTTAGCAAAGGCATTAATTAAATTATTGAGTCAACCTCTATGCTTGCTAGACTGAAAAGGATCCATTCTCTCAGCCCTCTTAGGAAAAGAGATTGTTTATTATGTGTCTTTAAAGTTAGTAGTTGATATGGACACCTGAGGAGTTCATGGGTTTCAGTGACCTTTTACTATGGACCTGTTTCCAGTCAATTCATGTTTTCCTCACAGCCAGACAGCTGTTTATTACTGTGTCTTCCTGCATTCTCTACAATATTTTCTACTGAGACCTCGAGCAGCTTGTTAGTGGGAAGTAAATATTGATTTGGCATCCTGTCAATGCAGAAAGAATGAAAAAATTTCCACCAGAGGCCCCTCAAACATTTTCCTATCGACATTTTCTGGGCCGAGTGGAAAGCTGCATAGAGGATGACAAGGCCAAGACGAGCTGAAATCCCTGAGGGGGTCTATTGAGACTGCTGCTGTGACCTGTGTGATACTTTTTCTTCCCTTTCAAGTATTTTTTTTAATACACATATAGTCTGTTGGGATGTGCCCCTCTTGTAAGTGATCAGGGCAGTTTATTGGCAGGTGAGAGCCCTGCTTTTCTAGTCATAGCCAACTTTTGTTTTGATATCACTGACAGCATGTAATATATTCCAAAACTTTTTCATTATAGTTCTTTTTGCTCAACTTAATTGTTGTCTGTTTTTAAAATGAACTGGATTAAAAACAGCTTAAATATATTTCTCAAAATAGCAAAAAAAATATTGTTCTGTGAGTGCAGTATCTATGTTTTTGGAAAAGTCAAGAATAAGTAAATAATATATGAACTATTATTCATATTCTTAGTACCCATTTTATATATTTTTGAAACATTATCTGGAAACACTATTACTATCAATAGTAATAGAAGGTGATGGGCACTCTTTTGCCTCAAGTTGTTGAAGTGCAGATGTGCAGGTGCTGGGCAAAGCCTTCTTGCTTTTGAGAAGAAAGGCCATTTCTCAATCATGTTGCATTCCCAGCACCCAGCCCAGTGCCTGGCACATCAAAGGAGTTCAGTAATGATTGTTACAGGTTATTTTTTTAAACGTGAAAGTTATAAAAATAAACTTTGTAGTGGATTTTTTAACATTCAACTTGTAAGTATGACCTTTTAATATGGAAGTTTTATCGTCAGTTATGAACATAAAAATAACAAATCGATATGTATAAATCTTTATTAAATTTTACTAAAGCTCTATTGACACCAGATCTGAGTTTTTGACTAACACATGTAGATATACATATATACATTTTATATTATCTGGATGTATGCTTATTCTGTCCAGTTATTGTAAAAAAAAATCCTGTTGAAAATGGCATTAGACTGCTTAATACTGCAGTTTGATATAGTGCCTTTTTGTGCCACTGAGCCTGGGCTCTAGAATATAATTGCCTGGCAGTATTGATTTAATTGCCCAGGTTTATTTGTGGACTCCTAATTATTGACTGGAGGTAAATTTAATGGAGCAGCCTCTATGAACACTGGGAAACCACTGCTGTTGCTGTTATACATGATGAACTGCACCATGTGCCTTTAGAGCATTTGTCAAGTTAATTTTATTCCACTGTGACAGTATGATAACATTTAAAAAGTCAAAGACTTTTTATTTTTATTACTGACATAGGTGGTTTTGCTGATGCCTTTGAATTCTGTGAGAAAAAAAATAGGGACTTCATTGGTTGCACTTGAATGTCACTTTATAATTACACCCAAGAGAAAAATCTATAAAATAGAAAACATCTTTTTTTTATCCTACTTTTCTTCTTTCTCAATTCTAGCAATTATATTTGTCCTGAATTTTAGAAAAGGTTTTCTTTGTCCACCAGTTTTTGGGAGTCTAAATTATGCTCACAGGATTGTGAGGGCAAAAGTATAAATACGTTCATTCATTTGTTTTGTTTAGTTTATGGCATGCAGCTCCGTGTACCTGAGGTTACACGATCTTGAAGCTGTGGAATAATTGAGCGCATTCCCTGAAAAGAACCCTAATTAATTCAGTATTTATATTTGATGATTAAAATATTTTGAAAATAAAATTATAAGAAAACTTCCCTTTTATGTCCTCCCTCTGTGTTGGGTGGTATATGTAATGGAATTCTGACATCATAGGAGTGAATCTGGCCTTGTGGTTTTATCTTTTGTTTAAGGATTCGGCCACAGAACTATTTTCTCTTAAAGAAAATTTTCTCTACATTCATTGGATTAAAATTTATATAAATAAGATATTTACCAGAAAATAAAAAGCTGTCCTGCCATGTGGCAATATGGGCCCGCACAATAGTATACCTACTGGTACTGTTAGCCAGAAGTGCATGAGAATTAAAAGGTCTAAAACCTTAACTTATCTATATTTAACACAGAATGTAATATTTGTCCTCCTTTCAAGTGGTCCTGATACAATTGGTAATTTTAAGTATTTGATCTTTATCTGCATCTAACCTTTGTCCCCACAGATTTCTAATAATAAGAATCACACTGAAAAAAAGTTGTTCTAATACCTACTTTCATTTTTTATGGCATAGCTGCCTTTTAATTTCTTTGAAGATTTTTACTTGTATTAATTCCTCTTTTTGCATTATTACATTTTTTAAAACTTACAGTTTATGGCAGAGACAAGCAAGCAAATTAATGATTATAATAGGGTGGGAGAACCACCCAAAATTAGTTTTTCTGTGTTTTAGGACATGGGAGAAAAAAAAACAAATAGGAAAAGTAGACTGGGACTAAACAATAAACGCCTTTGAGCAGGAAAGGGATGTAATCAGAGTTGTGCTTTAGAAAGATACATGAGATCAGCATGTAGGATGGTTTGAAAGGATAAGAGACTGGGAACAAGAAGGTAGTCAAGGCAAAAGGAAGTGGGGGCCTGCATGTGCCCTCACTATAAAAATAGGAAGGACAAGATAGATGTGACCCACTTTATAGAAACTGAATCCATAGCAGTACTGAGATTAGATGAAGGGGTCAGAAAGCAGAAACCAAAGAGAGGTGAGTTTAATACCTTATATGATGAGAAAGATGATGATACCTTTAAAAGTTTTAGGGATCAAAAGAGGTAGATCAGATTTGGTAGAGAGAGATGTCAGTGATTGAAGCCATAAAAAATTTAGTTGATACATGTCAATAACAGTATTCAGGGACTCACAGTTTTTCATTAGTTCATCCCAACCTGCTGTGTGGCTTTTCTCAGTGAAATCTAACCATTTAAGAACACATTTCAAACTCTTACAACTCAACAATGAAAGAAAAGAAACTGATCTGGATAGTCATTTCTACAAGAAGATATACAAATAGCCAATAAGCACATGTACATATGCTCAACATCAGTAGCCATTAGGGAAATGCAAACCAAAAACCAAAATGAGATACTACTTCATACCCAGTAGGATGGCTATAATCAAAAGGGCAGACAATAGCAAGTGTTGGTGAGGATGTGGAGAAATTAGAACCCTTATCCATTGCTTGTAAGAAGGTAAAATGGTGCCACCCTTGTGGAAAACAGTCTGGCAGTTCCTCAAAAAGTTAAAAGTAGAGATTATATGACCCAGCAGTTCCACACTTAGGTATATACCCAAGATAAGTAAAAACATATGTCCATATAAAAACTGCTACATAAATGTTCATAGCAGCTCAATGATAGTTCATAATAGCTCAAAAGTGGAAGGAATCCAAAGGTCCATCAACTGATGGATGGATAAATAAAACATGGTATTTGCATACATGAAATATTATTCAGCCATGAAATGGAATGAAGTACTGATAGTGCTACAACCTGGAAGAACCTTGTACACCTTATGCTACGTGAAACAAGCCATACACAAAAGGTAACTTGCTGTACGATTGCATTCTATGAAATGTACAGAATAGGCAAATCTATCAAGACAGAAAGTAGATTAGTAGTTGCCAGGGGATAGGGGAAGAGGGACCATGACTGCTAATGGGTATAGGGTTTCTTTTGGGGTGATGAAAATGTTCTGGAATTAAATGAAGGTGATGTTCTGGAATTAGATGAAGGTGATGGTTGTACAACCTTGTACAACCAATGAATTATACATTTTAAAATGGTGAACTTTATGCTATGTGAATTATATCTCCATTTAAAAAATGAATTCCTTAATATGAGGCACAGTGAAGAAGAATAAAAAGAATACCTTTTTATTTTTAAGTAAATCCAATTAAGTTCTTTTTTTTAGCAGCCAGAGACTATTTATTTTTTAATTTTTTTAATTAAAAAAATTTAATTTTCAAAATTTATTTTTGGCTGCGTTGGGTCTTCATTGCTGTACATGGGCTTTCTCTTGTTATGGCAGGTGGGGGCTACTCTTCATTGCAGTGCATGGGCTTCTCATTGCGGTGGCTTCTCTTGTTGCAGAGCACGGGCCCTAGAGCACGGGCTTCAGTAGTTGCGGTGCATGGGCTCAGTAGTTGTGGTGCATGGGCTTAGTTGCTCAGCAGTATGTGGGATCTTCCCAGACCAGGGGTCGAACCCTTGTCCCTTGCACTGGCAGGCGGATTCTTAACCACTGCACCACCAGGGAAGTCCCCAATTAAGTTCTTATATCTCATGTGCTATGTCCCCCACCATTAGCAGGGGCTGCATTAAATGCATTTGAATTTGAATTTCTGTCTACTGGCCATAACTATGAATAAATGAGGTAAATTATTTTATTTCATACTTAATATGTTTCTTTTCAATTGACAAAGAAGGAGCTGTCCCTCTATCATACTCTAGCTGATATTACTTTCTCATATATGCAAACAAAAAGGAGTCATTTATACTCTGCCCTCTAAGAGGTATTGTTTATTTGTTCTGTCCATTCTGATCCTCATAATTAAAATTATAGTAAGGATCACTTAGTTTTGTTTTCAGGCCTTAATAATACCTGAAACAGTCTTTTGTACTTGTGATTTTATAAAGGAAGTGGAAAGAATTAGTGGAGATAAAATTGAACCCAAGCTGTGAAATCCGTTTTTAAAACGTGTATTGAGTGTCTACTGCATGTAAGGTAATGTTTCAGGTTTGGTGGTATAGCAGTGAACAAGAGACAAAAATCACTACCCTCATGGAGCTTACATCTCTGGTGATGGAGGGCAATGAACAAATAGTTAAAATATATAAACTATGAAAGTTTTTAAACAGTTAACTTGAACAGAATTATGGGTATGTATATTAAAATATGTATACTTGTATAAAACAAATAATATACAGTTATAACAACAATATGGTTCTTTACTAGGATTTACATAGAAAACACTTAGCCAGAAATGGCTAGAAAATGTGTCTTCATCTTGTTTTGTTGTTGCCTTATTCTATGTTGTTTGTTAGTCCTTTTCTAGATTTCATTCAGTCCATTTTCATCCGCTTTGTGTAGATCATTTTCTTGTATTGGGACCATGTCAAAAATTCTTTCTGCCTTCAGTTGTTGATAATTGAAAGTATAGACTTTGATCGATGTTTTTTCTTTAGCTTTAGATATCCCTGTTCCTATTAGTTGCTTCAGATCTTGCAAATGGTGAAATTTTAAATGGCTCTTTCCCCAGTGCCCTTTCTGCAAAATTATGCTTACTTTCTATAGATGCTTTGCAATATGGCAGTGAGAAGGTTTTATAAATCTCCCTGGCTTTTGTAAATAGAATAACTTCCAGTCTGAAGGTTAACAGAAAGTTTCTCTTTACAGCCCTGAAGACATTTACTCTGTTGCTTTCAGTGTTGCACTTACAACACACTGATAACACGCACATACTGCAAACTCCCACACTAACTCTCTCCACACACGTAAACCCACACAGTCACCCACATACACTTACTCCTCACATCCAACTGAAGCAGCAAAAGTTAAAAATTCTCCATTCAGAGCCTTACTGGGATTTCTTTTTTTAATTTAACAAATTAAAGCCTACTTTCATGATACCAGAAAAAAGACATGTCATTAAAGTTAAAAGGTAAATTTTATGTGCATTTTACCACTATAAAAAATTGCAGGGGGTGGGCTTCCCTGGTGGCGCAGTGGTTGAGAGTCCACCTGCTGATGCAGGGGACACGGGTTCGTGCCCCGGTCCGGGAAGATCCCACATGCCGCGAAGCCACTGGGCCCGTGAGCCATGGCCGCCGAGCCTGCGCGTCCGGAGCCTGTGCTCCGCAACGGGAGAGGCCACAACAGTGAGAGGCCCGCGTACCGCAAAAAAAAAAAAAATTGGGGAGAAATGAAAGGAAAACAAATTATAGCCTTCACCAAAGTTTAAGAATAGCAGATATAGACTTCAATATTCAGCAGAACACCAAGACAGGTAGATAGGTAGAAGGATAGATAGATAGATAGATCGATCGATCGATAGATAGATAGATAGATAATGTGCCAGAAATATAAACAACATTTAGGAAACTTAGCTCACAATTCAATGCCAGTTTTAAATTATAAATAAATTGTTCTTTCTGATACCTTGCTTGGTTATTTTAACAAGTTCAATCTTTTAATTACAAGATAGGAGAGTGGGTGTATAAATATTTATTTATTACAAATTTTCCATCTTTAATTTTATAATAATCAGACTACATTAGTTTCTTACTAAACTCAAAATCTCACTGAATCATATCCTTTGTTAAAGCAGGTATAATACATAAAATTTAATATCTTTACTTTGAGTATAGCTCTGCTAAAGTCAATTTTAATTTTTATATTTTATTTTATTTATTTTATTTTTTTAACATCTTTATTGGAGTATAATTGCTTTACAATGGTGTATTAGTTTCTGCTGTATAACAAAGTGAATCAGCTATACAAAATATACAAGCAGCTCAGTAACAAAAAAACAAACAACCCAATTCAAAAATGGACAGAAGACCTAAATAGACATTTCTCCAAAGAAGATATACAGATTGCCAACAAACACATGAAAGGATGCTCAGCATCACTAATCATTAGAGAAATGCAAATCAAAACTACAATGAGAGGCCACAACAGTGAGAGGCCTGCGTACCACAAAAACAAAAAACACTACAATGAGGTATCACCTAACACCGGTCAGAATAGCCATTATCAATTTTTATTTTAAAAGCAGTATCTTTTGGTAATAGTTTTCAAACCAAAAATAAGAATGAAAATGGTTAAAATGTTAATCTTGTCCTTTAGATTTAAAGAGGTACTCATTTCAATTTTTTTCTTTCAATACAAAACTTTTCAGTTTTATACTATTAAGAGCACATTCCAGTTAGTGCTGATGCTATAAATTATCTGTATGTTTCACACTTATGGACTTGAGGCTTTGTTATTCTTCCAACATAGCTCTCCAACATCTGCAACTATCATTCATATCTTACCTTTATACAGAAACACCTCTAAATGAAGCCATAATTATTGTGAGCGGTAAGTTTGAGGTTGTGTCACTGGCACACCACTTTCTAAACGCAGACATCTGTAGGCATTTACATATAAGAGAAGCCTAAAATCTGAAGTCAGGGGAAGTCCTTCCAGTAAGAGAAGTCACCTTTGGCAACAGGGACAGCCAGCATGACCAGGAAGACCCACTTTAAGATTACAGTATAGACCAAGCAAAACTCACAGTTATTCCGATGCCCTAATTAAATTCCCATTCCAAGAGATCTCATGCAGTATCAGCTCTTCCCCCGTCCATTTTTCCCCTGTGCTGAAGAGTTCAAGCCTGTGTAACTGCAGTGACGTAACTAAGAGTATCACTTCTTTTTTATGCAAGAGAATAAAATTATGCAGAAAGTCCAGCGGACTTTCTGGACTTCATAGGCCCCGGCACATGCCATCTGAGATGAAACCCAAGGCAGCGTAATTGTTGGGTTTGTTGCTTCACGTATATTTGATGGGGCAAGTGAGAAAAGATCTCTGCTGTTGGCTAGTCAGGTTGCCACTTCAATCCAAATCCAAAATCCTGTCAGTAAAAGAACGGTTGTGCTTTCTTCTGTATCTGAGGGAGTTCCCTCCAGAATGCAGAGAGAGAGAAAGGAACAGACTCTATGCTGCCTGTACGAAATAAACCTGCACTTAATCTAGACTCTAAAAAGTTCAGATTTCCTCATCTTCTTAGTGTTTTTAAAACATTTTGCAGTTCTAAAAAATATGGCAAACAAATAAGCAAACAGTGCGAATTTTTAAAGCACTTCCTGAGGCATTTTATGTATTAAATATAGTTTCAGTGGTAACTCTATCTACTCTATATCTGTATGCTGAGAATTGCTATTCATATGGTACCATAAGATTTCGAAGAGCTTTCTTGAGTCACTGTAGATTAAATTATATTCCACTTAGTCTTCAGATTAACTATAATTTATGAGATTTAAGTTAGTGATAATCTATGTGATATAAGTGATTACTCTCAATTAACTAAAAATAACCAATTAACTAAAAATCCCATTTTTTAACCTTTCTCAAAAAACAAAACTTTTTGTTAATTCATCCTTCACTAATCAGAAATTTTTATCTGTACTATGAAAAAAGTTTGTGAAAAATGAATAGTGTAAAATTGGTAAGAGAGGCTATTTTCAAAACCAAGGCTGTTAGTGTATTTATTATTTGAATATGTACTGAGTCTGCTCCATAAGTAAGGAACTATTTGTAAAATAGAAAGGAGATCTACTAAAAAATTTTGGTTAACAGTTACTTTGTTATTTTATTCATTTGAAAACAATAAGTATATTTTATGAAATAAGTATGTTTTGTGAAATGTTTATTTTTTTAATTTATTTTTTTCAAGTATAGTTGACTTACAGTGTTGTGATAATTTCTGCTATACAGCAAAGTGATTCAGTTATACACACATATATATATATATATACATTCTCTTTCATATTCTTTTCCATTATGATTTATCACAGGATATTGAGTATAGTTCCCTGTGCTATACAGTAGGACCTTGCTGTTTATCTTATGAAATGTTTTATAATTCTGACTTTTCCTTAGTCTTCCTCTAACTTTGTTTTAATTATTAACTGTTTCATCATAAATTACATTAATTTTATATTATTACAGAATTACAATTGATCCTTATATATTAAAAAAAAAATTTTAAGACCAGTTTGAAAGCTGGTTGCCAGTGAACTACAATTCATAAGCAGAAAGTAGAACACTGGGTTTAGAGGGGGAAAAAGTAGGAATCTTTGTATTTAAAAGGAAAATAGAAAAGTTGGATTAAAATAGGTAAAGAACCATCTCCAACTACCTTTTAAGATATATGAACTTTTGTCTAATGTTATATAAAGGCAGATACTAATCTTTTTCTGACCTATTTGTAGAGAAAAATAGAAGAACCTACAAGGGCAGATGGATGTGCACAAATCATGCATCTTGATTAAAGGATGGGTTGCTTTTTGAAATGCATGAAGTGTTAGGCTCTGTATGAAGCTTAAAAGAAGCTTACAATCCAATATAACAGGTTTGACAAACAGTTGTGTTTAACTGTGGGGCTTTTCGTTTTTATTGGGAGCCTGAGGAAAAGAATAAAAGGGGTTGTCAGCAATAAATTAGTAAATGGACCTCATGTTCCACTTTGGAGGCTTCCTGGAAGAGAGATTCTTCGAGATAAGAAGAAGCCAAATGTCCAAGTACATGACATGCTGAAAATTGTTCTGATCACAAGATAATAAGAGTAGCTTTAGTTTTTAACTTGAAAATGAACTGTGCAAATAAGATGATTAATGTCAGTACATTGTGGCCTGGTAAAAGTGCTGTGACATTATTATACAGGAAATCATAGAGCCAGCATGTTTCCCAAAGTGTATTCCATGGACCACTAGTTCCACATGATAAATAGACTATGAGAAAAGTGCGGACAAATGAATTTAGAAACAGGGTATTACATTGCCCTCTTGGAGAAACACAGTACCATTAGCACCTTAAAGTCTTTAAGAGATCCTGAAATAAAATAACATTTTAAAGTTTGGTTTCTTTCCCAAACTTATTTGATCGGAGAACCCTTTTTTCTTAGAACAACTTTTTTTTTTTTTTTTTTTTAGAACAACTTTTTTAAACACTCATTTCTGCTTTTGCTTCTACCAGGAAGAGATGGGAGGTTATTCTCATCTTGTTTGTTTGCTCTTTTGTTGGAATGCATATGGTACTGAGTGCCATAGCCAAAATAAAAGAAAGTTACCTGGTAGTTTTGCCTTTGTGTGAGTATTCCTTTAACATCTAATGTTAATGCCCTGAGAATTTAAATTGTCTCATTTGTAAAACTGGCAGTTTCACCAAATATAACTGTTTTCTGCATCCCAGGGGGCAGTTTTCTCAAAGTAAGGATTTGCAGTGAGTATCATTATCTTCCAAAAGGGAATCTAATATATTTTTTCCTTGATTCTATGATGCATTTCCTCACGTTTTCACATTTCTGAAATTGAAATGCATATGCAATTTGTGTATATTTAATGTGATAGGTTTCTTTTTTCCAGAAAAAGCTGCTTTTAAGTCAATGTGGGTATCTTATATTCACCTGTATCTTAAGAAGTGAAGAAATGTGATATTTTTGTATCTTATGCTTTATTTAGTGGTAAGTTTCAAGTAAGACAAATGTCTAAAACTCTTGACATAGACTATAGATAGAGTCTATCCTGACATAGACTCAGAGTATCTTAAGGAGAAGTCAATTTATTATAAATATAAGAAGGAAGTTAAACTAGAAAGCTACTTAGGATATGAGGCAATTCTATGGACCAACACTGGTCTCTCTATTTTCTCCATGGCCTGCCTAACCTGTTTGTGCCTTTTGGACCTGTTTCACTGCCCAATCTGTTTCACTGCCACTGGCCAGTCTTTTCTCTTTTTCCCAGTTTGCATTGAGAAAAGAACCATTATGCTGGGTTTAGCTAAATACAATAACAGCTGAGCATAGCTGATCTGAGCACAGCTGAACAACTCACACAGCGGACATCAGGCTGATTTTGTTCAGATGCTGACCAGTGTTGCTGTCTGTCGGTGGTTGTCCTAGCACAAAGAAGGGCCTGACTCTACATCCCTGTAGGGAAGGGGACTGGGCTTGATAAGGATTCTCGTTAATATATTCAGGGAGACAAAAGTAGTCTTTACTGGTTAATCAAAAAGACAATTCCAAAAATAACTTACTGAACTTCTTGACTGTTATAAACGTTTTATATGAAACTAGATGGCTAGGAAGGAGCATAAAAGCAAGTTGGTAGGCCTTTGGGAGGTAACTGGGCAACATTTAGGATTTTCTTTCACTTATAACCCATAAGTGTATTGTGTGAGTTCTACGGGCACCTCAGTGAAGCACAGGGAACGATAAAACTTTACCAGAAAAGTTATATAAATTATGAAATTTAAAAATGTAATCTATATTTCATAAACTTAGCAGTTTGCAACATGTGTATTACACTTTGATATGCCAAACTTTTCTATAACAACTTAATCAATGGATATACTTTTGCCATTTTTTTTCCTCTGAAATTTCACCCTACAATTCTTGAGATGTTCAGCTCTAACACAGACAAGTGTATTGATAGTTCTTTCTCACCCTTTTATGAGTGATGAACATACAGTACTACTGTGGGCCTCTGGGCCCTAGAGAGGACTGTAACCTGCTATTGATCAGCTGACTGAAGATAAATGGCTTAACTGCTGGTATTGCAGATTACAACATTAACATGGTCAGTAAACCATGAATTGTTCAATAAGGCGTTTATCTTTTTTCATTTTACTTCTGCTCCTTTATCATTTTTATTATAAAAGACAAAATTACCCACACTAACCAACAAGATCAGTTGAAAAGAGACCCAGTAGGGTACCATTATGGGTGCAAAGTTGCAGATAGCTGAGTTCTAATGGTTTAATGATGTTTAGTATATGTTTCTGAACTGAAGAAAATATAGAGTTTTGATCTTCTTTTCTGTGTTTCTTTTACAGCTTCCTTTGGCCACATATTTACTAGAAGCAGTACTGGAGAAAATAAATGAAAAAAAGAAACTAGTTGAAGAATATTTTGCAATTTTGAAAGATATTAGATGATATTATGATTAAGAACATTTTTTCAAACGTGAAAACTTTATGTGGTGTGATCGGAAAACATGCATCGCAGTCCTGATAACAGTATCTGCTTCAACTATCAATAGTCAGGGTCAATACCAAAATAGAAGTCTGTGAAACCAATTAATTGCTGCACAAGTGAAACTAATTAAGTGCACAGCCATTTAATAGGAAATAGTGTAGCATTTGATTGTTGAATACAAATATTGCCACAAATCAATGCAGACTTGAAAATGATATTCTTTCCAGTACATTAGAAGGAATTAGAACAAGCTTGGCATACACAAATTGGTCTGAATATCAAAAGAAAGAAGTGTGAACTGAGGATTTAATGTTCTGAGTTTTATAAAGAAACTACACTTTTTATGTAAACCTGCTATAAATGGCCTTAAATCACCTGATAAGCAACACATTTGTATTGTAAGCAAATATAAAGTAAAGCATTATCACTTAAGGATGAGCATTTAATGAAATAAATGGTGTGGTCCAATTGTATCTATTATCAGTCTACTGGATTATATAGGAGATATTGTATTTTCCTAGAACAGTTCAGCAAAAATAAAAACATTTTCTCCTTTGCTCCCTCTTTTTTTTTTTTAACTCACAGTATTTTGTGTGGTCATATAAATTAGCAAGGGCCACAAACCCAGTGTATTAGTTAGGCTAGTCCTCACAGTGTGCTAATTAAATTAAATTCTTAACAATGGGCATCCATCCTTATTTAGATTCCCGAACATTCCCAAGCCATTTCTCGTCTTTCTGTGTTGCTGCCACACCTGACTTTTTGGTTCTTCCAATTCACCAGACTTGTGCCTGCCTCCAGCCTTTGCCCTTGCTGTTCTCTTTGTAGAATACTCTGTACTCTTTTCTTATGACTGGCTCCTGCGTATCATTCAGGTTTGCATTACATATTTCCTCAAAGAAGCATTCTGGCCATCTTGCTATTAATTTCCTTTATAACACAAAAGCATCTTTTACCTCTTCACTTACTTATTTTCTTGTTTTCCCCCCTCCCCTGCTTTAAAATATAGATCCTGGGCTTCCCTGGTGGTGCAGTGGTTGAGAGTCCACCTGCCGATGCAGGGGACACGGGTTCGTGCCCCGGTCCGGGAAGATCCCACATGCTGCGGAGTGGCTGGGCCCGTGAGCCATGACCTCTGAGCCTGCGCGTCCGGAGCCTGTGCTCCACAAGGGGAGAGGCCACAACAGTGAGAGGCCCGCGTACCGCAAAACAAAACAAAATAAAATATAGATCCCATGAGGTTAAGGCAGGGGTTGGCAAATCATGACCCACAGGCCAAATCTGGCCTGCCACCTGTCTTTGTGTGGCCTACAGTAAGCTAAGAATGATATTTACATTGTTAAATGCTTTAAAAACAAAAAGAATTATATTTTGCAGCATGTGAAAGTTATATAAATTCAAGTTTTAGTGTCTATCAATAAAGCTTTATCGGAACACAGCTGTGCTCATTCGTTTTAGTACTGTTTATGGCTGCCTTCACACTACAGTAGTTCAGGTTAGTACTCTCACAGAGACCATAGGTAGTGTGCTCACCACTTTGTAGGACTGCAAGTCACAGTGACACAGTTACAACTTGACAACATTTTGTGTCACAAACACTACCATACTGCAATTTTTTTAGTACCAGTGCATACCCATCATGTAAAAATAAAAAGAGAAAAATGGCTGTCAAATGTCACTTTTTTTTTTTTTTTTTTTTTTTTGTGGTACACAGGCCTCTCACTGTTGTGGCCTCTCCTGTTGCGGATCACAGGCTCCGGACGTGCAGGCTCAGTGGCCATGGCTCATGGGCCTAGCCGCTCCGCGGCATGTGGGATCTTCCTGGACCGGGGCACAAACCCGTGTCCCCTGCATCGGCAGGTGGACTCTCAACCACTGCGCCACCAGGGAAGCCCCAAATGTCAGACTTTTAATCACAGTGAAGTGTGGATTATTTTTTTATTGAATTCAGTGGCAAAGCATTATGTTTATTAAATGACACTCTACCTATGCTAAAAGAATGCAATATATATGTTATCAGACTAAGTGCTCATCACAATATTCCCAACTCATGGGAAAGCAACAGTAAGAAAAAATTACAAAATTTAAAATGTAATGTCTCAGGCTTCCCTGGTGGCACAGTGGTTGAGAATCTGCCTGCTAATGCAGGGGACATGGGTTCGAGCTCTGGTCTGGGAGGATCCCACATGCCGCAGAGCAACTAGGCCCGTGAGCCACAACTACTGAGCCTGCGCATCTGGAGCCTGTGCTCTGCAATAAGAATGCGATAGTGAGAGGCCCACGTACCATGATGTAGAGTGGCCCCCGCTTGCCACAACTAGAGAAAGCCCTCGCACAGAAACGAAGACCCAACACAGCAAAAATAAATTAATTAATAAACTCCTACCCCCAACATCTTAAAAAAAAAGTCTCATCACAGCAGAATTTTGTTACAAAAAATAAAAATGAGATGGCATAGTATTACCCAGATACCAAAACCAAAGACAGTACACAGAAATAGAGTGTGATAGGCTAAATTTGTTACCTTATATGGCAAAAGGGACTTTGCAGTATAATTAAATTAAGGATCTCAAGTGGAGAAATAATCCTGGATTATTTTTTTGGGCCCAGTGCCTTCTAAGAAGGAGTCAAGAGGAGACATACAGAAAGCAGTGTTACTGCAGAAGCAGAGGGATGGAGAAATTTGAAGATGCTACCCCCATAGGTGTATGTATGGATGAAGAGGACCATGAACCAAAGAATGTAGGCAGCTCCTGGAGACTGGAAGAGGCAAGGAAATGGATTGTATCCTAGGGCCTCCAGAAAGAAACAGATTTGTTGATACCTTGACTTTAGCCTAGTGAAACCAATTTTGCATACCCAGAACTGTAGGAGATTAAATTTTTGCTGTTTTAAGCCACTAAGTTTGTGGTAATTTGTGGCTGCAGCAACAGAAAACTAACGCAAATTTGCTTCGATTCCATTTAGAATTTTTCTATGTTCATGAAGGATATTGGTCAGAAGATGCAAGATCTAGGCTGGTTCAGTATTCAAAAATCAGTCAGTGCATGCCACCATTTTAACAGACTAAAGAAGAAATATTATGCGATCATAAAACTTTAGAAAAAACATTTGAAAAATTCAACACCGGGCTTCGCTAGTGACGCAGTGGTTGAGAGTCCGCCTGCTGATGCAAGGGACATGGGTTCGTGCCCCGGTCTGGGAAGATCCCACATGCTGCAGAGTGGCTAGGCCCGTGAGCCATGGCCACTGAGCCTGCACGTCTGGAGCCTGTGCTCTGCAACGGGAGAGGCCACAACAGTGAGAGGCCCATGTACCGAAAAAAAACAACAACAAAAAACCGACACCCATGCATGAAAAAAAAAAAACAGAAAACTAGGAAGCTCCTTAATTTGATTGGAACATCTACAAAAAGCCTACATCTAACATTATGCTTAATGATGGAAGATTGAACACTTCCCCTTAAGATCAGAAAGAAGACAAGGATGTCCACTCTCATCACCCTAATTCACCGTAATATTGAAAATTCTAGCCAGCACAGTAAGGCAAGAAAAGGAAATAAAAGGCATACAGATGGGAAAGGAAAAAGTAAAGCTATCTAAAAAAATAAGCCAGCTCTCTCAGAATTAACAAGTGACTTCAACAAGGTCTCAAAATATTTAAGAGCAACATATAAAAATAGTTTATCTATACACTAGTAAGCTAGTAATAAATATGTGGAAACCAAAATTTAAAATACAATGCAATTTACAATTGCTCAAAAAAAAAAGTATAGGTGTAAATCTAACAAATTATGTACAAGATTGTATATGGAAAACTACAAACACTGATGAGAGAAAGAAGATTAAATGGGGAGGCATACTGAGAATATAAATTGGAAATTCAACATAGCAAAGATGACAAAATTGTCTCCAAATCCATATACAGATTTAAGACAATTCCTATCAACATCACAGCAAGATATTTTGAAGATGGAGACAAGACTCTTCCAAAATTTATACGGAAAGGCAAAATTTTTTAAATGGGAGAAATCACTCTATCCAATTACAAGATGTATTATATAGCTACACTAATCAAGAGTATGTGGTGTTGGTAGCGGGATAGACACACAGATCAATGAAACAAAGTAGAGAAGCAGAAACTATACCTATGCAAATATGCTCAACAGGTTTTAAACAAAGGTTCAAAAACAATTCAATGGAGTCAGAATAGCCTTTCAACAAATGATGCGGAAACAATTAGAAATCCCTAGGTTAAAAAAAAAAAAAACTTGACCTAAACTTCACACTTGAGACACAAATGATCTCAAAATGAATCATATATTGAAATGTAAAATATAAAAGATAATATGAGACAAAATCTTCGGGATCCAAGACAAGGTGAAAAGTTTCTATACATGACACAAAAAGCATAATGCACAAAAGAAAAATTGGCGAATATGACTTCAACAAAATTAAAAATTCTTGCTCTGGGAATAGACAAGCTACAGACAGGGAGAAAATATTTGCAAACTACAAATATCTGACAAAGGACTTAAATCTAGAGTAAAGAATTCTCAAAACTCAACAATAGGGAGACCTTCAAGATGGCAGAAGAGTAAGACGTGGAGATCACCTTCCTCCCCACAAATACATCAAAAATACGTCTACATGTGCACCAACTCCTACAGAACACCTACTGAATGCTGGCAGAAGACCTCAGACTTCCCAAAAGGCAAGAAACACCCCACGTACCTGGGTAGGGCAAAAGAAAAACCAGAGACAAAAGAGTAGGGACCTGACCTGCACCACTGGGAGGGAGCTGTGAAGGAGGAAGAATTTCCACACAGTAGGAAGCCACTTCAATGGCGGAGACGGGGTGAGGTTGGCGGGGGCGGGGGAAACCTTCGGAGCCACAGAGGAGAGCACAGCAATAGGGGTGCAGAGGGCAAAGTGGAGAGATTCCCGCACAGAGGATCAGTGCCGACCAGCACTCACCAGCCCGAGAGGCTTGTCTGCTCACCTGACGGGAAGGGTAGGAGCTGGGAGCTGAGGCTTGGGCTTCGGAGTTCAGACCCCAGGGAGAGGACTGGGGTTAGCTGCGTGAACACAGCCTGAAGGGGGCTAGTGCACCACAGCTAGCCAGGAGGGAGTCCGGGAAAAAGTCTAGAACTGCCTAAGAGGCAAGAGATCATTGTTTCGGGGTGCACGAGGACAGGGGATTCAGAATACGGCCTAAACGAGCTTCAGAGACAGGTGCAAGCTGCGGCTATCAGCGCGGACACCAGAGACGGGCATGAGATGCTAAGGCTGCTGCTGCAGCCACCAAGACACCTATGTGCAAGTACAGGTCACTATCCACATCGCCCCTCCCAGGAGCCTTTGCAGCCCGCCACTGCCAGGGTCCCGCTATCCAGGGAGAACTTCCCCAGGATAACTTCCTCGGGAGAACACACGGCGCGCCTCAGGCTGTTGCACTGTCATGCCGACCCCTGCCACCACAGGCTTGCCCTGCATTCTGTACCCCACCTCCCCCCGACCTGAGTGAGCCAGAGCCCCAGAATCAGCTGCACCTTTAACCCCCTCCTGTCTGAGCAGGGAACAGATGCCCTCAGGTGACCTACATGCAGAGATGGGGCCAAATCCAAAGCTGAACCCCAGGAGCTGTGCGAACAAAGAAGAGAAAGAGAAGTCTCTCCCAGCAGCCTCAGGAGCAGTGGATTAAATCTCCACAATCAACTTAATGTACCCTGCATCTCTGGAATACCTGAATAGGCAATGAATCATCCCAAAATTGAGGTGGTGGACTTTGGGAGCAACAATATATATATATATATATTTTTTTCCTTTTCTCTTTCTGTGACTGTGTATGTGTATGCTACTCTGTGTGATTTTGTCTGCATAGCTTTGCTTTTACCATTTGACCTAGGGTTCTGTCTGTCCGTTTTTTGTTTTATTTTTTTAATTACTTCAATTTTAAAAAAGATTTTAATAATTATTTTTTACTTTTTTTTAATGATTTATTTTATTTTTTTCAGAGTAATGATAGTAAAGATGATCCAAAATCTTGGAAATAGAATGGTGAAAATAAAAGAAACGTTTAACCAGGACCTAGAAGAACTAAACAGCAAACAAACAATGATGAACAACACAATAAGTGAAATTAAAAATTCTCTAGAAGGAATCAATAGCAGAATAACTCAGGCAGAAGAACAGATAAGTGACCTGGAAGATAAAATAGTAGAAATAACTTCTGCAGAGCAGAATAAAGAAAAAAATGAAAAGAATTGAGGATAGTCTCAGAGACCTCTGGGAAAACATTAAACACACCAACATTCAAATTATAGGGGTCCCAGAAAAAGAAGAGAAAAAGAAATGGACTGAGAAAATATTTGAAGAGATTATAGTTGAAAACTTCCCTCATATGGGAAAGGAAATAGTCAATCAAGTGCATGAAGTGCAGAGAGTCCCATATATATCTCCTTGGATAAATCCAAGGAGAAACATGCCAAGACACATAATAAACTATCAAAAATTAAATACAAAGAAAAAGTATTGAAAGCAGCAAGGGAAAAGCAACAAATAACATACAAGGGAATCCCCATAATGTTAACAGCTGATCTTTCAGCAGAAACTCTGCAAGCCAGAAGGGAGTAGCAGGACATATTTAAAGTGATGAAAGGGAAAAACCTACAACCAAGATTACTCTACCCAGCAAGGATCTCATTCAGATTTGATGGAGAAATTAAAAGCTTTACAGACAAGCAAAAGCTAAGAGAATTCAGTATCACCAAACCAGCTTTACAAGAAATGCTAAAGGAACTTCTCCAGGCAGGAAACACAAGAGAAGGAAAAGACCTATACAATAACCCAAAACAATTAAGAAAATGGTAATAGGAACATACATATCGATAATTACATTAAATGTAAATGGATTAAATGCTCCAACCAAAAGACACAGACTGGCTGAATGGATACAAAAACAAGAACTGTATATATGCTGTCTACAAAAGACCCACTTCACACCTAGGGACACATACAGACTGAAAGTGAGGGGATGGAAAACGATATTCCATGCAAATGGAAATCAGAAGAAAGCTGGAGTAGCATCTCTCATATTAGAAAACATAGACTTTAAAATAAAGACTATTAGAAGAGACAAAGAGGAACACTACAGAATGATCAAGGGATCAATCCAAACAGACGATATAACAATTGTAAATATGTATGCACCCAACATAGGAGCACCTCAATACATAAGGCAAATGCTATCAGCCATAAAAGAGGAAATCGACACTAACACAAACATAGTAGGGGACTTTAACACCCCAGTTTCACCAATGGACAGATCATCCAAAATGAAAATAAATAAGGAAACACAAGCTTTAAATGATACATTGAACAAGATGGACTCAATTGATATTTATAGGACATTCCATCCAAAAACAACATAATACACTTTCTTTTCAAGTGCTCATGGAACATTCTCCAGGATAGATCATATCTTGGGTCAAAAATCAAGCCTTGGGAAATTTACAAAAATTGAAACTGTATCAAGTATCTTTTCCAACCACAGCGCTATGAGACTAGATTTCAATTAGAGGAAAAAAATCTGTAAAAAATACAGACACATGAAGGGTAAACAATACACTTCTTAATACCCAAGAGATGACTGAAGAAATCAAAGAGGAAATCAAAAAATACCTAGAAACAAATGACAAAGAAAACACAATGACCCAAAACTTATGGGACGCAGCAAAAGCAGTTATAAGAGAGAAGCGTATAGCAATACGATCCTACATCAAGAAACAAGAAACATCTCAAATAAACAACCTTACCTTACTTCTAAAGCAATTAGAGAAAGAACAAAAAAAACCCAAGTTCACAGAAGGAAAGAAATCACATAGATCACATAAGAAATAAAAAGAAGGAAACAATAGCAAAGATCAATAAAACTAAAAGCTGGTTCTTTTAAAACATAAACAAAATTGATAAACCATTAGCCAGACTCATCAAGAAAAAAAGGGAGAAGACTCAAATCAACAGGACTAGAGATGAAAAAGGAGAAGTAACAACTGACCCTGCAGAAATACAAGGAATCATGAGGGATTACTACAAGAAACTATATGCCATTAAAATGGACAACCTGGAAGAAATGGTCACATTCTTAGAAAACTGCAACCTTCTGGGACTGAACCAGGAAGAAATAGAAAATATAAACAGACAAATCACAAGTGCTGAAATTGAGACTGTGATTAAAAATCTTCCAACAAACAAAAGTCCAGGACCATATGGCTTCACAGGCAAATTCTAACAAACATTTAGAGAAGAGCTAACACCTATCCTTCTCAAACTCTTCCAAAATATAGCAGAGAGAGGAACACTCCCAAACTCATTCTACGAGGCCACCATCACCCTGATACCAAAACCAGACAAAGATGTCACAAAGAAAGAAATCTACAGGCCAATATCACTGATGAACATAGATGGAAGAATCCTCAACAAAATACTAGCACACAGAATCCAAAAGCACATTAAAAGGATCATACATTATGATCAAGTGGGGTTTATCCCAGGAGTGCAAGGATTCTTAAATATATGCAAATCAATCAGTGTGATACACAATATTAACAAATTGAAGGAGAAAACCCATATGATCATCTCAATAGATGCAGAAAAAGCATTCAACAAAATACAACGATTTATGATAAAAACTCTCCAGAAAGTAGTCATAGAGGGAACTTGCCTAACATAATAAAGGCCATATATGACAAACCCACAGCCAACATCATTCTCAATGGTGAAAAACTGAAACCATTTCCACTAAGATCAGGAACAAGACAAGGTTGCCCACTCTCACCACTATTATTCAACGTAGTTTGGAAGTTTTAGCCACAGCAATCAGAGAAGGAAAAGTAATGAATCTAAATTGGAAAAGAAGAAGTAAAGCTGTCACTGTTTGCAGATGTCAGGATACTATACATAGAGAATCCTAAAGATGCTACCAGAAAACTACTAAAGCTAATCAATGAATTTGGTAAAGTAGAAGGATACAAAAATAATGCACAGAAATCTCTTTTATTCCTATACAATAATGATGAAAAATCTGAAAGAGAAATTAAGGAAACACTCCCATTTACCACTGCAACAGAAAGAATAAAATACCTAGGAATAAACCTACCTAAGGAGACAAAAGACCTGTATGCAGAAAACTATAAGACACTGATGAAAGAAATTAAAGATGATACAAACAGATGGAGAGATATGCCATGATTTTGGATTGAAAGAATCAACATTGTTAAAAATGACTATACTAACCAAAGCAATATACAGATTCAATGCAATCCCTATCAAAGTACCACTGGCATTTTTCACAGAACTAGAACAAAAAATTTCACAATTTGTGTGGGAAGACAAAAGACCCCGAAGAGCCAAAGCATTCTTGAGAAAGAAAATTGGAGCTGGAGGAATCAGGGTCCCTGACTTCAGACTGTACTACAAAGCTACAGTAATCAAGACAATACAGTACTGGCACAAAAACAGAAAGATAGATCAATGGAACAGGATAGAAAGCCCAGAGATAAACCCACGCACATATGGTCACCTTATTTTTGATAAAGGAGGCAAGAATATACAATGGAGAAAAGACAGCCTCTTCAATAAGTGGTGCTGGGAAAACTGGACAGCTACATGTAAAAGAATGAAAATAGAACACTCTGTAACACCATACACAAAAATAAACTCAAAATGGATTAGAGACCTAAATGTAAGACCAGACACTATAAATCTCTTAGAGGAAAACATAGGTGAACACTCTTTGACATAAATCACAGCAAGATCCTTTTTGATCCACCTCCTAGAGAAATGGAAATAACAAAAATTTAAAAATGGCACCTAATGAAACTTAAAAGCTTTTGCACAGCAAAGGAAATAATAAACAAGATGAAAAGACAACCCTCAGAGTGGGAAAAAATATTTGCAAATGAAGCAACTGACAAAGGATTCATCTCCAAAAGTTACAAGCAGCTCGTGCAGCTCAATATCAAAAAACAAACAACCCAATCCCAAAATGGGCGGAAGACCTAAATAGACATTTCTCCAAAGAAGATATACAGATGGCCAACAAACACATGAAAGAATGCTCAACATCACTAATCATTAGAGAAATGCAAATCAAAACTACAGTGAGGTATCACCTCACACTGGTCACAATGGCCATCATCAAAAAATCTATAAACAATAAATGGTGGAGAGGGTGTGGAGAAAAGGGAACCCTCTTGCACTGTTGGTGGGATTGTAAATTGATACAGCCACTATGGAGTACAGTATGGAGGTTCCTTAAGAAACTAATAATAGAACTACCATATGACCCAGCAATCCCACTACTGGGCATATACCCTAAGAAAACCATAATTCAAAAAGAGTCATGTACCAAAATGTTCATTGCAGCTCTATTTACAATAAACAGGACATGGAAGCAACCTAAGTGTACATCGACAGATGAATGGATAAAGAAGATGTGGCACATATATACAATGGAATATTACTCAGCCATAAAAAGAAACGAAATTGAGTTATTTGCAGTGAGTGGATGGACCTAGAGTCTGTCATACAGAGTGAAGTAAGTCAGAAAGAGAAAAACAAATACTGTATGCTAACCCATATATATGGAATCTAAAAAAAAGAAAAAAAAAGTTATGTAGAACCTAGGGGTAGGACAGGAATAAAGACGCAGATGTAGAGAATGGACTTGAGGACGGGGAGGGGGAAGGGTATAGGCTGCGATGAAGTGAGTGGCATGGACTTATATAAATGTAAAATAGATAGCTAGTGGGAAACACCTGCATAGCACAGGGAGATCATCTCAGTGCTTTGTGACTGCCTAGAGGGGTGGGATAGGGAGGGTGGGAGGGAGATGCAAGAGGGAGGATATATGGGGATATATGTATATGTATAGCTGGTTCACTTTGTTATAAAGCAGAAACTAACACCATTGTAAAGCAATTATACTACAATAAAGATTTTTAAAAAATCAACAATAACACAACAACAACAAAGCAATCGTCTGTGAGTGACATTCATATCCTGGGAAATCACAAAATAAGCCTAGCAGCCATGGCTGCTATAAGCAAAAGTTGTCATGATTATGTGTGTTTCAGAATATGGGACAGAGGAAGGGGTAAGTTTTATTCTGTAACACTGGCCCTTAATTTCCTGTTAAAAGTTTTGCCTAAAGTAATTCTCAAAGTTATGCAGGATTCTACCAGCTAGAACAACTTCATTTAGATGGTCCAAAGTGAAAACAGCTTTAAGAAATCAACAGCCACATGAGAAAGCCTCTGAGTATCCTCATAACTTAAAACCAAGCAGAAGGGAGGAGTACTAGAAAATGTTTTGAAAGAGCCCTTTTCTATCTATGTTCAGAAGGGTTCATGAAATAAAAATAAATGGGCACAGGAGTTGCTATTTTTAATTCCCACATTCCTGTGCAGATAACTGCATTTGGTATTAACACAAAATTTGTGAGTGACTTAATGTAACATAACAATAAAAATGAGTTTTTTCTTGCCTATCCGACAAGGTTTCATCAAATAGATGATTGTTTAAAAAAAAATCTCTTGGCTTACCTTTTAATTTTTAAAAATACAAATTTGATTTTTTTCCTACTCACTATGGAATGGTGAGCACTGCACAGATTTCCTCTCCACTGCAAAGATTTCCTCTCCACAGTCCAGTCCTCAATTTCCTTCTTTTCTCTTAAACACACCTGGTCCACAAACTAGGTTTGACATCAACCCCTTCCAACCCTTTCCAACACTTTCTGCCATTCTGTTTTCCTTCCTCCTAGGATATCATCATTGAGAATAAGTGAAAAGAAGGTGGTGCCCTCCTGCCTCCTTGTACTCATGGTTTACAGGAGAGAGAATGTCACTCTCTGTTAATGCTAACCCTGGCACGAGGATCCCAGAGCCATTATTAGAGGGGTATTGGAGACTTCCCTTGGCTTGTGCCCCACCCCTCTCCAGAAGCTGGAAAAATATACCATTTACCTACCTGAACCTACTTAAAGCACTCTGCGTATTTGGGGATGAGATTTAATAAAAGAGAATAAATGTAAAAAATATAAATGAAGTTTGCATTTTCCTACAATGTCTTCTCAGGTCACTACTGTTCAAACTGAGGGTGCAAAACGTCTTCCTGTTGTCTTGACATGTTTCTTTGGCTTAGGACCTAGTTTTTTTTCTGGAAATTAATCTCCACTGTACGCTCCCTATTTTAGACGGTGGTCCACTATATGATGCAATTTTTCCCATAACCAGGATTCACAGGACCAGGAATCAAGGGGTGGAAATGGGAGTGGTACCACTCATCATTACTCCTACTGACTCACTAGCAAAATTTTTGCTTCCTATCCCTGTGACCCTATACTTTGCTGTCCTGGAGTTCTTAACATCAAAGGAAGTAATGCTTCCACCAGGAGACACAACAATAATTCTACTGAACTGGAAATTAAGACTCCCACCTAGCCACTTTGGGCATAATGGCCCAGACCCTTCTGGAATGGAGGCTTGGGTCATCTTACCAGGTAGGGAAGTATAACCATCTGAGATATTTGCTGAGGGCAAAAGGAATACAGAATGGGTAGTGGAAGAAGGTAATTATGAATACCAGCTATGACCACGTGACTATTTACAGAAGCAAGAACTATAATTATCATGAGTACTTCCTCCTTACTTTGTTATGAATGTATATGTGTGTGTATATAAAGTTGACAAAGAGTGGACTTATGGTAGTTAATTTTATATGTCAAGTTGCCTGGTCCACAGTGCCAGATATGTGGTCAAATATTCTGGATTTTTCTATGAAGGTGGTTTTGGATGAAATTAACATTTAAATCAGTGGACTCTGCGCAAAGCATATTGCCCTCCATGATGTGGGTGGGCTTCATTAATAAGTTAAATACTTAAATATAACAAAAGACTGACTTTCCCCAAGCAAAGGAGAATTTTGCCAGCAGACAGCCTTTGGACTTGAATTGCAATACTGGCTTTTCCTGGTTCCAGCCTACCATCCCACCTTGCAGATTTTAAACTTGCCATTCACCATAATTGCATGAGTCAACTCCTCAAAACAAATTTTATATATATATATATATATACACATTCATATATATATATATATATATATATATATATATATCCTATGTCCTATTGGTTCTGTTGTCTGGAGAATGCTGGCTAATATACCAGGTCAGGTTTGGGCTATTTCATATAAAGTTACTGTAAACATCCATGTATAGGTTTTTGTATGAACAAAGCTTTCATTTCTATAGAATAAATACCCATAAATGTGATGGCTGGGCAATGCAGTTGTAACAGGGAAGAGCTAAATCGGACTCCATGTTCGATCTGTTTCTTTGACTTTAACCTTTGCTTTTCATTGCTTTTGGGAACCCTGCCCCTCTGCCTGAATGTTAAACTAAAGTGCCTTTGTTCAGCTCACAGGGAGACAATCTGACCCTGCCCACCTGTGGCTCGCGCAGAAAAGAAGAAATTAACACATTCCCTGCCTGAGGCTGGCCATTCCAGGAGATGTTTTTCAAGACTGATGTCCGTTTTTACTTTACTTCCTCACCGCCTCTGCCTCTCTGATTCTATTAAAGAAACTGGCATCCAGACCCCCATAAAATGGTTCTTCAGAGACACTAGTCTGCCATCTTGTCGGTCTGCCGGCTTTCCGAATAAAGTCGTATTCCTTGCTTCAGCAACTCATCTCCGATTCATTGGCCTGTTGTATGGCCAGCAGAGCGAGCTTGGACTCAGTAACACAGTAAGTGTATTTAACTTGGTTAAAAAAAACCCTGCAAAAATGGTTTCTAAAGTGGCTAATACCGTTTTACAGTCTCACCAACAAAGAGATCAAGTTGGTCTGTATCTTCTTCAGGACTTGGTATTGTTGGTATTTTTTATCTTAGCCATTCTAATAGGCATGTAGTGGTAATATTTTTTTAAGTTCTGTTCTCTCCCTGATCACATTTAAATTATCATTTTTTTTGTTTTTTCTATCTCCAAAATCTGCACCTGTGGTTTTTTCAGAAAGCATGGGCTGATGGGAAATGGGTGCTTGGGGTTTGATGGGGCACATAACTCTTTTCCAGACCAATTATCTGAAAAAGCAAATCCCAGTAATCACCATTTTATAAGGAATTTCTGAAACACAGGTCTACTTATTGCTTCATAAAAAATTACCCTAAAACTTAGTGGCTAAAAGCAACAATATTTATTGGTGCCAGTTTCTGTGTGTCAGGAGTTTGAGCACAGCTTAACTGGGTTCTCTTGACACTGGGTCTCTGAGAAGGCTGCAGTCACATGAAGGCTTTACTCAGAAGGATGAGAAGCTCACTCGGGTAGCTGGCAGGATGCAGTTCTTTGCAGGATGTTGAACAGAGGGCTTCAGTTTCTTGCTCGCTATTGGCTAGAGGCTGCCGTTAGTTCCTTGCCATGTGGGTCTCTGCAGTATGGCAACCTCCTTCAGCTCACACACACACAGAGGGGATTACACAAGAACATAACAGGCCATGAAGCTCATTAGGAACCATTTCAGGACTTGCCTACCACAGCAGGTGTTTAGGTTTGACAATCTGGATGAAGCAGAGGCTGCTGGAGAATTTGCCTTTGGAGCCTTCTTTCAAGGTAAGCATAGATTTTACTTACAATAATTATTTATTTGTGGTGGTTTGGGGAAAAAGACAGATGGAGCTTATGGGCTACAACATTGCACATACCTCTTGGCATTACCACAGCAAGATATAAGCCAGAGGAGCCAAGAGCGGGGGCCATCACTTAGATGCTTAACAGATGAATTTAAGGAAATCGTTAATTCTCACCAGTACGCGTGAGATCAAGAGGCTGGGACAGCATAATTCATCTTCCACAGCAAAGAAAATAAAACCATTATCAGAAATTCACAAATTTAGAAGGCCAAGTGAGTCCAGTCTATGGCCCTTTCTCAGATTTGAACTGTAGAAATATTGTTGGCAGGTGGAAGCAGGTAGTAAAGGATTAGAGACAAGGCTTGTGCTCTTCAAATCTATCATACAAATGGCCTTGAGAAGCCTCTTAATGAATTAAACTAGAAGTTAAGGAATAGTTTTCAAAACATGTATTTGTACAGTATATTCATATTACTAAAAGGAAACACCAGAATCTGATAATATTAGTTATGGCCAGAGAGGAGTAGGGGGTCTGTGCTGGGAGATAGACTTGCTTGTTTCAGTATAGCCGTTTATACTGTTTGAGTATGATCCCATGGACATGTATTTCTCTTTCAGTTTAAAAAGAGTCTTTAAAAACTCTTTTAAACCATCCTGCAAGCAAAGATAAAGAAAATGGAAATGGAAAATTATCTATAAAGTAGTAAAAATGAGAATACTCTATCAAAAAAATTATGAGAGATAGTAAATCTGTATTCAAATGAAAATAACTCAAAGTGTTTTATTTCAAATGGACTGAAAATAAACTAAACATGCTACGGAACAAATAGAAAACAAAAGCAATAAACCTAAAGAGAATAGGAGGAAAGAATTCATGAAATTAATGAAAGAAAAACAACTAAAAAAGAGATTAAAAACAAAGTTGATGCTTAAATTTAATTAATTAACCCTGGGAAACCTAATTAAGGGCAAAACCCTAGTTAAGGGCAAAACCTAATGAAAACATACAACATTAGGAATTGGAAAAGAGGGAAAGACATTTTAAAAATTGTAAAAGAATATGTAAACTATACAGCAATCTTAAGGAAAAGTATGATTTTCTAGCAAAATGTAAATAACCCAGGTTCACTTAAGAAGTAATAGAAAGTTGAATAAACAATTACACATAAGAGAAATTACAAACATAGCTCAAGATCTGCCATTTAGAAAGGCACCAGGACCAGAGATTTTTATCACTGACAACTATCTAGCCTCAAAGAACAGGTGGTTCCTGTTATTTTAACTATTCACAGAAAAAGATGAGGAGATCCCACAGGTCATATTTATGAAGCCAGGGCAGGCTAAATAATAAAACTAGATAAATATAACTAAAAAGAAAACTCTAGATCAATATTATTTACAAGTAGGAATATAAATATTGTAAGTGAAAATAGAAATTTGAATTATTCAAATCACAGCATATATGGCCAAAGAGATTTTATTCCAAATATAATGATTAGGAAATAATCGATATAATTCATTACACCGACAGAATAAAGCAGAAAAATATCTGATGTGGCACATGATAACATTTAACAGCTTTTATATAGTAATATGTACTGACAAATGATAGGAAAAGTAGGAACTGAGAAAGGCCAATAGACATTTAAAAATACTGAATCTCAAGTGGAAATAAAAAGTAATTGTTACCTCTCAAAGTGGAAAAAAGAAATTTGGTGAGAGTGTACGGAAGTGAGCACTCTCATATATTGCTGGTAGGAATGTGAATTTTTAAATTTTTGCAAGGTAATTTAATGCATCTGCTAAAAACTGGCCAGAAATGGCCCTATCTGGAATCTTCTCTATACAATAAAAGCACAAATAAACAGGAATAAATATAGACAAATATTTTGTAGAGACAAAAAAGCAATAAATAATCTCACTGTCCATCAGTAGATAAATGGTTGAATTAACTGTGGAATATCCCTATCTATGGTTAACTATTCAACAGAGTGTATTAAACCTACATCCATTTTATCGGGAGTGACAATTTGGATATATCAATACTATATGAGGTATAATTCACCTATAATAAAAATTAAAGTATATAATTTAGTGTTTTTTAGTATATTCTCAAGTTTGGGCAACCATCACCACTATCCATTTCCAGAATATTTTCATCACTCCAGAAGGAAACCCTGTACCCATTAGCAGTCAAAAGTGCTAGAAAACTAGCACTCTCACAATGACTGCTGGAAGTTGGTATATAAACAGTCCCTTCTGTGGCAAACTCTAAGGCACACATTTACACAATTTTCCAGAGTTCCCCTTCAGGATTAAGCTCTAGTTATTCACAGTTATACCTCTTGTGATAATGTACCCATTATTGGCCACATTCTTACCTTTTCTCCTACTACTGATTCCTGGTATCTCCTGAGTAAACTCATTGCATTCCAATCTTTGTCTTGAGGTCTGCTTCTGCAAGAACCCAACTAAGAGCATCAGAAATGGTCTTAGGAAGCAGGTTCTGAGAATAGGGTTTTGGAATTGTATCGTTCGTTGTCCAGATGACAGCAGAGACCCTATTATTAATGGTAATTTGGGGTGATAATCCCCACATGCTGTAGTATCAATTACTAAGTCTCTTACCTGTGGTCAATTGGGAGGGGATACAAGTGGGAAAAAATGCACTTGTATAGGATGGCTGGTATTTGAAAGATATGGGAACGGTAATAATTGTAAAGACTCTGAAATTGGGTGGCTACTGTTAGGTGCTACTGACAAATTGAAGGAAGAAAATTCTAGCCTCAGGTCAGTCAGTTATCAACTTGAGGCATACTGTAGAAATAAGAAAACTTATTTGGCAACGTTTAAAGAGATTTCATCTCCTGCAAACGTTGGGACTGAAAATTAGCTCCAGGATCTGTTTCTAACTATTATAAATTTACCAAAATAAATAAGTAAAGTGTGTGTGTGTGTGTGTGAATGCACAGCTCTAGCAAGTCTAATTGTGTTTACTCTGATGTCTTCAGCAATTCTACTCATGGTCATGGTCCTGAAAGAGAAGGAGTGGGATGCTGAGAACAAGGCTGGGGACATACATCAGAGTAAATGCAACTGAAAAGAATTTTAAATTTATATTTATGAAGATATAATCGACACATAACTTTGTGTAAGTTTAAAGTGTACAATGTGTTGATTAGATACATTTATATATTGCAGTGTGATTATTAACATAGCATCAGCTAACACGTTTATTACATCACATAATTATCATTCCTTTTTTAGGGGTGTGAGAATAATTAAGATCTGGTCTCTTAGCAACTTTGAAGTTTGCAGTACAGTCTTGTTATCTATAATCACTAAGGTGTGCATTAGATCTCCAGGACTTATTTATCTACTAGTTCCAAGTTTGTACCCTTAAACAACATCTCCCCAGTTCCACCAAAACTGCCCTCCAGTCGCTGGGGACCACCATTCTACTCTCTGTTTTTATGAGTTCAACTTCTTTTAGATTCCACACGTGAGTGATACCATTCAGTACTTGTTATTCCCTGTCTGACTTATCTCACTTAGCTTCATGTCCTCAAGTCCCATCCATGTTTTCACAAATGGCAAGATTTCCTTCTTTCTCATGGCTGAATAATATTCCTGTGTGTGTGTTTGTATTCTTTATCTATTCATTCCTTAATGGGCATTTGGGTTGTTTCCATATCCTGGCTATTGTGAATAATGCTGGCATAAACATGGGAGTGCAGATATCTCTTAGAGTTCCTGTTTTCATTTCGCTTGGACATATACCCAGAAATGGGACTGCTAGATCATGTGGATTTTCTAAATTGAAGTATAGTTAACTTACAATGTTCTGTTAGTTTCAACTGTACAGCAAAGTGATTCAGTTATACATATAAATATTTCTTTTCTGGATTCTTTTCCATTATAGGTTATTACAAGATATTGAGTATAGTTCTCTGTGCTATACAGTAGCTCCTTGTTGTTTATCTGTTTTATATATAGGAATGTGTATATGTTAATCCCAAACTCGTAGTTTATCTCTCCCTCACCCCCGACTTGCTATTCCTTTGGTAACCATGAGTTTGTTTTCTATGTCTTGTGAGTCTGTTTCTATTTTGTAAATATGTTCATTGTATCATTGTTTTAGATTCCACATGTAAGTGATATCATAGGATATTTGTCTTTCTGTCTGACTTATTTCACTTAATATGATAATCTCTAGGTAATCTCTAGGTCCATCCATGTTGCTGCAAATGGCATTATTTCATTCTTTTTTATGGCTGAGTAATATTCCATTGTATATATGTGCCACATCATCTCTATCCATTCATCTGTCGATGGACACTTAGGTTGCTTCCATGTCCTGGCTATTATAAATAGAGCTGCAATGAACATTTTGGTACATGACTCTTTTTGAATTATGGTTTTCTCAGGGTATATGCCCAGTAGTGGGATTGCTGGGTCATATGGTAGTTCTATTTTTAGTTTTTTAAGGAACCTCCATACTGTTCTCCATAGTGGCTGTATCAATTTACATTCCCACCAACAGTGCAAGAGGGTTCCCTTTTCTCCACACCCTCTCCAGCATTTATTGTTTGTAGATTTTTTGATGGTGTCCATTCTGACTGGTGTGAGATGATATCTCATTGTAGTTTTGATTTGCATTTCTCTAAAAATTAGTGATATTGAGCATCTTTTCATGTGCCTGTTGGCCATCTGTATGTCTTCTTTGGAGAAATGTCTGTTTAGGTCTTCTGTCCATTTTTTGTTTGGGTTGTTTGTTTTTTTGATACTGAGTTGTATGAGCTGTTTGTATATTTTGGAAATTAATCCCTTGTTGGTAGCATCTTTTGCAAATATTTTCTCCCAGTCCATAGGTTGGCTTTTCATTTTGTTTATCGTTTCCTTTGCTGTGCAAAAGATTTTAAGTTTAATTAGATACCATTTGTTTATTTTTGTTTTTATTTCCTTTACTCTAGGAGACAAATCCAAAAAAATAATTCTGCGATGTATGTCAAAGAGTGTTCTGGCTACATTTTCCTCTAGGAGTCTTATAGTATCTGGCCTTACATTTAGGTCTTTAATCCATTTTGAGTTTATTTTTGTATATAGTGTTAGAGAATGTTCTAATTTCATTCTTTTACATGTAGCTGTCTAGTTTTCCCAGCACCACTTTTTGAAGAGACTGTCTTGTCTCTATTGTATATTCTTGCCTCCTTTGTTGTAGATTAATTGACCGTACATACATGGGTTTATTTCTGTGCTTTCTGTTCTGTTCCATTGGTCCATATGTCTGTTCTTGTGCCAGTACCATACTGTTTTGATAACTGTAGCTTTGTATTATAGTCTGAAGTTAGGGAGCCTGATTCCTCCAGGTCAGTTTTTCTTTCTTAAGATTGTTTTGGCTATTTGGGATCTTTTGTGTTTCCATACAAATTTAAAAGTTTTTTGTTGTAGTTCTGTGGAAAATGCCATTGGTAATTTGATAGGGATTGCATTGAATTTGTAGATTGCCTTGGATAGTATAGTCATTTTAACAATATTGATTCTTCCAATCCAAGAACATGATATATCTTTCCAGCTGTTTGTGTCGTCTTCAGTTTCTTTCATCAATGATATAGTTTTTGGAGTACAGATCTGTTGCCTCCTTAGGTAGGTTTATTCCTAGGTATTTTATTCTTTTTGATGTGACGGCAAATAGAATTGTTTCCTGGAAGTTCTGTTTTTAATTTTTGAGGAATCACCGTACTGTTTTCTATACTGGCTGAACCAATTTACATTTCCACCAACAGTGTACAAGCGTTCCCCTTATCTCTGCATCTCTTGTCTTCTTGATAGCCATTCTTACAGGTGTGAGGTGATATCTCATTGTAGTTTTGTTTTTCATTTCCCTGGTGATTAGTAATGCTGAGTATATTTTCATGTATCTCTTGGCCATCTCTGTGTCTTCTTTGGAAAAACGTTTATTCAGGTCCTTTGTCCATTTTTTAATCAGATTGTTCTTTTTTGTTATTGTGTTGTATGAGTTCTTTATATATGTTGGATATTTGGAGTATCAACTTGTCATTATTTGCAGATGATGTGATCTTATATATAGAAAATTCTAAAAACTCAGCCAAAAATTGTTGGAACTAATAAAGAAATTCAGTAAAGTTGTAGGGTATAAAATAAACATACAGAAATCAGTTGCATTTCTAAACATTAACAATAAAATATCTGAAAAAGAAATGAAGAAAACAATTCCAGTCACAAGAGCATGAAAAACAATAAAATACTTAGGAGTAAATTTAAACTAGGAAGTGAAGGACCTATCCCGTTATCTTGTATGTGGTTTGCAAATATTTTTCTTATATTTTATAGGTTGCCTTTTCATTTTGTTGATTGTTTCTTTTGCCATGCAGAAGCTTTTGAGCTTAATGTAGTCCCACTTGTTGATTTTTTTTCTTTTGTTGCCTGTGCTTTTGGTCGTATATCAAAAAAATTAGTGCCCAGACCAATGTAAAAGAGATTATTCTCTGTGTCTTCTTCTAGGAGATTTATTTTATCATGTCTTATGTTTAAGTCTTTGATCCATTTCAAGTGCATTTTTGATAATGGGGTAAGGTAGGGATCAAATTTCATTGTTCTGCATGTGGTTATCCAGTTTTGCCAAGGCTATTTGTTGAAGAGACTATCTTTTCTCCACTAAGTGTTCTTGGCTCCCATGTCAAATGTTAGTTAACCATATAAGTGGAGGTTTAATTTTTGAGCTCTCTATTCTGTTCCATTGCTCTATGTGTCTATCTTTATGCCAGCACCATAGTGTTTTAATTATTATAGTTTTGTAGAATAGTTTGAAATCAGGAAGTGTGATGCCTCTGGCTTTGTTCTTTCTCAGGACTGCTTTGGCTATTCAGGGTCTTTTGTGGTTACACACAAATTTTAGAATTGTTTTTTCTATTTCTGTGTAAAATGCCCTTGGAATTTTTATAGGGATTGCAATGAATCTATAGCTGACTTCAGGTAGTGTGGACATTTTAATAATATCAATTCTTTTTATCCATGAACAGAAGATATCTTTCCATTTGTCTGTTTCTTCTTCAGTTTTTTCATCAAGTAGTTTTCATTGTACAGATCTTTCACTTCCTATATTAAACTTATTCCTAAGCATTTTATTGTTTTTGATGCTCTTGTGACTGGGGTTGTTTATTTTTCAGATATTTCATTGTTAGTATATAGAAATACATTTGATTGCTGTATGTTTATTTTATATCCTACAACTTTACTGAATTTGTTGATTTTTCCAACAGTTTTTAGTTGAGTCTTTGGAATTTTCTGTATATAAGATCACATCAACTAAAAATAATGACAGTTTTACTTCTTCCTTTCTGATTTGGATGCCTTTTATTTCTTTGTCTTGCCTATTTGCTCTAGCTAGGACTTCCAGTACTATGTTGAATAAGAGTGGTGAGAGTGGGCATCCTTGTCTTGTTCCTGATCTTAGAGGAAAAGCTTTTAAGTTTTTGCCATTGAATATAATGTTAAGGTGGGTTTGTCATATATGGCCTTTATTATACTGAGGTATATTCCTTCTATACCGAATTTGTTGAGGGTTTTAATCGTAAAAGAATGTTGTGTTTTGTCAAATGCATTTTCTGCAAAATTGAGATGATAATATAATTTTTCTTTGAATGATAAAATTAATATTAATCACATTTATTGATTTGTGTACATTGAACCATTCTTACATCCCACTTGGTCATGGAGTATAATCCTTTTAATGTGTTGTTGAATTCAATTCGCTACTATTTTGTTGAAAATATTTGCATCTATATTCATCGGGGATATTGGTCTGTAATTTTCTTTTATTGTAGTGTCCTTTTCTGGCTTTGGTATCAGGGTAATGCTGACCATATTTGAGAATTTTGAAACTTCAGAATCCTCAGGACTGTCTGTGTTGGCAAAAGAGGCCCACTCCTTCATGCAGGAGTATAGCAGCCCTCCTTTGGCTAGAGACTAGGCAAAGACTTTACCTAAGACAAATGCCTCTTAAAATGATGCTTGCCTTCCTCAAGTTTTTATCCTTCAGCCACCACTACTTTTAGATCAGTAATTATAGTCAAGTTGCCACATGGCTCAGCCATGGAAGCACTGCCTAGCCTTCAGAAGTAAAGAGGCATTTCACAGAAGAGCTACAGAATAGCTAAAATAGTATCAGCAAGAACTGGGAGAACACTCCTGGAAATGGATCTTGACAGTGCTGAACAGAGTATAGGGCTGGGTATGGAGTTTGTTGATATGGGACACTCTCCTATGACACATAACTTAACATCCTGCCAAGGACACCTGAGATTGGTCTTAACCTGTTGCTGGAATAACTCCATGAAGCTTGGGGGGAAAATGGTAGCCTATTACAAAATAGGTGCACGTGCCATAATTACCCTAGCAAAGTACTGAGGAAGAGGTCAAGTGGTTCAAAGTGTGAGCATGCTGGACTAGATTTATTATACAAGACCATGGAACTCAGCAGTTGACTATGTTGCCCAAGAGGGTCTAGAGGATACTCCCTTCACTAAAACAATAATAATTCTAGTGAAGGGTCACTAGAAGCATTAAGAAGCTCAGCGGTGACTGTCTCCTATGGGCTGGGGTTGCTACTATACAAATGGACTCCTTAATGACAATCAAGATGAAAGGATCCTGAAATATCAGAAGCCAAGTGACACCATGCAAGACAATGATAGGCAAGGTGGACATAATTGCCATACTGCAAAGCCAGTGTTCCTAGGGGTGAAATAGATGGATAGGTAACCAACTAGGGTATTTCTTGATCTATATAATGAAAAATGTTATGGTTGGATAAGGAAAAGATTGATATCAGCTGCTGCAATTAAAAGAATCATAATCCCTTACACTGTTTCCAAGCTTGAACCTGTTTTCAGACCTAGAGTCCATTGATGGAGGATTGCCTTGAGGAAGAGCCCTGCAACACCTTAGAGATACAGTAGTGGTTTTCCCACTTCTTCACCCAAAGGGTCCTACAGTTGCAGAGTAATTTCACACTGTGGAAAAGGGAATACAGCACTCTTTCTTCAGATACAGCATCTGAACTGACACTGGTACCAGGGACCCCAAACATTATCATGGCACCCGATTAAAGTGGATTATACAGAGGTCAGATAATAAGTTGAGTTCTGGTCCAAGACTGCACCACAGTGGGTTCAGTAGGTCCAGGCATCTACTATGTGGTCATTTTCCTAGTCCCACTGAGGGCATCATCAAAATGGATGTAATTTTCAGCTTGACAGAATCATTAGATTGGTTTCTTGACCTGCTGGGAGAGTCATAATTGTAGGAATGGCCAAACGGAAATCTCTGAAGCTGCCTCCTGCCTGAGCCAAGATAGTAAATCAGAAACAATGCTGCATCTTAAATCTAATGGCAGAAATTAGGCCAATATCAAAAAGTTAAAGGTGCCAATATGGCAGTCATCCATTATTCCATTCAATTCACCAGTCTGGACCTTGCAAAAATCATGACTGTTGATGGTGGACTGCACAACTCAACTAAGAGGAAGCTCCAATTATAGTTTCTGTACTGGGTTGGTCTCTTTACCAGACTGATCAGCAGTGCCCCAGGCCAATGATATGCAGCTCTTGTTATGGCAAACTCATTCTTTTCAATCCCATCAGGAAAGAAGATCAAAGCAGTATGCAAATGAACATTTACTTGGAACAGACAGAAAAACACATTCATGGTTTTGCACCAGGGTTGTATTAACTCTCCCACTATTTGTCGTAATGCAGTCCAAAGGGATCTTGATTGCACACTTGTGCAGAATATAACCTGTTCCACTATATTCATAATGCCATGTTAATTGGACCAGGTGAACAGGAAGCGGCAAGTACTCTGAATACCAGACACATATACTCCAGAGAACAGATAACAACCCTACGAAGACTCAAGGGCCTATCCCATAAGTGAAAATTTTAGAAATCTAATGGTTTGAAGCTTTCCAGAACATCCCCTCAAAGATGTGTAAGATAAATCCTTGCACTTCTTCCCATGGAGACAAAGAGCACAGCGCTAGGTAGGCTGCTTCAGACTTTGGAGACAGTCTATGTTTCACTTAAGAATACTTTCTGACACATTTATTGGGTGCCACAGAAGACCTGGTACAAGAGAGAGCTCTGCAACAAATTCAAAATGATATAAACAACACTCCCACTTGAACCCAGCATATCCCACAGTTTACTCAGGATACCACAGGGTATCCTGAGTAAACAAGAATTCCGTGAGGGCTTTCTGGCAAACCCCAGTGGGACACAGTGCAGACCTCTAGGTTTCTGGAGAAGGACTGCACTGTCTGCAAAAAGCAGCTCCAGGCAGACTACTGAGTGCCCGACCATAGCACATCAAGGGACTATGTGACCAGAACAGAGCTGTTCACTACAACCTGGGTGTTGTCAGACCCACAGAGTCATATGTTAGGGTAGAATCCTGTTTTACAATAGAGTCACCTGTCTATGAAGGCAAATTCATCAGTTTACCTGGGCAATTTGATTGTCTTCTAGGTGTCACAAAAAAGTGACTGCCAAGGAACTTTTACAAACTGTGGTCTTTTCACATTTATTTTTATAAAGACAGTTGTTTGATATATAATTTGTATGCAAATGATTCCTTAAAAAGAGTTTGTCGGGCTTCCCTGGTGGCGCAGTGGTTGAGAGTCTGCCTGCCAATGCAGAGGACACGGGTTCGAGCCCCGGTCCGGGAAGATCCCACATGTCGCGGAGTGGCTGGGCCCGTGAGCTATGGCCACTGAGCCTGCGCGTCCAGAGCCTGTGCTCTGCAACGGGAGAGGCCATGACAGTGAGAGGCCCACGTACCGGAAAAAAAAAAAAAAAAAGTTTGTCCATTTTCTGTTAATTCTGTCTTTCTCTGAAACTTCTTCCCTCCCTTAAAATTATATATTTTACAAAATCCTCCTATATTCAGTCTAATACTGGTTGTATAGTTTTGTTCTTTCGTGTTGATTTTAGTCCATCCTGGGTTTATTTTATGTGTAGTGTGACATAGGGATCTATTATTTTTCTAAATTAATGGCAAATTTTTCTGTTACTTAGCCTTTCCTTTCCCCAGTGATGTGAAGTATTGCCTGCATAATATACTTATTTCTCAAATATACGTGGTTCTGTTTATGAATTCTCTATTAGGTGCAACTGACTTCTTGTACTAATAGCACTCTTTAATTATTGTGGCTTTATATTACCTCTTGATATCTAGTAAGATATATCCCCTTTAGTTTTCTTTTGTGTGTGTGTGTTGTATTTTTAGAAGCCTGTTATTATGCATTCTCTTCCAGATAAAAAGTTAATTGAAAAGTTTATTGAGATAATTGTAGATTGACATGCAATTGTAAGAAACAATACAGAGAACTCATGTGTATTTTACACAGTTTCTCCCAAATAGCAGCATTTGTAAAAGTATAATATGTATATCAAAACCAATATATTGATATTGATACAATCCACCAATCTTCTCAGATTTCCCCAATTTTACTTGTATTCATTTGTGTGTTTACGTGTGTTTAGTGCTATACAGTTTTATCACATGTGTAGGTTTATGTACTCACCACCACATTCAAGATAGTGGATAGTTCCATCATTAAAATAACTCCTAATGTTGCCCTTTTATAGCCATACTACATCCCTTCAACCTGCATGCCTTACCCCTGGCCGCTATTAACTGTCCTCTGTTTCTAAAATGTTGTCATTTCAAAAGTGTTATATCAATGGAATCATGCAAATGTAACCTTTGGAATTGGAATTTGTAACGTTTTTCACTCAGTATAATTCCCTGTAAATTCATTCAATTTGTATATATCAATACATACAATAGAAAGCATTTTATTGCTGATGTGGCATTTCATGGAATGGATGTACCACAGTTTGTTCAACTATTCATCTGTTGAAGGACATCTGGGCTGATTCCAGTTTTGGGGTATTACAAGTAAACCTGCTATGAACACTTGTGTACAGATATTTGTGTAAACCTAAATTTCCATTCCTCGGAATAAACGCCTAAGACTGCAATTGCTGGCTTGTATGGTAATTAGGTGTTTAGCTTTTTCAGAACTGACAAACTATTTTCCAGAGTGGCTGTACCAATTTACATTCTCACCAGCAATGTATGCGTGATCTAGTTTCTCCACATTCCTGACAGCATTTTGTTTTGTTACCATTTTATTTTAGCAATTCTGATAGGTGTGGAGTGATATCTCCTTGTGGTTATAATCTGCATTTTCCTGATGACTGATGATGTGAAACAACTTTTATGTCCTTATTTGCCATCTGCACATTCTCTCCAGTGAAATACCTCTTCATGTATTTTGCCCATTTTCTAATTGGATTGTTTGGGTGTTTTGTTTGTTTGCTTGCTAGAGTTCCTCATGTATTATAGATCTAGTCCTTTGTTGGGTATATGTTTGTAAATATTTTCTTCAAGTCTGTACATTATCTTTTCATCCTCTCCACATGGGCTTTCTCAGAGCAAAAGTTAAGTTTCAAAAAGTCCAATCTATCAAACTTTTTTGTTTATGGATCATTCTTTTGATGGCAATTCTAAGAACTCTGCATAGCCCTAGGTCCCAAGGATTTTCTCTTATTTGAAAAAAACTTTTATGGTTTTGTGTTTTATTTTTTAAATTGGTGGCCTTTTTTGAGTTAATTCTTTCATAAGGTGTGACAGTTACATCAAGGCTCTTTTTTTTTTTTTTTTTTGCCTGGGGATATCCATTTGTTGAAAACACAATTGTTTATTGGGTTGTTTCTGCATTTCTGTCAAAATTTACTTGAGCATATTTGTGTGGGTCTACTTCTGAATTCTCTGTTCTGTTTCATTGATCTATCTGTCTTTTCCTCTGCGAATGCCACACCATATTGATTACTGTAGTTATATATTGAGCTTCAGTATCAAGTAAAGTGATTTATTCAACCTTATTCTTCTTAATCAAGATTGCTTTATCTATTTTATGGCTGAGACTTTCCATATAATTTTAGAATAACTTTGCTATATCTACAGAAAATCTTAATGAGATTTTCATAGGAATTACATTAAGTCTATAGATCAATTTTGGGAGAAATGATATATTTATTGTTTTTAGTTTTCCAGCCCATGACAAGGTATGCCTCTCCAATTAATTAGATATACTTTGATTTCTTTTATCAGAATTTTGTAATAATCAGATCCTGTATATTTTTTGTTAAATGTACACCTAGGTATTTCATTTTCTTCAGAGCAATTGAAATGGAACGGTATTTTAAATTTTGGTTTCCATGTGTTCATTGCTAGTATATAGGAACAGGATCAATTTTTGTATGTTGGTCATGTGTCCTGCAACTTTGATGAATTTACTTATTCATTCTGGGAAGGTTTGGGATGGTTTTATTTTATTTTTTTTTCTGGTAGGTTCCCTGGATTCTCTACATAGATAAGCATGTCATGGGCAAATAGAGACAGTTTTATTTCTTCCGTTCTAATCCTTTATTTCCTTTTCTTGACTTATTGCAGCAGCTAGAATTTTCAGTACTGTGTTGAGTAACTGGTTGTTAGAGCGGATGGACAGTCTTGCTTTGTTCCTGATCTTAGTGGGAGAGTCTTTTACCATTAAGTATGATGATAGTTAAGTCTTTTGGTAGACATTCTTTATCAAGTTAGGGTTAATTCACCTCTAGTCCTTACTTGGTGAGAATTTTTATACTGAATAAGTATTGGATTTTGTTAAATGCTTTTTTGGAAGAAGGGGCATCATCTGATATGATCCTGTAAATTTTCTCCTTAATTTGTTAATATGGTAAATTACACTGATTAATTTTCAGATGTTCAAACAGCCTTGCATACCTGGAATAAATCCCACTTGGGCATGGTGTATAATATTTTTTATACATTATGGGATTTGGCTTGCTAATATTTTGTTGAAGATTTTTGTGCTAAATTCATGAGCGATACTGGTCTGTAACTTTCTTATTATACTTCTATCTTTGCCTGGTTTTAGTGTCAGAGTAATATTGGCTTCATAAAACAAGTTTGGAAGTGTTCCCTCCTCTTCTATTTTCTGGAAAAAAATTTGTAAAATTGGTGTAAATTGTTTAAATGTTTGGTAGCATTCTCTAGTGAAACCCCCTAGGCCTGAAGATTTATTTTCTGGTAGCTTTTAAAATTATGAATTCAATTTCTTCAGTGGTTAGAGTGCTATTCAGATTATATCCTCCTGGTTGAATTTTGGGAGTTTGTGGTTTTCAAGAAATTGACCCATTTCTTCTAAGCTGTTGATTAATGAATGTAAAGTTGTTTGGATTATTCTTTTATTATCTTTTCAAGGGCTGTAGGAACTGTGGTGATATTCCCTACTTCATTTTTTTTACTTTATTTCTGTCATTGGTGATTTGTGTCTTTTGATTTTTCCTGTCTTGCTAGAGGTGTATCAATTCTACTGAATTTTTTGAAGAATCCGTTTTTTTTCTATTATTTCCTTATTTTCAATTTAATTGATTTCTGCTCTTTTTAAAATTCCATTTCTTCTATTTGTTTTGAATTTATTTTGCTCTTCCTCCTTCTAGTTTCTTGAGGAAGACACTAAGTGCTATAAATGTTTCTCCTAGCACTGCTTTCTTTATCTGCACTCCACGTATTTTGATATGCTGTATTTTCTTTTCATTCAGTTCTACATACTTTTGAATTTCCTTTAAGACTTTCTATTTGATGCAGGGATTATTTAGAAATACACTGTATAATTTTCACATATTTAGAGATTTTCCTGTTGTCTTTCTGTTATTGATTGCTAGCTTAATTCCTTTACAATAACAGAACATACTCTATATGATTTCAATTCTTTTAAATTTGTTAAGGTTTGTTTTATGGCCAAAAATATGGACTATTTTGTGAATGTTCCATGTGCACTTGAGAAAAAAATGTGTATTGTACTATTGTTTGGTGGAGTGTTCTATAAATGTCGATTAGAACCTGTGGGTTGATTATCTTGTTTAGACTCTCATATCCTTGCTTATTTTTTTCTCTAGTTATTCTATTGACTGCTGAGAAGGGGGTGTTGAAGTTCCAAATTATAACTGTAGATTTGTCTATTTCTCCTTTTAGCTCTCTCAGTTTTTACTTCATGTGTTTTGCAGCTCTGTTGTTTGCTCCATACACATTTAGGATCATTATGTCTTCCTGGTGGAGTGATCATTTTGTCTTTATGTAATATCCCTCTTTGCCTCTAGTTACTTTATTTTTTGCTCTGGTCTACTTTATCAAATGTTAATGTAGCTACTTGTGATCTTTTTTGATTAACATTAGTTGTATATTTTTCCATCTTTTTCAACCTATGTCATTGACTTTGAAGTATGTCTCTTGTAATCAGCATATAGTTGGGATATGTGTGTGTGTGTGTGTGTGTGTGTGTGTGTGTGTGTGTGTGTATGTGAGTGTTATTCACTCTGCCAATCTCTGTCTTTTTATAGTGTATTTAGACTATTTACTTTTAAGGTAGTTATTGATATGTTAGTGCTTAAGTGGACTATTTTACACTTTGTTTTCTGTTTGTTTTCTCTGTTTCTCATTCCTTTGTGTCTCCCTTCTGTTGCCTCCCCATGAATTACTTGTACACTTTTTAGTATCCAATCTTGGTTTATTTATACTTTTTGAAATTATCTCTTTATACAGTTTATTTTATTTTATACAGTTTATTTTTATTACTTGGTTTCTTTGAGTAATACTCTGTGTGTGTGTGTGTGTGTGTGTGTGTGTGTGACTTGTAGCAGCATACTTATATCAACATCTTATACTTTGAAGTGTAGAAACCTCATATCCATCCAGGTCCCTTTTCCTTCCTCATTTTTAAATATCATGGTGTTGAGCATCAGACTGTATTACAATTTCTGCTCTAGTGTTTCAGTCATCAGATATGTTGTAAAAACCTCATGAGAAAAGGGAAAGTGCAGTGTGAACCCATATTTTTGCCCTTTCTGTTGTTTCTTCTTCCTCATGCTCCTTTCTTTTATCACTTCCTTTCTGTTTGAAGAACTGTTAAACGTAATCTTTAAGAACAAGTAGAAAGAGGGGCATTACATAATGATAAAGGGGTAAATTCTCCAAGAAGACATAATTTTTAACATGTGTGCACCTAACCCCTTTTTCCCATCTCTGGTAACCACTCTCCTACTCTCTGTTTTTATGAGTTCTGTTTTTTTAGCTTCCCCATGTAAGTGATATCATACAGTATTTTCTTTGACTTATTCACTGAGCATAATGCCCTCAAGGTCCATCCATGTTGTTGCAAATGGCAGCACTTCCTTCTTTCTCATGGCTGAGTAATATTCCATTGTATGTATATACCACATCCTCTTTATCCATTCATCGATTGACGGACACTTAGGTTGTTTCCATACCTTGCCTACTGTGAATAATGCTGCAGGGCTTCTCTGGTGGCTCAGTGGTTGAGAGTCCTCCGGCTGATGCAGGGGACACGGGTTCGTGCCCCAGTTTGGGAAGATCCCACATGCTGCGAAGCAGCTGGGCCCGTGAGCCATGGCCACTGAGCCTGCGCGTCCGGAGCCTGTGCTCTGCAACGGGAGAGGCCGCAACAGTGAGAGGCCTGCGTACTGCAAAAAATAAAAATAAAAAAAAATGCTGCAGTAAAGATGGGAGTGGAAATATTTCTTTGAGCTAGACCTTTTTTTAATGTTTGAGCCATCGTTATTTTGGGTGCTCTAGGACGTGAAGTCAAAGCTAATCCTTTCTGATACATCAATGATCTGTACATTGGCAAATCCTATGGCCGATTTACAGCCCTCATCTTTCTTCACTTATCAGCATTTGGCATTGCTGGTCATTCTCTTTTTATTGAAATCCTTTCTTCACTTGGTTTCTAGGGCCCTACTCTTTTGCAAGTCTTATCTTTGCTCATTGGCTGCTGTTTCTCAGTCTCAATTGCTAGATGACACTCATTTTCCTTATTTCTAAATGTTGGGGTGGGGACTCACAGTTAAGAATCTTCTTTATCAACATTCAGTCTGTAGTTGATTTCATTGAATCCCACGGCTTTAAATACCATTGATAAGCTGTTGACTTCCAAACTTATTTTCTAGCCCTGACATCTTCCCTAAACCATAGACTCATTTTATTGCCTGTTCAACATCTCACTTGGTTATCTATCTGGCATCTCAAGTTTCACATGTCCAAAACCAAGCACTGCATTTCCCCCTCTTTTCCATCTCAGTGAGTGGCAACTCTAGCTTCTATTTGCTTGGGCCAAAAAATCTTGGAGTCATCCTTGTCTCCTCTTTTTACTCACACCCCATCAATCCATCAGCAAATTTTATTGACTACCTCAGAACATGTCCAGAATCCAACAAGTTATCACCACTTCTCCATTTTCGTTCTAGTCAGATCATCAACCTGAACTGCTGCAGGAGCTTTAATCGATCTTCTTGCCTCATCTGTTGCTCTAACACAGAATATTTGCCACCTCGCATTTATTTAAATCACATGAGATCATGCCACTCCTCTGCTCACATGCCCCCAGTTGCTTTCCATCTTATTCAAAATAACAGCCAAAGTACATCCTACAATTTTCAAGGGCTTTGTGGTCTGGTCCCCAATTACCTCTCGGACTTCATCTCCTTCCTCTATTTTCCGTTCCTTCCACTCTGCCACAGTGTCGTCATCAAACACATCATGGTATGTTTCTTCTCTGAGAAGGCTGGCTGCACTGCCCTTTATGGTCCTGCATGCTCAGGACCTTTACACTTGCTGTTCTCTGTCTGGAACTCTCTTTCCTCAGTAGTCACATGATTTTTCCCTCCCTTCATTCAGAGCCTTTACTCAAACTCCCCTCCATAAAGAGGCTTCCCCCACTACCTTACCCACAATCACATACTCCACTCTGTCACTCTCTATCGTCTTACTCTGCCTTATTTTTCTTCTTAGTGTTATAGTATATGTCTATCATCCATTTCTACCGTAGATTGTAAGCCCTAGAAAATTGGTAGAAATTGGTTGAGAATTTTGGTGGTTTTACTGTTATGACTGTAACCCTAGTGTCTATAACAGTGCCTGGCATATAGTAGGGACTAAATACATATGCACCGAGTAAAGGAATCTTTCTGTCTCAATCACAGAGCCTGGAATGCAGTGGGCACTGCAAAAAATGTCACATACATAGTTATGTAATCAAAGGGTATAGATTCTAGTTCTGCTGATTTCCCCCCAAAGATATGTTGAAGTCCTAACCCCCAGTACCTGTGAATATGACCTTATTTTGAAGTAGGGCTTTTGCAGATGTAATCAAGTTAAGATGAGATCATTCTCTATTAGGATGGACCAAATTCCAGTGAATATTGTTTTTATAAGGAGAGAGAGATTTGGAGACATGCAGACACATATAGAGAAGACAATTTGAAGACAGTGGCAGAGATTAGAGTTATGCTGTCACAACCCAAGGAACACCAAGGATTTCTGGCTCCCCCCAGAAGCTAAGACAGACACATGGGACAGTTTCTCCCTCAGGGACTTCAGAGAGAGCAGGTTCTACTGGTACCTTGATACCTTGATATTTTAGACTTCTAGCCTCTAGAGTTGTGAGACAATAAATTTCCATTATTTTACATCATCCATTTTATGGTCATTTGTTTCAGGAGCCCTAGGAAACTAATACAAAGGATGAGAAGAACTAAGCTTTTCAAGCTAACTGAGTGATCGATTAACTGATCTCTCTCAATGCCAGAATTCGAATGCCTCCTTCCTGATTCTTGAATTCAGTATACTTTCTGCTAGACCAGTACTTCTCAACTTTATTTTCATTATTAACCCCCTTAAGGAGCCTGTTTATACTTTTTCCCCAATCATCCCAGAAATGAAATTTTAATATCATAGTATACCTGTTTATATAATATGGCCCTTTGGAGGGCTATAGATCATTGTAATATTTAAGTTTTTGCCCCCCAACCCATAATGAACCAGTGTTCATGCCCCAAGGAGACTGTTGTCCCCACTGATAATGCATGCACTCACTAGACTGTAATATAAGCTGACAATGGCAATAAATGAAACAGTTTTCTGACTGTTTCAGAACTTTAGCTATGGTTCAGGCATGCATATTCCAGTTCTCCTTCTGGCCTATGATAGGATTTTAATTCTCCACCACTCTGAAGTTAAGTGAAGCCAAATGACTTCTTTAGGCGCTGGAATGTGAATGCAAGTGGCATGTGTCACCTCCAAGTAGAAGCTTAAAGAGTGAGTGCGTGAGTCTCCACCTCTCTTCCTCCTGCTCATGTGATTCTGGAAACACAGGGTGCACTAGAGTCTCCAGTAACCAGGATGCCTGGGTGAGGGTGATGGGCACGGCTTCCCTCATGGCTAATAGGGTACCGTGTATGTGAGTGAGAAACAAACCTGCTGTGAAATCCACTGGGGTGTGGGGGCTGTTTGTTACTATGGAAAAACCTACCCCATCCTGACAAATACAGTCTTGCATGGGGAAAAAGTCAGAAGCAGGAAATTAACTCTTCTTCTCATTTTAGTTTTAATTTAATGTAGTCCTCACAAGGAAAAGCTAATAAAGTTTTAAAATATAATTATAACTTTTCTGAGTTTGTTTTTTTGTTTTTTGTTTGTTTGTTTGTTTGTTTTTGCGGTACGCAGACCTCTCACTGTTGTGACCTCTCCCGTTGTGGAGCACAGGCTCCGTACACGCAGGCTCAGCGGCCATGGCTCACGGGCCTAGCCACTCTGCGGCATGTGGAATTTTCCTGGACCGGGGCACGAACCCATGTCCCCTGCATTGGCAAGCGGACTCTCAACCGCTGCGCCACCAGGGAAGCCCTCTGAGTTTGTTTTTTAAGTAAGAACTGGTCTTACTACATAATAAACGTTAAAGCATATATAAAAAAACCGTTCACTCCTCTAGAATGCTAAATTAGAAATTTAATGCAAACATAGATGGACATGTGGGTAAATATGCAGGACGAAGGGAGACCCCCCCTCCCAACCACACGCCACGCCAGCACTCCGAAAGCTCAATGCTTTTTCTCTACTTTCTTTGCAAGGTATATGGTACTAGATCATGAACCCCATCACCAGTGAAAAATAAAATTCTGTGTTTATTGGAGTTGTGTGACCTTTTCCTCCAACAAGCTCAGGGCCCAAACTTTTAGCACATCCATTGGTTAAGTAATTTTAAAATGCAGTAAGGATGAGAAGGTCAGACAATTATAAGAAGTCTGCTAGCCAATGTTGGTGGGATGTATCAGGTGTCAGTAGAGCTTCTATTTCAGATATTAACAAACAGGACATAAAGCTACAGTGTAACTGGGGTGAGGCAAGAGGCATGCCTGGGAATATGCTAAATTACCCCTGGGAATTGGAAAGTGCAGCCAGCCTTTTCAAAGATAGGAGAGAAAGCAGTATAAAACAGTTTTCAAGTTAAAAAAACTAGAAGTTTTACCAGTAAAGATGCCTAATACAAAATCCTCACTTGCATTCAAATATTTTTGTGTGTGTGAATTCAGCCATTTGTAAAAGTAGAAAACTTTTTTTTTTTTTTCACTTGCTCCATTAGTTACTATTGTTTGCCTCCTTTCACTGGACAAACTTTGGTAGGACTTTGTGAAGTTTTTCCTTGTCTGATCTTCTATAACAACCATTAGTACAATTTTTAGTAATGGAAATGGGTTCAGTCCAGAAAACAGAGTCACTGCAAGCATTACAGGAGGAAAGGGATTTAATAAAGGAATCTGGGCTTACACATATGTGGGAGAGCTGATGGAGAGAGGCTCTGGCTGCTACAGGGAGAGGATCAGAGAAAGAGTCCATTAGTGATGTCAGCGTTAAGAACTGGAGAGGAGAAGGAAGCTGAAATTATCAAAAAGCCCAAGATGCCATCACCCCTGGCCGCACTGACATCCTGAGAAGGATGGTTTAACTTTCTAGATCCCATGCAAGTTCCTCTGATGGCAAAAAATCAAACCCTGAACCATACAGAAAAGGCCTTCTGGGAATCATGGCACCCAACCTTGGAAGTGAGAGGTGGTCCTGCTGAGATGACCGGAGAACCCAGCACAGTCAATGGCACAGTGCAAGGAGAACTCTGTTTATCGAAAACAGGGTTTATTTATTTTAACTGATAATTGGAGTACAGGCTAGTGGTAGGATAAAATCAGGAACTGAGTTTAGTACCTTTTGCTTTTGTTAAGAACAAAATATCAGCTGATGCATTTTAAATTTTTCCTGAAATATTTCCATTAGATTTTAGATGTGTGCTTGCAACAAAGGAAAGCCTTAAGTTTCATGGTCAAGGTTGAGGCCAGACAGTGGCAATATTTTGAGTGATCTGTTGTGTAATAAAGAAATTAATTAAAGCTGCCCTCTTCTTCTGGTTATAAAACATAATTCAGGGCTTCCCTGGTGGCACAGTGGTTGAGGGTCCGCCTGCTGATGCAGGGGACACGGGTTCGTGCCCCGGTCCGGGAAGATCCCACATGCCGTGGAGCGGCTGGGCCCGTGAGCCATGGCCGCTGAGCCTGCGCGTCTGGAACCTGTGCTCCGCAATGGGAGAGGCCACAACAGTGAGAGGCCCGTGTACCGGAAAAAACAAAACAAAACAAAACAAAACAAAAAAACATAATTCAGGTCAGAAGCATGAAAAATTCTATTGACTGTTATTTGACGTAGAACTGAAAACTGGATTGTAATACAAGTTTATAAAATGAATACATGAGCCTTCAAATTGTTTATCTGCAAATAGTACAGCCAGAGAGGGCACAAGGTAACTGTCAAAATGGAGCTTTAACAGAAGAAAGACTGCAAGCCTTGGTTAAAGCTTCTGCAGTTATTTGGGGATTTGAAGTTTCCTGGAAGCCAGGAAAAGGTCCCTTGTGGTTTAGAAAAAGCCTTAGAGAAGAGAGGGAGGGAGGGAAAGTGGGAGGAATGGCACACAAGGAATAGTAGGGAGAACTGTGGTGGTCTGTGATGGAAGAGGAGGCTGCGAAGGCGCTGCTAGAGCAATCTAAGCTGTAAGTAAGCCAGAACAACCTTGTGACCGGGTTCTGTAACAGAGCAGAAGAGGAATGTGATTTAGCTGGTTCTAGTAATGAGAACCAGCAAGAGACTTGCTCAATTGCATAATTCCTTTTTCCCCCTAATTCACTCTTGAGTATATCTGTGTGGATAATACTTGTTTAATTTAATAACCTAGTGTCTAGCCATTTTTTTCTAGAGAAACCTACTCCTTAAGCAAAAACCAATTGGCATTTTTGTGGCTTATTTCATATTTAGGAGTGCCCATTCCTCTCAGATGGCGTGGATGGAACTCTGCTATCACCAGGTGGCAACTCACAACTTTGCAGGTGAGGGAAGAAACTGTTCCTTTCAAGCATCAAATAGCACTGAAATTATGACTGTCTTTGACATTATAAGCCATTACTTGAAGGAAAAACTGTATTTCAGATTTTGGATCGCTTAGACAAGTTCTGAAAAAATAGTTACAGTTGTTTTCCAAGCGTTGCTCTGAAAAATTGCAAATGTTGATTCATTATAATAGTGTTTGAAAGGTTGTATTTTCCCCTTTAAAATTCCTGTCAATATTGAGAAACCTGACTATAACTCTATCCACATTCTCTTTATCATATTGGGTCATAGAATTAGGACCTGGTAGCTGAAGGAAGCATTAGCAATCATCTGTTTACAATGAGACGCCCCCTACCCGCTCAGTGTATTTTCTACTATACTTTGCTGTGATACAGTCTCAGTTCCAGACTCCTGTGACATAGAAGAGGAATATCCTATCTCTTGGGGACTTTGTAAGGATTAAAGGAGGTCATACCTGGAAACGACTAGTACAGTGCCTGCCGCATAGTAGATGTCATTTTAACGTCAGTTGACTTCTCTCCATATGTTCGGTTTAGGTGACAGGAATAGGGATGGCTGCCATTTGTTGAGCTATGGACTGGGCATTGTGCTAACTGGTTTCATCCCTAAAACAGCCTTGTAAGGAAAATGAGGCTCAGATACTAACTTGCCCAAGATCCCACGGCTAATATGTGGGTAAGCTGGATATTCAACCTCTTGACTGTCAAACCTTTTACCAATATGCCATCCTGGGCTTCCCTGGTGGCGCAGTGGTTGAGAGTCCGCCTGCCAATGCAGGGGATACGGGTTCGTGCCCCGGTCCGGGAAGATCCCACATGGCGTGGAGCAGCTAGGCCCGTGAGCCATGGCCGCTGGGCCTGTGCGTCCGGAGCCTGTGCTTCGCAACGGGAGAGGCCACGACAGTGAGAGGCCTGCGTACCGCAAAAAAAAAAAAAAAAATGCCATCCTGACCTTGATTCTTCAGACCAAATATGAAATCCCATCATACTTAATGCAGCCTTGGAATCACTTAGGGAGTTGGACTCCTATGGAAGAAGAATTTTTGTGGTTCCACCACATTCAGTTTTTGAAACTACAATACAGTTCTGCCAAGCCCTAAAGCTTAAGACTGACTCAGAAAGGAAACCTTTGTGGGCACGTGACTGACAGTGGGCCTGCCTTTCTTCTAAGGCACAGGGATCTTGAGCCCATCTAGCTTTTTGTATGAGACACATGAAAATAAACAAACAAAAAGAAATATTTTAAATTACTCTTATTCTAAGACTTGATGCACAAACTCAGATCCAACTTGTTCTTGTCCACTTTGATTTTCCTTTCATCAGCATGGTACCTGCTGACAAAATCCTTTTGATTCCTGTCCATTCACTCATCCGAGTCTTCTTAAATTCTGGTCCCCTCTTCCAGGGTCTTATCTCTTTTTCAACAGGTGCTTTCTTCTAAATGGCTGCCCCATTTTTGGTGACTCAGTTTCCAAAATCACTGAGTAAAAGGTACTAATGCACCCCTGGATGTGTAGGTGAGTTGGAAACCTTTAGAATGCAGTTGCCTAGAAGCTCTTAAGGAGGCCGCAACTTTATCACCCCTTTATGACCAATCCAGAAACTCCAATATCTAGAGATTGCTTCATCTAAAAAACTTTATAACTTTATAGTCATAAGATTGTTCCTAGAAATACACATGTATTTCTTTAAAGAATGCTAGTAAATGAAAATCAACTTGCATATAATTCTACCTTGACTTTTCACAATGGAAAAATGAATTTGAAGATAATTTTATGGATTGTTTGCTTTGTGTTTTGTTGTTATTGTTTAGCAGTAGAGTGTGCTGTGTGAATGTTTGGCCTTATACAATCTTTTTTTTTTTTTTTTGTCATTTGCTTAATATCTCTGAGACTTCTAGACCTTTTACACTTATATCTCAGGAACTGGAATATCTGGTGTCTTTTTAAATTTTTATCTCTTAAGAGGGACCCCGTAAAGAAGCTTGGGCCTATGACAGAGAATCAATTAAAGCTTGTATTCAGGAGCACTCATTAATTGAACATATTCCTCCATCACAGAGCCCTGTGGATCTGTAGAAACTTCTTTGGTCAAAGAACATTAAGAACACTTTTCACTAGTAAGTTCTTTGCTTTTCCTCTTGAAAAGATTCCTTTACTCTTATAGCAAGTCTGTGAAAGGTTTCCTAAAATTGGGAAGTTTCAAGAAGTGGTTATTTGTAAACTGACTTTCTGTGTATGACTCATACCAGTTCATTGTAGCTTGATATTTGGATTAGTCAGCATTCTCCAGAGAAACAGAACCAATAAGATATGTGTGTATGTTTGCTATATAGTCATTTACAGAATGAGTCATATGATTTATTATAAGAGATAAAGAAATTGATTTTAAATAACTAGCTCACAAGACTATGGAGGCTGAGAAGTTGCACGATCTCCAGTTGACAAGCTGGAGACTTAGGCAACATGATGGTGTAGTTTCAGTCCAAGTCTGAAAGCTTGAGAACAGGGAGAGCTGATGGTGTGGTGCCACTGGAAAGCCCAGAGATCCAAGGAGGGCTGATGTTTCCATCCTAATTGGAAGGCAGGACATTGATGTTCCAGCTCAAGGCAATCAGGCAGGGGGAGTTCATCTCACTCAGCCTTTTTATTCTATTCAGGTCTTCCATTCATTGGATGAGGCCCACTCATACTAGGGGGAAAATCTGCTTTACTCAGTCTACTGATTCAAATGTTAATCTCACCCAGAAACACCCTCACAGACACACCCAGAATAATGTATGAGCAAATGTCTGGGCACCCTGTGGCCCAGTCCAGTTGGCAAATCAAATTAACCATCACAATATTCCGTTACTGATAACATTTAATCAGATTAAACTTTCATTCTCAGCTTGTATTAAGGCTCTTAAGAACATAGCTAGTTGTTATAAATTTAACCTTTTCTTTGTGGGTTATGATTCCGTAGCCCTGTCAAAACACACTTGGCTGTGAGCTTTAGGCATAGTTATCTTGAGGTTTGCGTCCTACACATTTAAAAGAAAGAGAAAAGCCGCCCTTGACAGCCAGGAACTAGCTTGATACTGTCTGCTGGCCTTGTTGTTGCTAAGACCTAGACTTGATATTTTCCTATTAAACGGAAATAATTTCACAGAATATCAAACTCAGACGAGACCACTCTATAATCATCATGGATCATGACAAAAACAATATCACTCTCTAATCATGCTTGAACATAGACAAAAACGTGAATGTTGTCTAAACCATATAAAACAGTGGTCCCCAACCTTTTGGCACCAGGGACCTGTTTCATGAAAGACAATTTTTCCATGGATGGAGGTGGGGGGGCTGGGAGTGGGGGTGTGTGGTTCAGGCAGTAATGCGAGCCATGGGGAGCAATGGGGAGCAGCAGGGGAGCAAGGGAAGCCATGGCCTGGAAGTTGGGGACCCCTGATATAAAGGACCAAAATATTCTCCTATCCTGGCTAATATGAGTGATGCTGCTTTTTTTTGTTTTGTTTTGTTTTTACCAATTATAGACTAAGCTTCACTCTAGTCTTCCTTCTCTCTAGGTAAAACTTATTGAGATACTTATATATAGAATTACCCCCATTTCCTGATAGCACTCAATCCAGAGGAAAGCCCCAATTCTTTAAACTTCCCTTAAACTCTAAGTTCTTTCTGACACTTCTTACTAAGTTACCCCACGGTTCCCCCTCGCTGTGATGAGTCACAATCCAATTTACTCAACTACAGATGTGCTCCCAGTGGTCACTGACTGAATGACTTTAACAAAAATGAATCTTTGCTGAGATTCAGCTGAAGCGCTCCCTGCCTTGCACTCAAATCAGCAATCGTGTGCACATTTGAGACCCCTCTTCTGTACCTATTTTCTGCCAGCCCTGGACTGAGAAAGAAATTCACACTGAATTGAGCTCTGATATTTCATTAAAGAATTTCAGTGCTGGGCTTCCTAGGAATAAAGTTCCTTGGAATTTTTTGTGGTTGTCTGATTGGAGTTATAGTGTTTCTTGACACGATTTATTTCTAACTTTGTAACATTGTAACATAGAGTCCTGGCCTATGGCCTGTCTGCATGTCTTGAGAACCTGTCCAGTTGTCTTGGGCAACTTTAGTGCTGTTTACTAACAAGAGGAAACGTTTATAAGTACAAGATAGACTAGGTCTGATGACTCTTTGTTTGAGCCAACCCTGGGGGCTGAAGAGTGCAGAAAGTCTCCCAGGACCTGTGTTTCTTGGACGAACTTTGCCTCCAGTCACCAATAAAGATGTTAAGAAAAAAAAAAAAAAATAGATGATCTTTGAAAGTTTTCCAAGATAGATCAACTACTTGTCTGAGGGCTAAGGGGTATTTCTTTCTTTTTTTCTTTTTCTTTTAATAAATTTATTTATTTAAAACAACAACAACAACAACAACAAAACCTTATAAGGATTTCTTCCTCGGTCTTTGTGTTCTTGAGCTTGGCTTTGTTTAGTTTAATCTGCCCATTATCAGGAGGCTTTTCCCAGTCCCTGAGTAGTGATTCTTGGCTTTTGACTGGGTTCCAGAGACACAGTTACATAGCATTATCCTTATACACCAGATCACTCAGTTCTCATGCAACTGTCTCAATCTACAGTGGCACTTCTTCCAGGCTAACATCTGACTCCTTCATCATGTTTCCTCACCATATGCTATCTTGTACATTGATCTCATCACTGGCAACATTTCACCAAGGAGAATCTGGAATTGCAGTGGTCATTTTGGGGAGCTTTTGACATGAACAAGATTGTTTATTTGAAAAAAAAAACAAAAACAAAGGAGACTTCATGAGGAAATTGCCTTGCTCATCTAAAAGAGATCATTTTATTCAACATAGGCATTAAGAGTTATCCTCTTCTTTGCTTCTGTACTTTTAGGATTAATCACCGATGGCTTTTCTCAAACTGTGTGAGTTGATAATATTGTCAAGGGCCCAAGTTTTGGAAAAAAAACAGCTGTATGCCACTTTCTTTTTGTTCTTTTATCCTTTCTCTAAAGTCTAAAGATCAGCTGATCCCCAAAAAAGTTATTTTTCAAAATTTTTCCAAAGAACTGATCAAAAAAGTCATTTCTCGTACACTGTGGGGATATATAGTACAGTAAATATTTTCTAAAAGAAAGAAAAAGTTATTAAATTGTGTTTCTTTTAATGGGTACTGCAAAGTATCTTTACATATTAGCCTTTGTTTTTATAGCTATGAGGTAGTAAAAAAAAGTTTTAATTTCGAAATAAAAGAGGAATTTTGGAACATGATCAGAGTTTTTAAAAATTAGCTTATCATGTAGAAATAATGTTAGCAAAATATTTTGATTTGTTCAAGACCAGGGTTAAAGTTCACATAATTCAAAATTTCCTACAATGGTTTTATAAGTTAAATAAACTAATAGTTTCCAAGGCTTGTTTAAAATGAAAAATTATACATATATAATTATACTTAACTAAACAGAATGATAATAATTAATATCTTTTTTAAAGGTTTAATATCATGAAAGCTTACAATGCTCCAAATCAAAAATACAATACTAGTTAAATTGTAATTTCCAGATCCTTCATTAACATTAAGATCGTGGAGAAATGATTAAGTTCACTGAAGATCCGAACAGTTCCTAAACAAAATTTTTAAACGATACAAAACACTGGTTGCTAACACAAATATCTCTCAATTATTGAATACATTCAGGTTAAAAGAAGCATACTTGTGCTTAAGCACAAAGGCTGATACAATAATTGTGTGCCAAAAGACTTTTCCATAATTTTAGATTCACGAGCATTTTCCCCCTTTGTTCATAAAAGGTTTGGACATACTATAGGAATACTGAATCATGGGAATCATTAGAGAACTAATGAAAGGTCTTTCATTAGCTCCAATAGCCAAGTCATACGCACCTTCTCTAAGAGTTATAAGAGTAATGGCAAAAGGTGCAAAAACCTCAATTTATTTCTATAATCTCCACTAACTTTAATGATTCCCATGCTTTACATACTATTCTACTGACACAAATGCTCACCACTTTTCAGCTAGTCACCTAACCTCTTATGAAATGATGTTGCTTTTCCATTCATACATCACCGTCCATTGCTGTGATACCCCAAATTCAGCCACCCTCCTTCACTTGCTTGTAGGAGAAAAATATCCCATGGTTGCTTGCCTCTGTTGGCCAGCCGTCTATACCCTGCACTACTTTCTAGAGACTCCTCTTAGTCTTTGACTTAATTATGTTTGTTAGCAGTTCATATTTTTAAGGAAAAACTAAAAATTTCTTAGCAGACTATGCTATCCAAGGCTTAAGTTTATCTTTGAAATATAAGCTCTCATTGTATTCTAGCAGATAAGGTTGTTTCACATGGGTGTACACGTTAACAATTCTGATACCACTATACATGTACACTGGAACTGAAGATTTTAGTAAATGGATGGAAGATGGTGGGAGCCAGGTTTCTTCCTGTTGGAATGGGAATTTACAGGTAAGCAAGAGGAGGTTAAAATGATCCATGTGGTCATGAATTGGATTTGGAAACGTGAATAGGAACTCATGTTTAGCTTAATACGGATACAGATGGTTACATATACAAATACTTATGAATGTGTGTATAAGCATGGTTAGTATACATATATGTATTTCCTTGCTCTGTAAGCTGAGAAAGGCTAGAAGGAAGACACCCCAGTAGCAACAAGCACACCTCTCACTGGGATTTTGATTTCCAGTAAAAGGAACTTGGGCTACTTGGAGAAATGGATGATTCTAGAACTAGAGCAGGAAATATACAAGATGAGCCTGGTCCATCTTGTTAATGCCAGAAAGTAAGGAAGTGCTCAAGGAAAAACAAAACAAAAAAGCCTACATGGATGGGGTTTTTCAGAGGGACTCAGGAGCCAACTGGAAGAATTCCCAAGGCCTGGAACAATTTGATCAACAAAATAAATAGAGTAGTATTGGATTATCACCAAAAGTATAAACTAAATATCCATGAGTCCATATTGGCACAAATACGTAATTGAATTTTAAAAAATGGACAAATTTTTAAAAATTCAATTTAGACAAATCTGCTGTGCAGAACTCCAAATAATTTATGTAGATACCCTTCACTCAGGGAGGGGAGCACAAATCCCTGCTTTTTATGTGTGAGTTGCTCATAGGGAGTTCTTTCCAAAGGACAGTGTGGAAGTGCAGGGGAACAGTAACTTCACAGTGGCAAAGTCTGATAAACACCACCTCAGGGATCAAGGTCAGTATGAACAGTGATAAGTCTCAACAGTACGTAGAGAGTACGTACCCTTGACATGAAGTGATGAAATGGCAATTTACCTCTGTGGTTTTTCTCCCCTAAACTCATCATCCCAGTCTAATCATGAGTTAAGCATTAGACAGATTCCAATGGCATCATATAAAACGCTTGACCAGTATTCCTCAAAACTGTCAAGGTCATCAAAAACTAGGAAAGTCTAAGAAATTGTCACACCCAAGAGTAACCTCAGGAGACATGGCAACTAAATGTAATGAGATGTCTGGATGGGATCCTGGAAACAGAAAAAGGACATTAGGTTAACACTAAGGAAATATGAATGAACTATGGACTTTAGTTAATAAAAATACATCAATACTGGTTTATTAACAAATGCACCATACAAATGTAAGCATCCAATCCAGGGCAAAGCCCTGCTTCCTTAAACCTTAAATCCTATAATAAGTCTTTTATGAGGCCCTGAGCACCCCATCGTGAGTGTCCCCACCTCACTGCAACTTGTAATAACCCAGCTTTTTCAACTCTACGTGTGTTTCTGTTGGTCTTTGCCTGGAAGGCATTGGCAAAACCGTGATTCAATCAGTGATGACTGTTAACACGTTGATAGTGGCAAGCTTTGGATTCATGTTTTCTGAGAGTAATTCATGTTTTTTTTAAACCTATTATTGCAGTTAAAATATTATCATTCCAAATGGGAATGCCTATGCTCTTTTTTAATGTTATAGACTTTATATGGTATAGATTCCCCCCAAAGACTAAGTATTTCTCTAACTGACCTCAAGATGGCAGGCTTGAATAAAAGTTCCATTTTTGAAATTCTGGGCTTCTCAAAAGTCTTCTCTGTAATTAAAAATAAAATTACTACAAAAAGTTTTCTTTGAAGCAAAAATATAATTTATTTTAGTTTTTTTCTCATTCCATATAGGCTTTTACAATATTCTACCTGTGTTTCTTCTATCTTAATTTTCTTCTTTTTTTTTTTTTGCGGTACGCGGGCCTCTCACTGTTGTGGCCTCTCCCGTTGCGGAGCACAGGTTCCGGACGCGCAGGCTCAGTGGCCATGGCTCACGGGCCCAGCCGCTCTGCGGCACGTGGGATCCTTCCGGACCGGGGCACGAACCCGTGTCCCCTGCATCGGCAGGCGGACTCTCAACCACTGTGCCACCAGGGAAGCCTGCTTCATTGTTTTTTTAAGGGCCATGACACTTTATGTGAGAATCTGGAAACCTCTTAAAATGAAGATAAATGGAAGAAGAGGTACATTTAGGCAAATGTAGTAGGATTGGATTAGGGATATGCATCCCTACACTGTGCTATGACAGTGCTAAATTATTATTGGTAATACTTTAATTGCAATAAACCTTAGAATATTTGTTCTAAGTTACTATCATGTATCTACAATTTTACACTTGAAATTTGGAGATGAATTTATCCACTGTACAACTTTGTCTTTGAAAAAGTAAAGACTAACATAGGAGCTCCAACCAGTGGGATCATAGTGTCCAAAATTCACCCCAAAGAAGTGAAACAATGTTATGATTTAATTTAGTCTTTAAAAAGCTGTACTATTTCCTTCCTCCTCATAATTTTACTAGAAAAGGCAACATAGCATTGTAGTTAATTAAGTAAATAGGTTTTAGAGCTAGACAAACTCAATTTCAGATCTAATTCTGCCTCTTACTGGCTGTGTTACCATGGGCCTATTACTTAATCTCTCCGAACTTCACCTATAAAATGGGGATAATATCACTCACAGGGTTGATGTAAGGGTCAAATCAGATCATGAATGAAAAGCACAGTTTAGTAAATGACACAGCTTATATTATTTTGAGAGAATGAGGAGAGGGTGAGTGAGGAGTGTCAATGTATTATGAATTATGAGTTACAACTCCAAAAAGTTGAAAAAAAATACTGATTTTTTAAAAAGTATGTGAGCTACCACAAGTGGTCAGAAGACCCAACTTTTAGCAATGATTCTACTAAAGATTTGCTGTGAATTTTTTTTTTTTTTTGCGGTACACGGGCCTCTGTCTGCTGTGGCCTCTCCCGTTGCGGAGCACACGTGCAGGCTCAGCGGCCATGGCTCACGGGCCCAGCCGCTCCGCGGCATGTGGGATCTTCCCGGACCGGGGCATGAACCCATGTCCCCTGCATCGGCAGGTGGACTCTCAACCACTGCGCCACCAGGGAAGCCCTGCTGTGAATTAAAAAAAAAAAATTTTATTGAAGTATAGTTGATTTACAATGTTGTGTTAGTTTCTGATGAACAGCAAAGTGATTAAGTTATACATATATATACGTACTCTTTTTCATATTCTTTTCCATTATGGTTTATTACATGATATTAATATCCCTGTGCTGTATAGTAGAACCTTGTTGTTTATCTATTTTATATATAGTAGTTTGTATCTGCTAATCCCAAACTCCTAATTTATCTCTCCCCCACCTCCTTTTCCCCTTTGGTAACCATAAGTTTGTTTTCTATGTTTGTGAGTCTGTTTCTATTTTGTAAATAAGTTCATTTGTGTCATATTTTAGATTCTGTGTATAAGTGATATCACATGGTATTTGTCTTTCTCTTTCTGACTTACTTCACTTAGTATAATAATCTCTAGGTCCATCCATTTTGCTGCAAATGGCATTATTTCATTCTTTTTTATGGCTGAGTAATATTCCATTGTGTGTGTGTGTGTGTGTGTGTGTGTGTGTGTGTGTGTGTGTGTGTGTGTGTATACCACATCTTCTTTATCCATTCCTCTGTTGAAGGACATTTAGTTTACTTCCATGTCTTGGCTATTGTAAACAGTGCTGTTGTGAACATCGGGCTTCATGTATCTTTTCTAATTAGAGTTTTCATCTTTTCCGGATATATGCCCAGGAGTGGGATTGCTAAATCATATGGTAGCTCTGTTTTTAGTTTTTAAAGGAACCTCCATACTGTTCTCCATAGTGGCTGCACCAATTTACATTCCCACCGACAGTGTAGGAGAATTCCCTTTTCTCCACACCCTCTCCAGCCTTTGTTAGTTGTAGACTTTTTGATGATGGCCATTCTGACCCGTGTGAGGTAGTACCTCATTGTAGTTTTGATTTGCATTTCTCTAATAATTGATTTGCTGTGAAATGTGAAGCAAATTTTCTAATAACTTTATGACTCGGTTTTTTTATCCATTCTCACAGCCTATCTGTGACCGCAAATGTGGATCAGAGGTCAGTAGGCACTTCTCGAATGTTCTGTTCTGCGTAAGTCTACCTCAGAAAATTCTGAGCCGAGGATGGGAGTGGGGTTATAGGAAACCCCAATAATAAGCCTGATTGAAATCCCCTCCAGCCTAACAGAATAGGGGCTCAGAAAAGATTAAATTTAAATTAGAACAAATATAGCATTTATACACCTAATGATTGCAAACTCCCACTGATCCATACATACACATAGATATAGACTTCTTTTATATTCCTTCTACAGCCTTGTGAGCTTTCAAAGAGTAAAGAATGATGTTGGCTTGTTCAGTGTATTTGGTGACTCAACATAGTTGATGGGGCATGAGCAGAAAAGTGAGATACTTCTAAACCTAGCCTGGACCCTAGGAATGCAAGTGGTGACAAAAAGTTGACGTAGGATTCATAGGAATCTAAGGAAATAACCAGATCTCATTTAGCTCCATCTGTTATTTTTATTTGAAGTAGATGCTGTTGGTGAATGAAATCCTCACTCACAGACCTACCAGAGGTGCTAACTGGTGACCAGTTGATGGGCTGGCAGTTAACTACCTCTGTCAACTCCCAGGGAAGAAATGTTAAGAAATAGCCAAGAGAGGACTTCCCTAGTGGTCCAGTGGGTAAGACTCCACGCTCCCAGTGCAAGGCGCTGGGGTTCATCCCTGGTCGGGGAGCTAGATCCTCCATGCCACAACTAAGAGTCCACATGCTGCAACTAAGAAGCCCATACGCCTCAACTAAGAGTCTGCATGCCACAACTAAAGATCCCGCATGCTGCAACTAAGACCCGGCGCAGCGTAAATAAATTAATTAATTAAATATTAAAAAAAAAAAAAGAAAGAAATAGCCAAGAGCCACGGGGCTGGGGGAGGAGGACAATTTGTTATAGAAAGTTGCCCGAGTAGTTTCCACTGGGAATTACGGGTACTTCCTCTTTTTCAAATATCATTAATTTTGGAGTACTGTAATGAGGCTTAATATTCAAAGCAACCCCTTAGGTCACCCAATTGTCACTCCCAGTCTTGTTTTGTTTTGTTTTGTCTTCCCTTGATTTGTAGGCTGTCTATTCTGAATTCTAAATTTTCAACCCATGAAGAGAGAATTCATTGAAAATCGAACAAACCAAACTATCTTCATCAAAATTAAAGAAAAGTCAGGAAGGAACCACCAGGGAGCTGCTCTTTCCAAATAAAAGACACGTGTCAATAATGGCAATGGACGCTGGGGGGCAGTAACACACAGCATATGCAACCTTTATTCCCATCAAGTTTCTATTAATCAAACAATGGTTTTCTATATCTCCACTTCGAAAATGAATTTCCCCAATAGCTTCCGTTGTTCAAGAGATATTGCACAGGGATATGTGGTCCAAAATGTTGTTCTTTTGGACCTTAAGTCAATCAGAAGATTTGATCCAGTTTGTTAATTCAGTTATCTTGACAATTGATGGGACTTTGCAAATTAAATTGTTTGCCTATTTTCTTAGACTCAACACTAGAACAGACTTTTTTTTAAAAAATTGACTTTTACCATTTTGTCTCATTTTCATGGTAGAATCACCAAAAACTATCTTTAATTGCTTATCTCCGTTTTCCTAAGTCAGACCGTCCTAGCTTGAGAGGTCTGAGGGATGTGTTCAGGCTGCCCCCTGACAGGGGTGATGGGCATGACTGCAGAGTGCTTCCGAGGGGCTGAAGAGCAGGGGCAAGGGGATGGGGCTTCTGTCTGACAACAGTTTCAACGTTGAGGTCACCTTGAGACAGGTGCACAAAGGCACCATGGAGAGGAGAGATGAGGAGACCTGGAGCCACCTGTGGTTTGGGAACAGATGGAGAGCCAACCAAGCCCAGAGCTCGCCTTCCTCGGAGCCTGGATCAGGCGCAAGGTCCTCCTCAGCCCCTGTGCAGAGCTGGCTCTGGCAGGACAGTGGCATCCCCCCTCTGGCTTTCCTGTCACTGGGAAGTCCTGGGTTTGTTTGTTTTTTTTCATATTTTCTCAAGTGCCTCAGCAGCCGTCAGCACTCAGCCAACAGCTCCTGGCTTATTAGCCCTTTTGACTCTAGGGACCTAGGGCAGGGAAAATAATTCAACCAGAAATAGGGGAATACCAAGTCCTCAAACCTTTGGAAAGCTACTTCCATATTTTTATAGAGTTCAGGAGAGAATGAAACCCTCAAGTATCTGAGATATGTTTGGAAATAAGTATATAAACTGCAGTTTTATCCTGGAATATAGCTATTATTTAATGGGACTATATATAGTGCTTACCGGGAATCAGGCACTATTCAAAATTCATTTAATCTTTATAATGATCCTATGGGGTAAGGTAGCATAATTATCCCCATTCTACAGGTGGGGAGCCTGGGGTCCTGAAATGGTTAAATGACTCAGCCAAGGACATATTATCTACTAAGAATTAGAGCTGGGATTTCAACCCAGGCAGTCTGATACCAGAGCCTACACTCTAACCATTATGGTATAATACTCTCAAAATGATAAATGGAGTTTCCTTCTGTGAATGAAAGAAATCTTTACTTTGAATTTCAGTAACTGGATTTGGAGGTAAATAATTTGAATGCATATAACTTGTCGGTATGAAAAACGCTATTTTTTTTACAGTGAAATAAGTAACTCTTATTTGAAACTTATAATGGGATTTTTTTCCCCTTAAATTGTTTTAATTCCACTCCCTAGTTACAGAATCTTTTTTTTTTTTAACTTTTATAACCTCTACTAGAAGCCAAACATCTCAAGAGAAGAATCACATCTTTGTCATTATTTTTTAGCATTTGGAATATTTAGCATGGTATCTAAACCAATAGAAAGTATTCAAGAAATGCTTATTAGCTGCTTCAGTATTATTCAATATTATCTTGCTTGAATGAAATTATCAAAATAACAAATTCAGGATTCTTAAGGGAAGGGAACTAATACTATGTGTCAAGCAGTATACTAGGAACCTTTATAATTACCTTACTTTAGCTTTCACGTTTCACAGATGAGAAAACTGAGGCTTAGGAAGTCAGGTTAATCACTTTCCAACTAGTCAGGATTTGAATATGTCTGTTTCCAAACATCACACACTGTATCAATCAAGAATGCCTTCTACAGTAATAGAATTTGTCTGTGGTGGTTTAAAACAGCAGGGAGTTATTTTCTCAATAAAAGGCAGTGTGGAGGCACTTGTCTGCTGGCATTGGTTCAGTGGTTCAGTGATATCAGGGCGGGCAGTGGTGCTGTAATTGTCCTGGCCTTTCCTTCATGGTTGCAAGATTCAAAGGAGAAAGAGGGAAGAGGAAAGTAGGCAGAACTTGCACCCCAAACCCGAAAGCTTTTCTAGGATTCCCCATAGCTGACTTCGATTTACATCCCATTGGCCAGAACAGGGCCAGGGAGGAGGATGGTGAGAGATTAGACAAGCCAGTGAACAGTGTCTATACCATCGTGTTGGGTTGTTTGATAGTAGATTCCTGTCTAGCTAGCTCTGTAGAGTCGTGGGACTTAAATATCAAGCAGCTGTTCCAAGCCCACCTCCAGGGGTACACACTGGGTCAGAGCAGCTGAGTTGTCAAGTGCATCCGGGTGACCTGGTTGCCCTTGCTCCTGCCAAGATAGCCTTGTCCAGGTGTCACAGAGACGACATGCTGGTAAATGCTGCCGCCACCTTTCATGTGCTTCCTAACAAGTTACCTGTCTGTAGTGCAATGCTGCAGGGCTGTGGGCACTGGGATTTTCCCTTTTTCTGACTGTTGGTTTTCAAGTGGCCATAGAATGATATCAGACAATGGTAACCCAAATTGTCCATGTTTCCTATTAACAGAACAGATTTCTGTTACTGTTTCAATGTCATTCTTTTAAGGAAGATGGAACTTTGAGTTTATTAGCATGCTTAGCACACTTTCTGCTGCTATTTTATTAAGTCACTACATAAAGATAGAAATTAGGGAGAACCTGCTCTGTATGACCTACTTTCTTCTCTGAGACGACTGTGGCACTAAAATATACACATGTGAAAGAGCTAGTGTCTCTGTGTCATGGAGTGTGGCAAACAAAGTCTTAGCTGATTGTACCTTCTACACTCAGTTTCCTACAAATGTTTCAGCAACGGTAAGAGTAAGGAGATGCTAGTATTTAAAACTGCGTTGATATTCTTGTTCACTGTAGGGATTATTAGATCAATTTCTCAAAATATGCTTGTAAAATCGGGCAGGAGCTGGATGCCAAGTGCATTTGCTCTTTGCTGTTCAGCCTATGATAATAAGGCTGTCGTACCATATTTCTCTTTGCTGAAAATAAACATAAGTGTTTTTCTTAATGAGTAATTAATTGATGGGCCAGACTAATGGTTTCAAAATGACGGTTCAATCCCACCTGCTTAGAATCCCTGACATCTATTGAAATAAATGTATGTGAAACCAAGGGGAAAAACCCCACTAAATTATTAAATCCAGTAAGTGGGTAAAGGTACTATCAATTGGCTAGAAATATTAATGGATGTCTAAAAATACATTGCAGATTGACTTATATTGTGAGACAAACAAAACTGGTTGATATCAAAAATAGGTAGGGACAGGAAACTTTTGAGACATGTGAATGGAACACAGTACCACAATAGTACCACAAATTTAAGGCAGCAGAGACTTATAACTATCTTACAGTATGGAGCAGTGTGTGGAGCCCGAACCAAAGGAATGCTACAGTGGCAGAATTGAGTAGTTGTGACAGACCATGTTGTGCATGAAGGCTTTAAGTTATTTACTGTCTTGTCCTTAAAGAAAGTTTGCCAACCACATAGAGGATTCAATTCATTTTTATACATTGACCTTGTACCCAAGAATTTTGCTAAACTTATTAATCAATACTCATGCTTTTTTTCTAGAGCATTTTAGATTTTCTATGTATGCAATGATGCCATCTTGTAATAATGACAGCTTTACTCTTTGGGTCCAAATCTTTGTACTTTTAATTCTTTTTCTCGTTGTACTGTGTAGTTCCTCCAGTTGAATAGAAGTAGTGATAGTGAATATTCAGGGGAGGATAATTCAGTATTTGGCATATACGGTTAGATTTAGTTTTTTTTTTAAAGGTACCTTTTCTCGGAGTAAGAATTTTCTTCTCTTGTTAGTACTTAGCTATAATCATATATATATATGATGTGTCTCTAAAACATTGGTTTGTAAAAATACAAATGATCTTTCATTTAAAATTACTGCTTAAATATGATACATGCATTCATGCACACACATGTATACATGCATATGAATATATATGTAAGGTATGTAAGGGATATATGTGGAAGGATATACAAGAAAATAGATTAGTGTTTATGTCTTTTAAGTGGGCTAAAAAATTTTAGAGTAAAACTGATTTTTTTATTCTCTACCCTTTCATATGTGTACATGTTATACATAGCCTTTTAAATTTTTTTCATAAAAGTGATTATAACAAGATAACTTTTTTAAAAGTGTATACCACAACATTATAGGTACCTCATGATTATAAATATAAATAAATTTCATTTTTACTGAAAAAAATAAAAAAGAATGATATCAGACAAAGAGTCAGAAGATCTGGATTCTAGTCCGGCTCTGCCACCCACTGAGAGACCTGGAATAAGTCCCTTAAGCCTTTATTTTTTCATTTGTAAGGAATGGGGATAATTTTCTTGCTTATTTGTTGCCTCAAATACAAGGACTGCTGTGACCCTCTTGGACCGTGAGGCTGTAAGATCCCAGAGGGCAGAGCTGTGTTGTCCTTATCTCTGTCTCCCCAGAACTAGCACAATATTGAGCTTAGGACTCAATAAATATTCATTCGATGAGGGACTGAGTAGGTGAATGGCTGGACAAATAAATAAGTGAATGGAGGCTTATCCTCAACAACTGAATTCTGGCCTTTAGCTCTGCCTTCACTCTTGCATGTCTAACTGCCTGCTAGAGGCCACTGCCTGGCTGTCCTGAAGCACCCCAAAATCAGTCTTACCCCTCACTATGGTAGCTCTCAGCTTCTGCACAGAGCTGTGGTCACTTTGTATTCCTGCTAATAGCAGCTCTCCTCTCCAGCCCCTGGGCGTGCAATTCCAGATTTATATTTGTCTCTTTATTTCCCCTCATTCTCAATATCCTATCATTTGAAAATTCTCTGTAGTCTACCTCTGTGATATTCAGGCACAATACACGTCTCAGCCACCACACAATTTTGCAAAGAGAGGCTCCTGACTATAAGATTTGATCTTCTTTCATAACGTATTTTTGATCTTCTTTCATAACGTATTGATATGGGGCTGGGGAGCCTTATTTCTGTTCCTGGGTTTAGTCAGGATCTTGCGCTGAGGCAGAGACTAGGCTGGATGTTTTCAGATGATTCCATACCATCTTAGATGCCCCTGCCTGCATTCCTGGTAGCACACATGCAAGTTTATAAAGACCTAGTGCATTAGTCAATGATAGTGCTTGTTCAAATGAACAATTGGGCACTCAGGTTGGATCGGAGATTCCTTCTCGCTTCCACTATTGGTTTGCTTCTGTAGAGTCACTTTACAAATAACATCTTAAGATATAATTCCCATACCATTCAATTCACCCATTTAAAATGTACAATTCAGTGGCTGTTAGCATATTCACAGAGCTATGCAACCACAATCAATTTTAGAACATTTTAATCAGCCCCCCAAAAACCCTTACCCGTTGGCAGTCATTCCCCTTCTCTCTCCCTTATCCCCCTCCCCCAGCCCTAGGAAACCGCTAATCTACTTTATGTTTCTATAGATTTGTCTATCCTGGACACTTTATATAAATAGAATCATATAGTATGTGGTCTTTTGTGATGGGCTTCTTTTACTTGGCAAAATGTTTTCAAGGTTCATTCATGTTATAGCATGTATTAGTAATCCATCCCTTTTTATTGCTAAATAATACTCCGTTGTATAGACACACCACATTTTATTTACCTAGTCATCAGTTGATGAATGTCTGGGTTGTTTCTATTTTTGGGCCATTATAATAGTAGCCAAAATAATACTGCTGCTGGAACATCTGTATACAAGTTTTACGTGGACATGTGTTTTCCTTTCTCTTGGGTAGACACCTAAGCGTAGAATTGCCACATCATAGGATAATTCTATGTTTAACCTTTTGATGAGCGCCCAGACTGCTTTCCAAAGCAGATGTGCCAGTTTGGAGTCATTTTTAACTTGGTGGCATTATTAGCATCATAATGGAGAGGGGCATTGAAAGTGAGAGTGCTTAGAGGCTTAAGATTTAGACGTATCAAAAGAAACAATTTTATTTTTTGAGTACTGTGCCTCTGTGCATTTATAACTTGTGTCAAGTCACCATCAGCAAATCTTCCAGGAAACAGGATTGCATTGTGCTATCCAGTTTTCCCACGGTGAAAGGCGAGATACCTGGTTAAATATTCTTGCTTTTAAAGTCACCTTCACTGGAATGTGGTCTTGAGCCAGCATCTTTCTCTGCTCACACTTGTGCTTCCTGTTAGGAGATCCGAGGACAGCCAGCCTCAGTCCTTCTGAATCATCCCAGCCCTGGGGCCAAGGCTCGGCACAGTCTTGTGCTCGTGGATTTTTTCAATATTGGGTGACTATGGAAGAACATTATGTCAGAGACAACATTGTGACCTCTCTGTAGAACGAGAGAGAGAGAGAGAAACCATGCTGGGAACATGCATGCCACTACCCCAAAGTGGGTAAAGAGGAAGGAGGAAAAGAAAAATCCATTTTCATGACTTTAAGATTTTAAAGGGTAGGTTCCATAACTCTGAATACATAAACTATAAATGCCATACTCTGTGTTTAATTAGGTTGGCTTCCACAATTTAAAAAAAAATGGAAAGAAAGAAAGAAAAAGATACCACTGTCAGTTTGAGCTTAACCTTTATTTAGATTCTATATATATCACCTCTGGGGATACTGAAATTAGATGAATTTCTTACTTTAGCAAAGTGGAGACAAAGCGTTTCACTAACAGATCTGAATGCCTCCTTAAAGTAGGACCGGCAGTCACTTTCTCACTGTTTCTTCTTGTAAAGACTTGGGATTCAATGGACATAGTTTTAGGAAGCTAATAATAAGTTTTAAAAAATACAGATTGTTAGACATAGAGGTGAGGCAGCTGGGGAAATGGAAGCCCAGAGAAATTAAACATGTTTTTCAGTCTCCTGGTCTGTGGTGGCCCTGGGAGCATGCCCAGAGCCTTTGACTCTTGGACCAGTGTTCCCGACCAGGACCACACTGCCTCAGGCTGCTCCTTGACCTTGACTGTGACTGGGGCGGGGTGGGGGGGCAAAGAAGAGCCTGCTAGCCAGGGTGCACACAAGCTCCTGTCCTTCAGTGCTGAGCACCATGAGGCATCCAAGGGGTGGGGCTCGATGGCAGACATCATAGTAGAGGGTGATGGGGAAAGAATTTCAGGCTCTTGTGTTCTGTCCTTCAACTTTCGGGGGCTGCTACCGGCACAGGCAATGCCTTTGTGTGAATTAGAAAAACCCAACATTGCTCCGGGCAGGTAGAGCTCTGTGCAGGCACTTGAGAGCAGTGCACAGGCTCCGTCTCAGCCCCACTGTGCCTTTGCCTGGGAGCACTTGTACAGGGCCCAACCAACGCAACTGTGCAGGGTGATCTCATTAGTCCTCAGAGAGGCTCACTGTTCTCATCTGTAAAATGGGGACATCAATAATAAGACTTCTTCACTAAGGGTCCCTGATGACTGGGTGAGACCCTGTTGATGAATGTGCTTCATAAATCAGAGAAGATCACCACAGGATAATTATTGTAAATATATGCATGCACATACACATATGCACACACACTTGGCTTTTACCATTTTAAAATGCCTAGAATGTTATGTTCTTGGAGTCCTTATAGCCTAGTAAATGGGCCTTTGTAACCAGTGAAATGCCCCTGGTTCTCAGTGTCAGAGAACTTGTGAGTAGATATCTCAACAAAAGATAAAGAACAATATGAAATATATCCCCTAACCCCATGTTTCTCAGACCTGGCTGAACATTAGAATAATCTGGAGAATCAAAAAAATACAGATACCTAGGCCTCACCCCTAGAGAGTGATTCAATTTATTTGGTAGGTATGGGGGTGGGTAGAGGCTCCAATCACGTTTTACGTGATTTCCGAATCACAAGGGAAATGCCATTTAAAAAAAAATTATGCCCCAGGCCTCTGGCTCTGTCTTTGGTTTGTCTTTAAATAACCTTGGAGCAAAACTTCTATTGTGGAATAAAAGATAAGGAAACGTAATAAGTTATTGAAACTAAAACCCCCATAAGAAGCTGTTCCAACCAGACTTTCCTTTCCTGTAAAGCTCTGAGGCTGCTGAAAAGGCATCCCTACCAGCCCTCTGTTTTCTGCATCCCTTTCATTCCCACAATTCTCTGTGCTTCCTCTGCATCCTCTGCCCTATTGCCCCCCTGCTACCCAAGGCTGCCCTTTCTCCAATATGGAATGTGTGATGCAGCTGGAAGAGTCAGCAAACAGATTCTAATTTAATCTCCCACCTTAAAGAACAAAACCAAATAATCATGGCAACAAGCTCTCCCTGACCACCTGTATTTCTTCTTTTAAAAAATATTTATTTATTTTTAAAATTTATATGACTGCGTCGGGTCTTAGTTGCTGCACAAAGGGATCTTCGTTGCCGCGTGCGGGATCTTAGTTGCGGCATGTGGGCTCTTTTAGTTGCGGCGTGTGGGATCTAGTTCCCTGATCAGAAATCGAACCCAGGCCCCCTGCATTGGGAGCACGGAGTCTTAGCCACTGGACCACCAGAAAAGTCCTGACCATTGGTATTTCTGCCTTATTTTTCTATTTTCATCCATTATAAAAATTCTTGAGAGTTATCTACATACCCTCTCTCCAGTTTTGCACTCTTCATTCACTCTGTAACCTATTTCAGTCTGGCTTCTCTCCCCTTGTCTCCATCTACTGCATTTGCTAAAGCCATCAATTACCTCTAGGGAGTCAAATGAGGTCACTTTGAAAGAAGTGATATTTTTCTTTTTAATAAAGTTTAATGATGTTATAGATTGAACGTTTGTGTCCCTCCCGCTCTCCCCACCGTCATTCATTGATTGAGACCTAATTCTCAATGTGATTGTGTTAGGAGGTGGGGGCCTTCAGAGTTGATTAGGTCATGAGGATGGAGCCCGCATGAATGGGATTAGTGCCTTTATAAAAGAGACCCCAGAGAGCATTCTGGATTCTTCTACCACGTGAGGATATAGTGAGAAGATGCCCTTAATGAACTAGGAAGTGAGCTCTCATCAGACACCAATCTCCAAAGCCTTGATCTTGGATTTCCCAGCCTCTAGAATTGTGAGAAGTAAATGTGTGTTGTTTAAGTCACCCAGTCTATGGAGCCCAAACTAAAACAAATTAACATGTAAAAAAGCATAAGCATACAGCTTGATGCAGTTTGTGAAAGTGATCACATCCATTTAACCATCATTCAGGCCAAGAAACAGAATACTTTCAATACAAAATCCTCTGTATGCTCCTCCCCCACGTCACCACTGTTCTGATCTATCAACATATTAGTATTGCCTCTGAAACTTTATGTAAATGAGAATATATAGTGTGTGGGTTTTTTGTTTTTTTTTTTTAATGTTTGGCCTCCTAGTCTCAAAATTATGTTTGTGTGATTCAGGTATTTGAGATTGAGGTATGAATAGATCTCAACTTATTAATTTATGCTATTCTTGATAAATTGAGCTGTTTTCCAGTTTGGGGTATTATAAATGATATTGCTAAGAAGATCCTTGTACAGGTTTTTCATGTACATATGTGTGCATTTCTGTCTGCTATATACTGAGGAGTAGAATTGATGGGTCATAGGGTATGCATATGGAGATTGCCAGTTTTCAAAAGTGGTAGTACCAGTTTACCAGCAGTCTGTATGAGTTCAAATTGCTATGGGATCTCACCAACATGTTTATTTTTACTCTCTTAAATGTTTGCCATTCTGTGAATTTTAGTGCTATCTAATTATATTTTCATTTATTTAACAAATACCAAGGTTGAGCACCTTTTCAAAAGCTTATGTGCCATTTGGACATTTTCATAAGTGATGTGTTCATTCAAGTCTTTTGCTCATATTTTGAAGTTGTGTTTCACAACCTTTTTGTATTTATTCACAAAATAACTTTACATTTTCTGACTATGTCCTTTCTTGAATATCTGAACTTCAAAACTTCTTCCACTTCTTGGCTTGGCTTTTCTCTCTCTTAATGGCTTCTTTTGGTAAATATGTTATATCTCTCCATTTATTTAAGTCTTCTTTAATTTCTCTCAACAGTGTTTATAGCTTTATTTGGAGGTTTGTCTACAACTTTCATTAGATTTATTCTTATACATTTGATGGTCTTTGGTATTAGTGAACATGGTATCTGTTTTCATTTTAGAATTTCACTGTTGCTGGCATATAAAACTACAGTTGATTAGCTTTACACCACCCATATTTCTAAATTCACTTACTAATTCCAATAAATGTTAATTTATCTGAAAATTCTTTTTTGTTTTCTAGATATATGATAATGTCATATGTAAATAAAATTTTATTTCTTACTTTCCAATCTTTATTACCTTTTATTGTTGTCTTTTGTACTGGCCAGTAGTACCTCGAATAAAATGTTGAATAAGTGTAGTTAGTGACAGCTGAAATTATTGTCTCATTCTTGATCTCTAGGAAAACACATTTAATATATCCCCATTAAGCATGATATTTGCTCCATATTTGTAGATATAGTTTATCAGATCAGAAAGTTGTCTCCTATTCATAGTTTGCTAATAATTTCTTATTACTAACAATTTATTACCATAAAGGAATGTTAAACTTTTTCTGTATTTATTTAAGTGATCATATGATTTTTCTTTTTTTGGTCTGTTAAAATGGTTAATTGATTGATTTTTTTTAAGTGTTAAACCAACCTTGCATTCCTGGAGTAAACTCAACTTAGTTGTCTTGTATTATCCTTTTTATTTGTAGCTAGATTTGGTTTGCTAATTTGTAAAGAATTTTTTTCATCTATGTTCATGAGAAAGATGGACCTGTGATTTTCCTTTGTTGAAAAGATCTTGTCAGGTTTCTATATCTAGGTCATTCCAGCATCATAATACTGGTTGGGAAATGTTCCCCCCTTTAAATGAATTTTCTGGAGAATTTATGTAACTTTGGACTAATTCACTAATAATGCCATAAGAACCTAAAGTTTTCTCAGAAAGAAGGTTTTAATCAATTTGTTTAAGAGATATAGTACAATACTTTTCAAACCACTAGGCAAGGGGGAAATATGGAATATAACAACTTGATCAGGTCAGAGTTTTAGAAGTTCACTCGGGTGTTACTGGGGCGGGTGGATTGAAGGCAGACTATACTGGACAGAGAACACCAGTCAGGAAACTGTGACAATAGTCACTTGACATCAGTCTAGGCAGTGGCAAAGAGCTGGAGAAAAGATGGCAAGTAAAAATAGATATTTGGGTGTGTTTTTTTTGCGGGGTATGGTTGTTTTACAATGTTGTGCTAGTTTCTACTGTACAGCGAAGTGGAGTTTCCTGTACCATACAGCAGGTTCTTATTAGTTATCTATTTTATACATATTAGTGTATAGATGTCAATCCCAATAGGTTTTTTTTTTTAATGAATTTTTTTGGAAAAGATAATAGTAAGCCAAGGATGGTCTATTTAAAAAGTCTGAATTGACTGTGTATTTTCTTTACTTCTGTAATGAGAACCAGAGAGCTGGCACCATTTCAGTAGCTTCTTGGCCAGTTTGAAAACTATGACCATGGAGCATCACTTATTCAAAATGCTAATCAAAACACAGGATATCAAAACCAGTCATTTTTTACCATATGGGAAATGATACCCAAATGTAATATGGTATTCTTATTATTTCTTGACTGAGATATAAATGTGGTTACGGTGGACCTTAAACTATGATATATCCTCCTCTTCTCCCTGTTCCCTTCCCAGTTTCCTTTAAATACTTCCTACCCATCCATCTGGGCCCTGCTCATGACTTGACAGGGTACAGGAGTGATGGCCATTGGGAGGAAGTTGAGCTAGGAGGTATTACCTGCAAGTTCCTCCTAATTATCCAGGGGAGGTGGAAAACAGGAGTGTAGAAGTAAAGCTAAGAACAGAGATACCCATTAACCAAAAAGGGCTAATAGATGAGTCCAGAGAAAAGATAACACACATGGTGAGGAGAACACAGTGAGCTATGGTAAGGGTAGGAAAAAAATTTAAGATTGAAGTCTGCCAATACTGGACGGCCATGGAGATTACCTTTGTATGTGGGCTCTGTCTTTTCTCAGGCTCAGATTATGTAAAGAGCCCTAATAAACCAGACAGTCTCCTCCCCTGTGTCTGCCTTTGTCAGGTTGTAATCTGGCCTTTCAGGTCCCCAGTACCTCACATTATCTTCCCTTCTTAACAGACCTTAATCACACCTTCCTTTTTTTCCCAATTGGTTGATATTGACTTGTTAAATAAAATGTGTTCCCTACTCTTAAGGAGTTAAAATTATGATAGAGAAAAAAAAACCAGTATAGATACAGATGATGTCAAGCTATTCATGTTAAGCAGAGAAGTGCAGACCAATGTGCTCTAAGTTCAGGCACACACGGCAGCACAGTTGAGATATTATGAGAAGATGGTTTCCTCAGTTTGTTTGCGACATGGATGTGCACACTTTTACAGCAGCACAGATACACCTGGGGACTTTTCTTTCACACAAGACTTACAAAGTTAGTCTAATCAAGAATGTGTTAATAAGAAGGCCCTGGGATTGACACTGTCTTGGTAAGCATTTTGCAATTTATATATAGCAGACCTTGGGTGTTCAGGACACTTCACCTGCTAAGTGTCAACACAATACAGCTGAGGTTGTGATGAAGTGTCAACACAATACAGCTGAGGTTTTTTTAAATTAATTTATTTTATTTTATTTATTTATTTTTGGCTGCGTTGAGTCTTCCTTGCTGCGTGCGTGCTTTCTCCAGTTGCGGTGAGCGGGGGCTACTCTTCGTAGCGGTGCGTGGGCTTCTCATTGCGGTGACTTCTCTTGTTGCGGAGCACGGGCTCTAGGCACGCGGGCTTCAGTAGTTGGGGCACGAGGACTCAGTAGTTGTGGCTTTGGGGCTCTAGAACACAGGCTCAGTAGTTGTGGCACATGGGCTTCATTGCTCCGCGGCGTGTGGGAACTTCCCGGACCAGGGCTTGAACTCGTGTGCCCTGCATTGGCAGGCTGATTCTTAACCACTGCGCCACCAGGGAAGCTGAGGTTGTGATGTGTCAGCAAGGATGTCAGGGAGGAAGTCAGAGGGCCAGATCTTCAGGGACATGGCTTGTTTAGCTTACATGGATTTCTGAAAGTTTCAGTGGCTCATTCTGTTTGGCAGCTTGGAGAGCTATCCAGGTTCAGAACTGGAAGTATTCAGGCCACAAAGAAGGCAATAAAAGATTGGGAACTGACTTACTGATACTTTCCAAAAGTATCAAGTCTGGTAACTGGAAGTCTGGAAGCTTCCCATGCATCCATCGCCATAGGCAGCGGTTGTCTAGATTAAAAAAAAAAAGCATCTCTCCAGTTTCTCAAATGTCATTTTGCCCCAAAATCACCTGGTACTGGTTAAAGTGAACATTCTTGAGGCCCACTTGCAGAGACTTGCGCACGACTCTCTGGGGTTGGGCTCAGGTAACTACCTTCTTCCAAGCATACCAGGTAGTCTAGATCAGGTGGTCTGTGGACCACATTTTCTGAAAGTCTGCCCTAAAGTCTTCCATGTACCCCCAGCTATCAAATCACTGTGTGAGGTGCCATAATTTAATTTATTTCCAAAGAAAGAGGTCTGGAAGTAGTTTTTCTTTCTCCTCCCACCTTCAAGCTGTCATCTCCTTCTGCCACAATGTTCCAACATTTTCTTTATGTTTGCACCCTCTTCTCAAGCTCCTCACCCCAAATCATCATCTAAGATCAAGGCATTTGAGTCAGCGCCCACCACGGGCGAACAGCTGAGAGGTGCACAGAGTCATTTGGGCAACCACCTTTCTAGACCTCGATGACTGCATATTGGCTCAACTTGCCAGATGTGCCAAAGAGATGACCAAAAGCCGAGTCTTATGAAGAGTTTTGGGTTTTTTTTATTTGAATTTCTTGTCAATATTTTCAAATGGGGGAAATTTCCCATACACATCCATATTTCTGGCTATTCTTAAAATACCAGAGGATCTGACCACTCTGGCCAGTTTTCCTAAGGATAATAGTCAGCTGGGGTTGAGGAAAGGCTGTCCCCTTGAGACACAGAAAAGAGGTGCATGTATCGCAAAGATAAGGAAGCTCAAGGTCAGGGCCCTGCTGCTCCAAGGCCCTTGACCTAACATTGCATTCATAGTTTTGTGTTTTTTTCTTAAAGAGGCCACCACAATTGTGTAAGTTTTAGATTTTGCTAAATTTGGATCCACTCCTGCCGTTCTGTTCTGTGTACTACCCTGCTACCAGGGATTGGTTAGCATTTATCATCAGATTTGCCAGTAGATTTTGTTAAAGTAGAGAAATATTTCTCTGAACTCTTGGGTCTATAAAAACAAGACACAAACGGAGAGGGCCTCATACTTTAGGCAGAAAGGGAGAGAGCCTATCTTTACATGGATGTGATTCTGGCCTGCATCCCTAACATTTGATTTCATGATCCCTGGCTGCATCTAGTTCTTCTACAGTTCATGATTCCTTAAATTCCCTATAGTGGGAACATTTTTGTACATAGTCATCACGCTTGGTTCCTTCTCCATTTCTGCAAAGACACACTTAAATCCCATCAATTTAATCCTCACTTGGGGTGTGGATGCTAAGAATCCCTGTTCTGAAGAAAGAAAAATAAAAGTGATATCTGCCTATAGAAAGGCATATTTTTGAATGAAATGTCCTAGGGGGAAAGGACTGCATCTTCTCTGATTTTTACTGCACGTGTTTTCAGACATGGCTAAATGCTTTCTGGGATCTCACTAAATATTCACTGACATTGATGATAAGGCATGGATAGAATAGATTAAGGCATCTGTTCTCCAGTTACCTTCTAAGATATTATTTTTCTCTGTTGGTCACTGCTTGGAGCAGATTCTTTCACCCCACAGCATTAAGCTCTATGGAAATTCAAATATTTTTATTGTAACAACATGCTGTAATATTGGGAATTCAGCCATTGCATTTCCCCCTTCCAAGATATTATTTGCTTTACTTCAGTATTTCTTGTGTTGTTCATAATGTTGTTTTAAAGCCTCATTTTTCACTCTTGAGATTGTTAAGGATTTGGTGATGTTATCTGTGAATATATTTATTACTCAGCATTAGCCTCCCTTTGCTCCTCTGTGGGAATGGAGGAGAAGTGGCATGCATTATAGATCATCGAGGAGGGAGTCTTCCCGAGCCATTTATCTGAAGCTTATTTTAACACTTCCCATTTGCACAGACTGTTAGCTCCTCTTTTTAGATAACATCTTAGGAAAAGGAAACACCTGTTTGAAGATGTGAAAATAAAACTAAATACAAACAAAAGGGCAAGTTGTTGAACATGGGCATTTGTCATATTTATTTTCTAATCTTTCCTGTCTGGGGGTGTAGTGGTGGATGTGACTTACTACTCTGAGTCTGAGCCATTAACTATTTTTTCTACAAAATAAAGGGTTGACAGCCAGTGCCCACTAGGCCGATGCGGACATTTGAGTCATGACTGTGGAACTAGTTAAGGGGTTGATTATTTTAATGATATTTTTAACGGCACTAAATTAATTGTTCAATAGTTCCCCATCTTAGTTGTATTTTTCCTACATAAGCGTCAATCTAATGTTTTTCTCTATTTTTAAAAAATTCTAAAATTTTCAGTAGTGTCACTAGGCACTATGAACACACTTCCTGATTCCTCTCCAGAGATAAAGAACCTGGTTTCTCTGTTAAGAGAACTGTTTCATCCTGAATAACATCATTCAACAGATAACTTAAATTCTTATTCAGCCATATCATCAATGGCACGTTGTATTTTTTTTCAAACTTTGCTTTGAATCTACTACCCTTTGCATTATGCAGGAGACAAGCAGCTCTTTCTTTGTGAAGTGAACGTTTTGGTAACTACCCGTGAATTTCAGACCTTATTTTATGCAAACACTGCATTACTTAAAAGCAGCCAGGAACATCTGAATTCAGTGATGGTGTGCAAAGAAATTGGGTCAACCTTTTGCTAAGGCCAAATAGGAGCGCTGAACAAAATATTTTTATCAATCTGCTTCAAGGCATTGGAGACTCAAGGCAATGAAAAATCACCAGGCCATAATCCCACGAAAAGAGGGGAATCTAGAGACGTTAACATGATTTTTTTGGAGCTGCTTTTCCTTAGGGAGCTTTGCAAATTCTAGAAAAGACAGCTAAAAGGCTGAGAGCTAAAGAACACTTTTTAAAGCTTCCAGAATTGAGGAAAACAAAATTTGAAGTCTTAAGTCCTGCCAAAGTAAGGGTGGTGGGTAAATCCATGTTTTGGGTTGACATTCAGAGGGGAATAAGGGCAAACAGGGAGTAAATAGTCTGGTGCCCTCAGGAACTTCAGCCAATTTGGAATTATCTCTAGTCCTGTAATTGTATTAAGGTGATTTGAGAATGCTTGTGCCCTCAGATGTCTGAAAGAATCAAACAAAAATCCTGAAAAGAATGATGCAAGAAAGGAAAATGATAAGCCAACTTCTCTTATGAACATAGATGTGAAAATCCTAAGTAAAATATTATCAAATTGAATCTATCAACACACAAAAAGCATATTGTACTTGTATATGACCAAATTGTTTATTTCCCAGGAATGTAAATTTATTTAGATATTTGAAAATCAATGTAATTCAGTACAGAATAAAGGGGAAAATATCTGATTATTTCAATAGATGCAGCCATAATATTTGCTGAAATTCAACCATGTTCCAAAGTAGTAATAGATGGGAATCTCTTAAGTGGAATAAAAGCTACCTACAAAAAAGAAAAAGCATATGTAGCACTTAATGAGGAAATATTGAAAACTCTCCCCTGAGATCAGGAAAAAAAATAATGCTTCCTATTACCACTGCTATCCAACATGTTACTAAGTTCCTAGTCGGTCCTAGTCGTAAAAAAGAAATAAAACATTAGGAAGGGAGGAACAAATTCACAGACCATTCACAGACCACATGTTTGCATTCACAGAAAAATCCCAAAGAATCTTTAGACAAACTATTACAATTAATAAATGAATTTACCAAGGTTGTTGAATAAATGCTCAATATACAAAACATAAATTGTATTTTTAAATACTATCTCAAAAAACTAAATAATGAAAATTTGAACATACTTAGGAATATAGCTAACAAAAGATAAGCAAGAATGAAGCATAGAGGGATAAAAGGGCAAAAAATACAAAGGAGAAGGTAAAATACATAGAGGATATAGTGAAAAGGCCTAGGATATGAGTAGTTGTAGTCCCAGAGAGGATGTGGGATGTGACAGAATCAATAATTAAAGACACAATGGCTAAGAAATTTACCACACTGATGAAAAACATCAAGGCACAGATCAAGAAGTCCTACAAACTACCAAGAGGTTGAATAAAAGAAAACCACACCTATGCACATCACAGTTAAACCGCTGAAAACAAATGACAAGTAGAAAAATCTTCAAAGCAGCCAGGGGCGGGGAGGAGGGAAGACATATTACCCTCAAATTACAGTTAGACTGTAGGCTGACTTTGTATGAGAAATAATGCGATCCCGAAGAAAATGGAGAGAAATATACATGAAGTACTGAAAGAAAATAACTGCCAACCTAAAACTCTATTTTCATCCTTAAAGAATGCAAGTGAAATGAAGACATTTTCAGATGAACAAAAACTTAGAGGATTCATAATCAGCATACCTTTTCTTAAGAAAATACCAAGGGATATGTTTAGGCAGAATGAAAATGTTCCCAGATGGAAGGTGGGAGAAGCAGGAAGAAAGGAAGAGCAAGAGAAAGGAATGTTTATGAATAAATCTGAATGAATATTGGCTGTGTAAAACAATAAAAAAATGTCTTATAGACCTATGTCAGGAGGCAGGTAAATGGAGTTAGAGTATTCTAGAGTCCTTGCATTGTCCAAGAGAAGGGGAAGAGTACTGATAAACATTGTATTCTAATAAGTCAAGAATGCATGTTGTAATCTCACAGGTAGCCATTAAAAAGAATAGTAAAAGGGCTTATAATTTTGAGGCTAATAGTAGGAAAAAATGGAATAACATACACTGGGTCAATCCAAACAAGTTAAGAAAATCAAGAATGAGGAAGATAAAGCAGGTGCAGTAAATAGAGAACACAGTGTAAGATGAGAGTTTTAAACCAAATACATCAGAAATTAAATGTAAATAGACTAAATGATCAAATTTTTAAAAATTAATAAAATTTTATATGACTAGATTAAAAATATTATATAAGGTTCATAAAAGATACACCTAAATCATGAGGATGCAGAAAAGTTGAAATACAAAGACTAACCAAAAGAAAGCTAAGGTGTGATATCCATCTTTCACCTAGATTAATGTCAGATAAAATATTTTTAATTAAAAAAGCTTTTGCAATAAAGGTCATGATTAATAAAATAAAGCATTTTACTCACCAGAAATATATAATAAAGCTAAATTGTATGCAGCTAAGAATACAGTCTCAAAGTAAATAAAGCAAAATTTGACAGAAATGTAAGAAGAAATAGACACATTCACATTCATGGTGGGAAATTTTCACACAACATTTTTAGTTATTGAGAAATATATAGACAAAAATCAAGAAGGACATAAAGGATTTAACAACATAATTAGCAAACCACCTATAGACATACATAGTGTATTGTACTCAGCAATGGCAGAATGTACATTATTTCAAAAAATGCACAGCATATTTACAAAATTTGACTATATGCTGAGATCTGAAGCAAATCTCAACAATTTTCAGAAGATTCAAATTAAGCAACGTATCTTCTAAGTCTACCATGGAATTAAGTTAGAAATCAATTATAAAGAGATTTTTATAAAATTGCCATATATTTGGAAATTAATCAATATACTTCTAAAAAACTCATGGGTCATGGAAGAAATCGTAGTAGAAATTAGAAAATATTTTGAACAGAATAATTAAACTATTACATATTAGAATCTGTGATATACAGCTAAAATTATGCTTAAAAGGAAATTTGTAGCTTTAAATGCAATGGGGATGTCTGAAAACCAATGAGCTAACCATTCTTCTCAAGAAGCTAGAAAAGAATATCAAATTAAAGTAAAAGGAAGGAAAGAATAAAAATAAGAACAGAAATTAATGAAATAGAAAGCAAATGTAAAATACAGAAAATCAATAAGCCCAAAATTGCTTCTTTGTTGAAACTAATACAACTGATAACTGCCTGCTGACACAGATTAAGAAAGTGACGTCAAAAATAATCAATTTCAGGAGTGAAAAAGGAAACATCATTAAAATCATAACTTCCAGACATTAAATATATGAGAATATAATGAACAACTTTATGCAAATATATTTTAAAATTCAGGTAAAATTTACAAATTCCATGGAAAAGAGAATAAATTTGATATAAGAAATAGAATAGTTCTGCAGATATTGAAAATGTTAAATTTGTTATTTAAAACATCCCATAAGGAAAACTTTGGGCCTTGATGACCTTAGTAGTGAATTCTACCGATCATTTAAGAAGGGAATACTATCACTATCACATACACTCTTTTAGAGAACAGGACAAAAGAGAACACGCCCAACATGATTTAAGAGACCAGCGTAACCTTGATACCCAAACCTGACAAGGACACTATGAGAAAGAAAGATTACAGGCCAGTCTCCTTCTTGAACACAGTCAAATGAACTAATGGAATGTAGAAACGTTACCTGTGACGTACATAGCTGATAAAGGGATTGATTGTAGAATATATTGAGGTTGCTTACAAATCAATAAGAAAAAGACAACCATTATGGGCAATAGATTTAAATGGGTATTTATTTCACAAAAGAGAGTATTCAAATGACCAGTAAAAATATGAGAAGATGCTTGCAACTTCAGTAATAATCAGGGAAATGCAAATTAAAATCATGAGATACCACTACGTATCTACCATAATGGCTAGTCAAAACGACTCCACGTGTCACAACTACTGAAGCCTGCGTGCCTAGAGCTCGTGCTCTGCAACAAGTGAAGCCACCGCAATGAGAAGCCCACGCACCGCGGTGAAGAGTAGCCCCCGCTCACCGCAACTAGAGAAAGCCCGCACACAGCAACGAAGACCCAACACAGCCAAAAATAAAATAAAATTTTAAAAAATAATAAAAATAAAATTCCCTAAAGGCGTGTTATCCTCTCCATTTGACCTACCTCAAATTCTCGTCTTCATCGTGCGGGACCACCAGAAATCTTTATTCTCGTATGCAGTCAGTTTAGCTCCTGAAAGAATTTCCTTTTCCAAGTTGCACTTAGTGCCCTTCTCTCTCCAGGTCAGGCCTATGACCTGGACGTAGGAGAAGCAGGCATTGTCCTGGTGCAGGAAAAACAGAGCTGGTGGGAGAAGAGTCCTTAAAGACACACAGGGCTAGGTTAGAATTCCTGCTCCACCTCTTACCAAATTGTAAGCATGAGCCAATCCTCACTCATAAAATGGGGAAAAGAATCCATACAACATACAGTTAAATGAGAATTAATGAGGTAATGTCTATAAAACGTCACACACAGAAAGATGCTCAAATGGTAGCTATTAGTATTTTTTGTTGACAGAGTTCTACTAGCTTTCTTTTTAAAATATGTGGTTTGAACTTGACTCGGACCTTGTCCTCCATCCCCACTGGCTACATTAAGAAGCCCAAGAATGAGTTAAGTTGTTCAAACCAAGTGCTACTGGACCAGAGAAGATGGGCTTATCCCCACCTGAGCTGGTCAGGGAAGGCATTTGTGTGTCATCTGAATGCAGGCTGATTTCCATGGACAGCAGCCGGAGGGGGAAGGGATGAAAGAGGCAAAGGGAATGAGATAAGCCTTGGGACTCTCTTCTGAAAGCTGCAACGTGAATGTTCATAGCCTTCCTGTACCTTGCTAGCTGGAGGGGAATTTCTGCTTTTTTCCCCCATCCTCTTTAAAAGGACTTCTGTCTGTGCCAGCTAGTTTCTAGATGTCTGTGTTGTAGAATCAGGCAATGTGCACAGTAACACGAACTGGACTCTGGGAAAGACAAAAGAATAGGGGCAGACAGAAAATAACAGTGAAAGGAGACAGCAGGCTGGGTGTTGAGGGAAGTTTTATTTGGAGTTGAGAACTGGAGAAAGGAAGGAATTTGGGGGAAGCAACTGATGGTGATTTCAGAGAACATTGTAAGTGGCAGAGGTAATCAGATAACCACACATGGCAAATCCAAGATTTGGAACCAGTTGTGCATCTTTCACCACCATCCATTTTAGAACTAAATTTCATCATCCCCAAATGAAACCCTACTCTTTCTAGCCAGCAGCCCCAATCCCTCTATCCTCCCCAGCCCAAGGTAACCACTAATCTACTGTCTCTATAGATTTGCCTATTTTAGATATTTTATATAAGTGGAGTTATACAATATGTAGTCCTTTGTGACTGGCATATTTCATTGAGCATAGTACTTTCAAGGCTTATCCATATTGTGGCATCTATCAGCACGTCATATCTTTGTTGCCAAATAATATTACACTGTTTGTCTATATCACATTTTATTTATTCATTCATCAGTTGGTAGACATTTGTTTTCACCTTGGATTGTTGTCACTTCAGCTATTTTAAATACTGGTGTGAACATTCATGTACAAGTTAGTGTGGGCATATGTTTCCATTTCTCTTGGGTATGTAAATAGGAATGGGAATGCTAGGTCATATGGTAACTGTATGTTTAACCATTTTAGGAACTGCCAGACTTTTCCAAAGCGGCTGCATGATTTTATATTCCTACCAGCAATGTATGAGGCTTTCAATTTCTCCACATCCTCACTAACACTGATTATTATCTATTTTTTTAAAATTATAGCCATCCTACTGGGAGGGAAGTGTTATTTCATTTAGGTATTCTCTGACGGCTAATTGCCTGAATCTCTACTCAGTTAAGGTACTTTTTTGATATAAAATTACTGCATTTGGAGTACAATTTTTAAGTTGATATGTAGTGCCAAACTGCTTTTCATTAACTGTATCAATTTTACTCTGCCTGGAAGTATATAGGACACTTATTTCATAATATCTTCATCAAACTAAATATTATATTTAAAATCTTTGCCAATTTAGTAAGGTTGGAATGATTTATTTTAACCCTATTCCTAGTGATATTGGGTTTTTCCATACACATAATAATTATATATATAAATTCAGTCAGCTCATATTCTTTGTACATTTTCCTCTAGAGTCTTAGTTTTTATTTTGAAAATTGTTCTTAAAATCGCTAAAATTCATCTTGAATAGGTTATGCTAGATAAGAAACGTTTGAGTAAATTATAAATATAAAATATTTTGAGAAATATTAATATTTTAGGGTCCTGGCAATAATTAACCAGAATAACCATTCTGAAGTTTTAAAAGGGATTTAGAAAATTTAAAAAGTCTATATTTGGTTATTTACATAATGCAAAAATTAGACAAATGGAAACTAAATGAGAGAGAATGCTTTGATTAAATGAGACATTAAAAACCAAATGGAAACCTCAATTAAATAGAGTCAGAAGACCAGAAGGGGGCGCTCTCACACCCTGCAACAATAGCAGAGCCCAATAGGAAGAAGGCTCTTCTTCCTTCCTGACAACTCAGCCAATGAAAAGCCATGGACCCTTTGTTTATTGTAGTCCTTCCAACTTCCTTTTCCCCTTTAGAAAAGAGTTCTCTCCATTTCCGCTGGAGACTTGAATGTCTCTACCATGGTTGCAGACTCCAGATTGCAATTCTCTGCTGATCCCAAATAAACCCATTTTTTTTTGCTGGAGAAATAACTGGCAGTCTATTTGTTTTAGGTCAACAGACATATCAATGCTTCTCCTTGAATCTAATTGAAAATTTGATGATAGTGTATATTCAGTGAAATGAAGGAAGTTAGAAGAGGTAATTATTTGGAGGTTGATCCATTCATTTAGCTTCTTAGGCACTTTAATTGCATTCATGGAAATAGTTGGAACTTTTTTTTAATATTTTCCAGTGTAGATCTCTCAGTGTGTACTTGTGTTTAAAAGAATCACATAATAAAATTGAGGTCTGAGTGCTCTGTCATTTTTTGACTAGAAAAATTCTTAAACAGAAGTTGCTGAAGTGTAAGGTGCACCCTTACTAACACGTTTTCCAGGAGGCAGAGTGTGAGGGGTGAGCTGGTGAATACTGAGTCACCAGCTCCATCTCTCCCCCTGATTGTTTAATGCTTAAAGGTCAGAATTGCTCATAAGATAAATGGGTTACAAACATCTCCAGTTTTTCTTTAGGAAGATCTGTGAGCCCCAAAGGGCTATACAAAACTACAGAGTAGTTCTGAATTTACAGTCTTCTGAATTTAAGTTCTGATTTTCGAGACCAGATGTGTATCCCCTACTACTCAGAGTTGGTTTTTTTACATGGCTAGAGCCAGAGACACATACTAATGTGGGATGGATGATGAACCCTATGTTCTTTTCATTAAACTATGTCTTTAAATAGTTGGATATCAATCCAAGAAATATGAGGAAACTATTTATTATGTTTAAATGTAGCAGATATGGAATGGAGAAGAAGTGTCCCAGAAGATATCCCAAGTTAGCATATCTAAACATCATTGGTTGGGGGATACACACTGTGTGAAGGGAGTAATTTATCCCTCTGTGACTTTTGCTCTGCCAGTGGCATTAAATAAGGAAATCTGCCATGTCCCTGTGTTCCTGGTGTCAGGGAGGTGACTTAATGCTGAGGAATGTGAAGTGTTCTCAACAGGAGTCCTGAGTCGGGGCCCTGTTATGGGTTCAGCTGTGTCCCCCAAAGATCTGTGGAAGTCCTCACCCCCCCGTACCTCAGAATGTGACTTTATTTAGAAATAGGTTCATTGCAGATACAATTGGCTAAATTAAGATGAGGTCATACTGGAATAGAATGGGCCCTTCGTCCAATATGACAGGTGTCTTTATAAGAGTAAAATTGAGACACAGGTACACACAGACTGTAGACCACCATGGGAAGACAGAGGTGAGGATTGGAGTGATCCAATCACTAGAAACCAAGGTTCCACTAGAAACCAAGGAACCCCAGAGATTCCTGGCCATTAGGAGAAGCTGGGCAAGATGCATGGAACAGAGTCTCCGCCACAGCCCTCAGAAGGAACCAGCCTTGGTGACACCTTGAATTTAGATTTCTACCTTACAGAACTGAGAGAATGAATTTCGGTTGTTTCAAGTCACCCAGTTTATGGTAGTTTGTTACAGCAGCCCTAGCAAACTTATACAGGCTCCAAATTGCTAGTTCAACTGCTTAATAAGTTTGTATCAATTTCTTGTAGAATAGAAATAAGAATACCTGCCCATCGTGAAGACCCAATGGGCTTCTATAAGGGGAAGGTTTTATGTTTGGCTGCCTGAGCCTCTGGCCTTAGGCAACTTCCTAAGACTTCTACCCTCTTCTCTCAGCACTATCAATGCAGTTTGGAGACCAGTAGCTCTTAAACTTGAGTTTGCATCAGAATCACCTGGAGGGCTTGTTAAATCACAGATTGCATGGCTCCACCCCAGAGTTGTTCATCCAGCAGGTCAGCGGGGCTTGATAATTTGTTAATCTAACAAGGTCCCAGGTGATGCTAATGCTGCTGGTCTGGGGAGCACATTTCAAGTGCTATGGGATTAGATGCTTGGGGAAGATTTATGGGGGAAAAGTAACAAAGTCAGCCTTAGAGGGAGTCCTGAAAGGGTGGGGGCTTAGCATCATGTGCAGATAAACCTTAAATCATGTTATCCTGAATGCGCTCTCAACAATCCTGTCCTTCCCCCATGCTGTAGCAAATGAGTCTTGTAGTATTTTATTGGTTACAGGTTCTTGTCCCATCTTCATTCTGAATTTGGAATTTTTTTTTTTTTCTTGTACATCTGGGTTTGGGCTTGAATGTGTACCTATTGTTCCATCTTGAGCTTCCCTGAGCGATGAGATTTGAGATCTGATGGAAAGTTAACTTCAGGATCTATGTCTCACCTGCTCCAGGAAGCCTTTTCACCACGACTCTGCCCTTCCTTGGGCTCAGGACACATTTTTCATATTACCTGTTAGGTGCTTAATCTTACATTCACCAGTGGATCAGTTTTCATGTGGTGGTCACCCAGTGAGCTTCTTGTTCATTGGTGGGGCCCCATATCACGTTTAGCTAGGCTTAGGAAACTAGGCCATCCTTGTTCCTTAGAAACACTTTAAATTTCTTCTGTCTTACTAAATTTCCCAAAACTTCTCTACCCATTCACTCATGGATTCATTCATGAAATGCCCTATGGAGCACCTCCTTTATTCCTTATGGAAATGTGTAGAATAATGGGGGAAAGGAGGAGACAGATATAAAAAAATCACATGAATACATGCAAAATTACAGCTGTGCCAGGTACATCAAAGGACAACAGTACTTAATTCTAATACTGGTGAGATTTGGCCCTGCTGGGGAGGTCAGGGAAGCCTTTGAATTGATATCTGAAGGACACGCTGGGAATTAGCCAGTTGTAACGCGGAAAACAACTATTCCAGGCAGGGAGAAGAGTGCCTACAAAGGCCTGGTCAGAGGAGGGAGTGCACAGGGACTGGTCTCTGAGCGTGGAGAGGAAGGGCTCAAGGGACGTGAGCCATGGTGGATGCCCAAAGCTGGAGAAGTGGGGGACAGCCCAGTTGGTGTAAGGCCCCCGATGCCATGTGTTCACAGTCTGAGCAGGTATGGGCCGTTGGCATCTCCCTTGACTCCATCGATGACTCTCCTGCCTCACTGTTCCTGGCTTCATTCCTCCACACATCTCAGCACTATTCTGTCTCAGGAAAGAGGCAGTCCTCGACCTTTACCAGCTGACCTCTCCATTTGGCCTTTCTTCCCTTTCCTCCTGCATCCTCCAGTGACTGGGCTCAGGGAGCCTTTATTTCTCCACTGTGACTCTATCTGCATTTAACCTGGCTCCTTTCCTTTATTAGTTAACTGGTCCAGATCACCCCAGCGTAAGGGAAAAAAAGGCTTCCCTCTCTGTTATATGTGTCATTGGTCTTATGCTTGCAGGCTGAAATGGGCTTTCCTTCCTCCCGTCCTACACCTTCAAAATTAAGGACATCTTGGGGCTTCCCTGGTGGCGCAGTGGTTGAGAGTCCGCCTGCCGATGCAGGGGACACAGGTTCGTGCCCCAGTCCGGGAAGACCCCACATGCTGTGGAGTGGCTGGGCCCGTGAGCCATGGCCCCTGAGTCTGCACGTCCGGAGCCTGTGCTCCACAACGGGAGAGGCCAAAACAGTGAGAGGCCCGCGTACCGCAAAAAAAAAAAAAAAAAAATTAAGGACATCTTAAGAATTTCTGTCGAAAGTTCTCCCCATTCAATTCAACTCTATTCACAGGAAGCTAAAAACTTTTCACGACCTTTGTTCTAAGGAACTCCCTACTCAGCAAATTTCCTGCGACTGGACCTTGAGAGAAAACTGGTATTCTTGAGAGGGTGATGTATTCATGTTAACTTAAATGTTTGAAAGGCTGTTTTAAAATATTGCTTTATATTTGATTCTTTGTCACTGAAGAAAGCTTTATATGCGTGGGCCAGAGAAAATACAAGCTGTGCACATTAAATAAAATCATCAATAATTTTTTAAAGGACAAAAAATTAGTCCCCCCAAATCAAAGATAAATCACTTATGTATAAATTGTCTGTTAAAAACATAAAGTAGGGACTTCCCTGGTGGCGCAGTGGTTAAAAATCTGCCTGCCAATGTAGGGGACACAGTTTCGAGCCCTGGTCCAGGAAGATCCCATATGCCGCGGAGCAACTAAGCCCGTGAGCCACAACTACTGAGCCCACGTGTCACAACTACTGAAGCCCGCTCTAGGCCCATGCTCCGCAACAAGAGAAGCCACGGCAGTGAGAAGCCCGTGTACCCCAACAGAGTAGCCCCCGCTCGCCACAACTAGAGAAAGCCCACCAGCAGCAACGAAGACCCAACGCAACCAAAAATAAATAAATGAATTTATTTTAAAAATTTAAAAATAAAAACATAAAGTAGAATATATTATTTTTTTAGTATATAAAGCTGATGTTGATAGAAAGAATATTGGTAGGTTGTACTCTGGGTTCTTAGTATTGTGGACAGGTTTTTGCTGAACTAAAGTATCTCTTTTTTCTCACCTGGACTTTTCTGTAATCAAGAGAATGCAGCCTTGAGATGACAGGGTGGAATGCAAACTGTACTAAGGAATAACTTTTCTCTGCATGGCTAACTGACTACTAAAATAGCAATAGAACTTGGCCTCTTTAACACCATACTTTATCAGGCTGACTAGGCAGAGCTTATGTTCAGGGTTAACAACATGCCTTCAGAATCTCTAATGATAATATCCATCCAGGAATAGAATAAATAAGCCAATGGTAATAATGCCCTAACAATTTACACTTAATTAAGGTTCCTCTCATTCCAGGAGTGGGCACTGCTGTCTCTGAGTCCAGTTGCTTAGCATTTAGTTACCAGCATTCAGCTGCCAATTCCCAGGGGCTTGAGAGATTCAGACCCTGGCAGCCTGACACATACTAATCAAATAAACAAAGGATCTGATTTGTAAATCAGAATGTCAATGTCTTAGAGGGAGAATTGCCACTTGCTAAAGGGCTATATTCCTTGTTACTCCATCTGTCCACCCTTGTCTGAGAAGGAAGCTAATGCAGTGCTTAGCAGGGGACCATAGTTGTGTAAATTGCTGTATTTGCGTTGCTAGATCCGAACTAGAAAAGGAACCGAGATTAGAATATTATTGCAGGGGTTGGATGGGAGAGGGGATATATCATTTGGAATTTGTTGATTGCAAATAACAGAAAGCAATATTGGTTGATTGAATAAAGGGGAATTTATGGGAGGGTCATTGAGGATTCTCAAAATTACAGGAACCTGGAGATTCAGGCTTGGATACAGCAAGGGAGCAGCAATTAAGACCACTGAACAGTCTGTCTGCTCAGCTGGAGAGAAGCAAGCTAGTTCCTGTCTTTCTGGACCTCTGCTGGATTTAGCTTTAAAAATTTCATCAAGCTTTTAAAATTGCAATTAGACCATATCTAGTGTTTGTATTATCTACTAAGAGTTGTAAAAGTAAAGACCCTTCACTCAAAGAGTTAAGAATCCAATACTACATATCAATACGTAAAACACATTAGACCAAGTTCATGGCAGAGGTGCCAAATCAGGGCTTTGTGGTTTGACAAATGAAGCAAGAATATGGGGTTAGAAGGATGGGGAAAGACTTCAAAAGAAAGACGCTGGAGATGGGCACTGGAGATGGCATGATTTTGCTAGGGAAGTTGGGAGCATTTCAACCTGAGATGTAAGTAACAAATACAGACCCAGATGTAAGAGCCTAATGTGAATCACATACTTGGTTAAGTTCCCTCCTTCTCCTCCTGTGATTGGGTTTACAGGGTTTACTAAATGAAGAGAAAGGTTTTGCAGGGAGAGGCCCCTGTGTTTTGGAGGGAGGAGGGCTGTGTGGGAGAGAAGGAAAGGTTGGAGGGGAGAGCAAGACCCACACATTTCACCTCCAGCGGATGAAAGTGTGCTTCTCTCAGTGTATCTGTTGGAGGGTGCGTGGTAGGTGACAAACCTGGAAGCAAGGAAATGAAGGTGGTCTTTCCTTGATTTCCCCTCTCTAGGAAAGGGCTCATTAGCCCTGTTGATACTGGGTGGGCGTCCAATGCTAGTGGCAGCATCCACAGGTACAAATTCTTATGTTAAGTGCCATCTACCCCAGAACAACCATCTGGGTCCTGCACAATCCATGCTTTAATACAAGGCTATTGGGTGAAGGCTGTTGAACATCAGACCCAATGTGGTAAGAATACAGCATCAGTGACAGTAATAAACAGTTCACTCATTCATTCATTCATTCCAGTCTATACTTATTAACACTGTCTGGAGTCTCTGCCCAAAATTGAGGCTAGAGGCTGAAGTAGAAAAAGTAATGATAAGTCACTTCCTTTTTCTACTTCTGTGTTCTCTTCTGTCAAACAAGAAGCTGGAGTTTAAGGCCTTTGCTTTGCTGTGTCTCCTGTGCTTCATGAGCTCACACATAAAGGCGGGAGCTGTTTGACCTGGCGTGGGCCAGAGGAAAGGCGTCAGGGGCTGAAGGGCAAAGGATAAGAGGCGCTGCTTGTCTTCTGCCTCCTTGGAATGAGGTACCCTCGGAAAGGTGCTAGGGATGTACCAGCTCTGTGCAAACTAGAGGTCTGGTATTTGCCAGAAGCTTTGGCATAATGCAAGGAGAAATAGTGCATGAATGATGTGATGGAATTATTGCTGACCATGAATTTCCTGCCCAATTAGTGAGATGAGGCTGTGCGGGGGTTTCGTTTAATTGGAACTTTCCTGAGCAGATCTAGGTTTATTTACCATTTTACATGATCTCAGGAGATGAGAGGGCAGCATGTTGAATTACAATAACCTTTCATTAAACAAAGTTCCTCCTCATTGACCTTTGATTCCCCTTTCCTGCATTGTGTTTCTCCATAGAACCTCTGTCACAGCTTCTTTGCAATCAAAGAGGGTACTTGGCTTTGAATTATTTTGTGTCTGGTGCATTTGTCCCTCTATATTCAAGTCACAATAAATGTCTATAAGAAGAATTTTCTGAATTGTTAGACTGGAAACTCCTTGGGGTTCAATGTCTAGTCTATGTGCATCTTGGTATTTCACCTTACCATGCATCCCCCAAACCTCCTACTGATGCCTGCTAGTAGGAACTCAACAAATCTCTTTCAAAACATCTTAATTTATAGGTATAAATTGTGGCTTCCATAGAAATACTGGGTTACATGAAATTCAGAGGATATCTGGGAGAGTTAACCATGGTTTCAAAAAGATTTAAAGTCCTTTCTCCCAAGGTAGTTAGTTCCTTTGAAGAATGAGCGTTCTAAGTTGGTGGATGAAGAATGAGGGAAAGAGAGAGATTTGTTTTTGTTACATTTAGGGTTCAGTTAAGTATTCAAAGTTCTGAGGAGACTTTTCAGGGCCCCCTTTCACATCATTCACATTTAGAGGCCAGAGCTCATGCGTCCCCATGCCCTTCCACTTTGTAGATTAATTGCTCTATCTCTTAGCAGCTTCAACCAAGGCCCATCCTTCTCTGAACATGTTCCATTGCTTAGATCAGGAACCAGGTAGGAAAAATTAACTATATAATACTTGTATTATACGAATAATAGGAAAACGTTATAAAAATTGGGAGACTAGAGAAAAAACTTCATTCCTAATATCTTTACTCCAGTCCAGGGGTTTTCAAAGTCTGGTCCCGAGACCAGAACATTAGTATCACCTGGGAACTTGCTAGAAATGCACATTCTCGGGCCCCACCCAGTCCTAGTGAATCAGAAACTGGCATGTGGTCCAGCAATTTGTGCTTTAACAAGTCCTTCGGGGGATTCTGATGCACACTAAAGTTTGAGAATGGCTGTTCAGGCAAAACTATTATTAGCATTTTATGGCAGTCTTTTAATGAGTGCATGAGAGAGAGAGAGAGAGAGAGAGAGAGAGAGAGAGAGTGAGTGAGTGTGTGTGTGTGTGTGTGTGTGTGTGTGTGTGTGTGTGTATGCAGGCTTTACCAAACTGTTAGAGTACAAAAGCAGCCATTGTAACACTAACCCAAAATCTAATCTCTCCAGCCTAGAGCCCCACCTATCCCTGCAGTGAGTCCAAACTCCTTCAGAGTTTTCTAATATCAAGAATCTGGGAATCATCACGGTGGACCTTATAGATGTGAATATATGTGCCCTAGGCAAACCACTCCATGGGACCTCAGTAACTTCACTTTACTGGTTTGTTCCTGGGCTCGGATGGATAAGTAGCCCTACTTATCTATCGGCAGGACTTTCACCTTTTCCTGTCTGATGTCCCTGTGAAACACAGATTGTCCCTTGCCCTGACATTCCTTTGGAATTTCCTATGGATCCCCAGAGCTACTTATTCACTGTCTGTAGCTGGTAAGGAAAACACAGGGTAAGAGTTCAGGGTATGGTTATTGCATGGCGCCACCCTTCCCTCTGACCCTCAGGCCTGGGGGCTTAGTCTGCACACTGCTTCAGTGAGGCTGCAAAAAGGAGAACACACCTCCCCAAACCTCAGTGAGGCTTTTGTAAGAAAAAAAACAGGCCACTTCATGGACATCTAATGACAAAAAATAAAATACACGTGGGCCATGGCAGGAAATGGAAAATCTCCCCTCATCTTCTGAGAAATGGGAAAGCATTTTCTCTCTTGTGCATTAGTCAGGAGAGACTAGTTTGGCTACAGTAACAACCCCAGACTCAGTGAATTAAAATGACTCAGGTTTATTTCTCACAAATGCTAAATGTCTTTCAACATTAACTGGGGACTTTACCCTGCTTCATCCTCACTCTGGATTCTGTTTGACAGACAACAGCGACCTAAAATACTGCTGGAGAGGGGAAAGGGCTTTGTAGCATCTCATTCCAACAGTTAAATTCTCTGCCAAGAGGTGACAGTCACTTAGCTTCCTAACCCACTGGTTAAAACTTGTCACAGTGCTCCACTTAACCACGAGGGGTTTGGCAGGTGCAACTCTACCATGTATGTGGAAGGTACCTGAACATCAGTAACAACTAGCACGCTGGAGATTTGACCCTTTTGTCTGCTTCCCTTTGCAGCCTCAGTCAGGAGTCCATGTGCTCTTGTTGCTCTGTGATCGACCACTATCTGTTTGATTCTGCCGTTATAAGTTTCAACTCACATTATCAAGAACTATGATTGGTAGCTCAGCGGGTGGACAGGATTCCCTTGTATCCGCTGTTCACCCCGTGCCCAAGCAGCCTGGCTGGCAGGGTGGGAGTGGGGCCTGTGGTTCCTCCCAGGCAGCAGGGTTTGTAGAGGTGATGCAAGGCATTCCTAGTACTCCCACTCTGCCATGCTGTCTCCTTCCTCATTCTTGGCAATGTCTCTCATCTTGGCTTCTGTCACTCTGGCTTCTTCTTATAACTTTTGGTCCCCACGTGGGGACCAAAAGTTTTCCTCTATGTGCTTCTCAGTCCTAGAAAGACAAGAGGAAGTGACTAATCACCAGAATACAGAAGCCGTCTAGTGCTGCTCTATTAACAATTCATCTAGTTACAGCGGAGTTTCGCTCTAGCCCAGCCATATATACTTCGTTGCATATGTAGTCTTTGTACAATTTTGCGTCATGCATTTTTACATTACAAAATGCTTATTTTAGGTTGAAAATCCTAAATCCACTGTCATAAGTGAATGCCAAGTTCATGTTTGGGCTTTTTCATAACTGTACACAGAGGATTAACTATTTACCTGACCAGCTTTATAGTTTAATTTTTTTTCATCTTCTTTTTAAGTCATTACATTGTATCACATCGAAAAAAAAAAACCCTAAACCCAGCATTGGTGGCTTTCCCTAACGTTATGTAGGCTTAAGGGATAGTGAAACCAGGACAGAGAACTGTTTCTGTGCCCAAGCGAGCAAGGAGCAATAACTTATTCATTACCCGAGAGAGAATGCCACTCCTCCTTTCCAGGCTGCAAAGAGGCCAGGCTCAAAGGGCAGGCGGGCTGGCTTAGGCAGCGCCTCTGAGGCCACCTGGAAGCCGAGCAAGTCACCTGAGTCGTGCCGGTGCCTGGGCTGTCAACCTGCAGCCACCGGGCCGCAGTCCGCGGGGGCAGGAGGACACTCCCGGGGCGGGAGGACCCCCTCGGTCCTCTTAAGCAGGCAGCCGACCCACGGGTGCGGCGGCGCCAGGTGCCGGTGCCCAGGTAGCGCGTGCCCCGGCACCTGCCGCACCAACCCCGCGCCCGGGGCGGGGCTTCCCGCGTCCCCTTTAAGAGTGCGTATCGCTCGCCCCTGACGTCAGGGTGTCTCTCCTCACGAGCCCGCGTTCCGCGCCTCTCCGCGCCCCCGCGCCCACTGCCCCGGCGGCTGCACGAGGAGCTGCGGCTCGGCCAGCGCGCCGCACCGCTCGGTCCTCCCTCCTGGCTCCGCCGCCGCCCGCTCCCCGCACCGCAGCAGTCCCGCGGGTCCTCCTGCGCCATGTCGGTGGCCGGGCTCAAGAAGCAGTTCCACAAAGCCACCCAGGTAAGGCGCGTGACAGGTGCGCCGCGGGGCGGTCCCGGGAGCGGAGGGCGCGCTGGACGCCGGCAGCGGGCAGGGAGCGTGGGGATTACGGCCAGCAGCGAGCCGGGCCCGGCCGCTCCCCGCATTGCTCGCCCAGACCGCCGCGGCGGCGGCCCGGGCATCCCGGGGCTGGGAGCCCGCCTTGCGTCCCGCACCCCCGGCTCAGGGCGGCGCTGCGGGCATCCACGGGTCCCAGGCGTCCAGCCTAGTCGCTCCGAGTGTCGCCCCCGTATCGCCCAGCGCGGGCGCGACAGGGAGGGGGCCCCGGGGCAGCCTCGCCTCGGCGCGCAGGTGTCCGGGCGGCGCGGTGGGAGATTATGTAAAGTCGCCTTTTCCCTGGTGACCTTGCGGTGTCGGTGCGCCCGGCTGTCCCGGGATGTGCTGGCAGGGGAGGTGGCGCGCCCTGGGGGTGGCTGCGGAGATGCCCGCGGTCTGCGCTCTTGCCCTGTGGTCTCCGAATTCCGCCTTCCAAGGCACCCGCAGGCTCCCTAGGAATGGGAGAATGGGGCTTCCTTCTGCGAAGCTCATGCGTTAACTTTTCCTTGGAGAACTCGGTCGTGAAACTCCTTTGAGGCCAAGGCTCGACCGGCAGTCTGCATGCCTTTAAAAATTTCCCATGGGTTTTGCAGCCTTAACATTACCGACTCATCATGTATTTCAAAGTATTATTTTTAGTGAACCTTTTACATCTTGGATGTGCCCATCTTTATGGGGTTAATAAGCTGTGATTATAATAAAACTTCTTTAATTCAGATTTTAATAATTTAAATCTTGCTGGGCTGGGTTGAAGAATTTTACATAGGGAAAAATAAGTGAATACTTATAATGTGACCTATTTCTTATATAATGAGTATGGTTCCTTTTTTTTTTTTTTACCCTTCTGAAACAGTTCTAGTTTAAAATAAGAGGTCTTAAGCCAAGGACTTTGTTGACTTCTTTAAATATTTCACCTAATTTAGCCTTAAATATTTTTTTCATAGATTTGCCCATAATTAATGCTGAGCTTTCTCATAATTTCTCAGAGGTAGTGAGGTTTTTCCCAGGCTACCACAATAAGTCCTATTATAAACCACCTCCAGAGAAGGTGAGGTTTACGTTTTACAGAATTTTGGTTAAGTTAGGGTTAGAGATGCAGCATGAAGTTCATCCCGTGTGCCCACGTGTCATCTCTATCACCACAGACCTGCCTTTATAGAATCAGTTATATTTGTCAACTTGGGAAATGGAGAAAAACTAAGACTATTTCGGTAAAAATACCCATTAATGTATTTTTGCTTTTCACCTTGGATCTTTCTGAGACTTCTCTGCCAGAAGAAATATTTGTAAGTATAAGTGCATTGTTGGTGTAATTTGGAAGGCCTCTAATAACTTTATACTTCACATTCCTTCAGGTTTACAGAAGCAGCATATGTGCTATCCAGAAATTGTCAGGCAGGATTTCTTTGATGTCACTAACCTTTTTTATTTCTGGTACTTGTCACTTCTATAAAGCATCACCCCACCCCCAGCACCAAATTGACTAACACCACATCCTTTTTCCACTTTGATTCTGAAGACTTCCTTTGCAAACCCTGGTGTCCTACAAGGCAATTGGGAACCTTGGCTTTGGAGTGGGAAAGGCTAAGGCTTGACCCATCTCTGCTGTCTATGACCTTGAGCAAGTTATTTAACTTTTGAATCTCTCCTTGCTAGAATGAGCATAATAACCATTTCTTAAAATTGATGTAAAGATAAATGAGTTTTTAGAACACACATTTAAAAATGTTCAATAAATGGTATTAACATTAAAAATAATTTTTTTAGTATAAAATACTGTCCTTTATATTAGTAATAATGAGACATGAGGAAATTATAGAAGCTGGAATTTCTAGCTTTGCTACCTTAAAAAATTAATCAAACCACTCCATTTTAGCTAAATTGTGAAGTTACATGCAACTTTGAAGTTCAGAATAAAAACTTGAATTGTGGTATGAAAGAACTTCTCAGAGCCTTGGAGGAGGTCTGCTTGTGATGAGATGAGATTAGTATTTATCACACTGAATCCAGATGCAGAATCACTGTGTCCTTTTCATTTTTTTACTGAAAAGCCTTTCATTTTAAAGGGGAAGTGACGCGCAATCCCTTATCCATAACTTAGTGTAGCACAATCTTAGAAAGCCCAAGGCAAATGTTATTCTCCCTGTGCATGTGTGGGCATTTTCAAGGGCGTGTAAAGCCAGCGCTAATGTTTGCATGTGACAAAGATATTAGGGGAAATAGCCATGTCCTACTTTTTAAGCCATTTTCCCCCATACAGTTCCATGAAGTTGATCTTATCTACAGAGGAAACTTTAGACCTAGAATTACTCCTTTTTGAGAATGGATATGCTAGATTAGGTACACTATGTTTATAAGTGAAGGCTCTGCTTCAGGAACATTTCTCTTGTCTCTGTGAAATTCAGTGTTTTGCTTATGTCTGTGAGGGATGATATTTGTATTAATAAAGCAGTTTATTTTCAGTGTTTACCCACTGATTGGAAATCTCTCAATTAGATGTGTCACCACTGTTCTCTTGGTTTGGAAGTGATTATTTCTGCCTTGTTGCTGACAATTATTTTCAACATCTCTGCTCTTTGGAGGTTAAAAAATGCCTTTGCCAAATAAATTTTATTAAAGGGGAAAATCCTTCAAGCTTGAGAACATGTTAAAATAGCAAAAATTGATCATCTTTTTTACTTGAATATAATTTATTACTTAATTGCTCATAAAGATGTAATTTATCATGCAATTAGAATAAATAAGATACAGTTTTTTAAACTATAAAATAGGGCAAATGAGCATGCATTATTCTACTTTAGTGAGTTTCATGTATATTGAGATTTCATTTTAGCAAGAGTAATGCCATTTTTTTTCATTTGTTGGTTTAAACCAGCAGCAGATTAGGTAAAAATAGCTCTCCGGTTCCAGTTAACAAGCTGTTCTTACAAAATCTATACTTTTTAAAAAAACTTTATCAAGCATTTAATATGGACACACCTTGCTGTAGAGTGAAAGGTTCTTCAGAGTATAATTTGTTAGGTCCCTGTATTAGTTTGGTAGAATTGCAACAAAGTATCACAAACTGAGTGCCTTAAACAACATGAATTTATTGTCTCACACTTCTGGAGACAAGGTGTTGGTAGGGCTATGCTTCCGCTGAAGGTACTAGGCAAGGATCTGTTCCAGGCCTCTTTCGTAGCTTCTCGTGCTTTGTTGGCAATCTTTGGCCTTTCTTGGTTTGTGGACACATCACCCCGATATCTGCCTTCATATTCACATGGTGTTTTCCCTGTCTGTCTATGTCCAAATTTCCCCCTTTTGTATGGACACCAGGACAAGGGCAGATTGGGGGCCCAACATACTTGATGAGTATGGCCTCATCTTAAGTAACTATATCTGTGTGACCCCATTTCTAAATAAGGTCACATTCTGAGGTACTGGAGGATAGGACTTTGGCATACGAATTTGGAGGGGGTGCTAATCAGCCTGTAACAATCCTTATTTTCCTAAAGGCATTCACCACAGTGTTCTTCTAAACATTGTGTTCGATTCAATGTAAAGGGACAACTCAGTCTGTAAATAATAACTTTTTATTGCATAAAATGAGAAATGCTTTCTTCTTTTCAATGAGTTTGGTTAGGCTATATACCTATTATAGACTATACCTTCTGATTTTTTTAAAGGATAAAACATATTTGGTTAGCCTGTGTCAATTATGATATAGTCTGGTATGTAATTATTGTCACACTCAGATTCTTCAACTGGAAACGTTTAATTACATCGGTATTTTATGCTTTTCTGTTTTAACTAATTTCTTCATGTTTTCCTCACATTTAAAATGCTGTGTTTTATATAGATGTTTTGCTCTGGAGAATGTTACATGAATCTGTTTATGCATTTGTTGATTCGGTGAGACTTAAAACTGGTTGAGGTATTTAATTAAATATATAATTAGTTATGACTCTGATGAGGTTCTCAGTTCCTTAATTGCCTGCTCTAAGCAATAAAATCTCTGCTGCCTTCACAGTCTTGAGTATGACTTACCTCTATCCCTGCAGGTTCTTAGCCTGGGGTCCATAATAGACTGCAGAGGGCCTATTTATTTGCTAAAATTATGCCACATTTTATATGTGCAGTTTTCTGTGGGAGAGTGTCCTTAGCCTATCACCAGATTTTTAAAGGAATTCCTAATCCCTGCCTCTCTTCTCAACAAAGTAAAAATACATTATAAGAAGTTGATCATGTCATCAGGAGAGAATGAGGTGGTCCTTATAATAGTGATCACTCCCTCCATTCTTTTTATTTATTTATTTATTTCGGTACATGGGCCTCTCACTGTTGTGGCCTCTCCCGTTGCGGAGCACAGGCTCTGGATGCGCAGGCTCAGTGGCCACAGTTCACAGGCCCAGCCGCTCCGCGGTATGTGGGATCTTCCCAGACCGGGGCACGAACCTGTGTCCCTGTATTGGTAGGCGGACTCTCAACCACTGCGCCACCAGGGAAGCCCGACTCCCTCCATTCTTTACTGGGCTTTACAATGTCTGCTCAGAATGCAGCCTTCTCTGAATGAATTTTAGGGGCAATCAAATATAAAAAAAAAAAAAAAAAGTTTCCAAAGGTGTCAGAATTGAATGGGATGTTTGTGATAATTTATATAATAACCTCCTGATACACTTGGCAAATGGACATGTGGGGTGTTTAAACTGAACGTGGTGACTGAGAATCATTTCCCTTGAGACTGAGATTCTTCTTGATTGAAGTTTTTTTCGTGGGCACGGTTATATTTTTGCAAGGGCTCTCCTCTCACAGGGATTCTTTAATGCTTTAAATTGAGTTTTTATGAATTTTGGTGCCAGTCTACTTGGAACATTTAAAGTACCTCCCATATTAACTGGAAATACCCTTGAAAATGGCAAGGCTTGGTTGGGGAAAATGGTGACTGTTTTGGGAAGAAATGTCATTGTGGAAGGAGGGCTTAACACTGGGATGCTTAAGCTGACAGAGCAGATTCCACTCTGCTGAGCCTGGCTGCATAAGGGCGTCAGGAGCCCTGGGCTTTCCATACAGTGGGTGGTTTGAGGAGGTGAGCAAGAAGGGTAAGGCCACAGGTAAGTGAATAATGAGAATTGTGTGAGTTGAAGAGCAGCTCCAGGGTTTAAAGTGGTGGGGCTTTCCTAGGGATGAGCAGTCCTTCAGAAGTTAAGGCTGGATGGGCAAGATTCTGGGGGTTAGGAAATTAAAGGATTTCCTTGGCTTTCCTTTTTCCCCCTTTCTGTTCTTTTAATCCTTTGTACCCTTCTTTGTGTTCTTTTATGTGATGACCAGTCGGGTGTGGCCACAAGTGGGGAACACAGAGGTTTAGGAAAACAAAGTTTATTATACTCACAGGTCCTAGAGAGACAGAATCACTGCACACTGAGAGAGGTCACAGGGGAGGAGGGCCAGGAAAGTGGGCTCAACCAAGCAGGTGGGGAGCCAAGAGAGAGGACGAAGCCCCGTGGACAAGCACCTTTATGGAAGGTCAGGGTGGAGTACGCAAGAAAAGGGATGAGGGCATTTCCTTGGTGCAGGAGAATGTTACTAGGTCACGGTCAGGAGCAGGCATAAAAACAAACCTTGTGGTGTGGCCTACCTTATCACACGGGTGCACTTAGTCATCTGGGTAGGGTGCTCACAGCTTGAGTCTGTGGGGATGTTGAGGGAGCAGGAAACAAAATATGAAGTTTTTAAAACTTTACAGTACAGCCTTTCTCTCTCGCGCGCTCTTTTTCTTGCTTTAGATTTTCTTTATTTCCCTAACCAGTTTGGAGCCAAAATGTTTAAGTGATTTATATGGTCTATAATGGATAATAAAGACTAAGAAGAGAGCTGCGTATAGCTGTACCTATTAAAATGTCATGTTGTGAGACCCTGTCAAGTATTCTTGCAGACTATCAACGAAATATTTTCAAATGATATTGAAACTTCAGCTGAGTCTGATGCTTCGGGAAATTACTATTTATGAAGATTTTACATTTAGTACAACTTCTAAATTCAGAATATGATGTTCTCCTTGCTTTGCTCTCACCTTTCTCCTCTAGCCCTGGGTCAAATCATATATGGTATATGACTGTGGAGAAGCTATCTGTCATTCTCTAGAACCACTCAGCACCTAGGAGGTTTGCTCAGATTATTTTCTAGCCTCTTCTGACTTGTGATATCTGAAAGAAACAGAAGTATCTTTCTTATAATTCAAACTGAATTTACAAATAGATCCTAATTGGAGCAGCTTAAGCAGTATCTCAATATCAAGGTACAGTTCTTGTTAGCCACATCCGGATAGGTTGCCTTTGCTTTTTAGTGTACAGGAAAGATCATCCACAGTGAACACTCCCACTTGGGAAAAGAAAGAATGGGAATCATGGCATTTATGGTCCATAACAGTGATGCCATCTGCTGAGTAAGGTGAAGTCCCCCGCCCCTACAGTAGGGGAAGTTCCCTGGTTTTACCCTGTTTCTGCAATCTGGAAAGAACTCTTTTGTTCTTTCTTTTACTTGGCTAAGTCTAAAGAGAGTGACAAGGAGTGTGGCCTCTGGGAGCTGCAGAGCTTCTTTAGGTGGCTTCCTGTTTATGTAAATTTGGGGGTCACTTTACAGTCACAGGCTTTTAACTACTCATGGCTCATGGCTGATTTGACCAATAACATTTCTTCAAAAACTTAGAAGACTTCTGATATGTTTTATTCTTGTCGTTCCAGTTACCACAGTGGAATCTTTCTGTTCCCCACTGGATCCGTTTGACCTTTTTTAGATCTCATTTTCAACCAGGACATTTGGTTTTGTTAACCTGAACTTTGCACGAAGTCCTAATGCTTTGGTTTAACCAAGGGGTCTTAAGGGATCTTTGTTGCTCAAACTTCTTTCCTTTCTTATTTCCTGTTATTTGCTTCAGGGATCCAGGATGACTAGGGTTCCGCCATCTTTAACACATGGTTTTCAAGATCGCCAAAGGGAAAGAGTGTGTTGGATCAAGCATGGGAGATTTTCACGGGCCAGGCCTGGAAGAGGAATGTGGTCGGCAGGACATTAAGACCTTCAGTGACCCTCCCTCTTGTATGGTCCCGTCCCCTTTGAGTGTGGGCCAGCCTGTCACTATGAAAAGATGTCTCTCCTGAGATTATTACTTTATATGGCAAAAGGGAGATTATACGGTTGGGCTTAATCTAATCACATGAGCCCTTTAAAAGAAGAGCATTTTTTTCTGGCTGGTAGCAGAAAGGGAGGTCAGAGAGGACTGGACATGCTGTTGCTGTTCAAAGATGAAGGGGCCATGTGACAAGGAGTGTACTTAACCTCTAGGAGCAGAGAGCAACTCTTGGATGGCAACCTGCAAGGAAACAGGGACCTTCTAAGGCCACAGCTTTTAAGAACTGGATTTTGCCAACCATGTGAATAGAAGAGATTTCTTCCCCGGAGTCAGCAGATAGGAGCCCAGTCTAGGTGACACCCTGTGGCCTCGTGAGACTGAGCAGAGACCCAGGTGAGCTGGCTCAGGCTTATGACCTGTAGAAGTCTGAGCAAAATAAATGGCTGTTGTTTTAAGCTGCTAAGTTTGTGGTAATGCGACAACAGAAAACTAATAGAAGGAACAATCAGTTATGTTTAGGTTCAGTTTGCTGGAACTTGTAACCTGGCCAAGCCATGGAATACCTAAATGCAAGGGAAGAAGGGAGGAGGCTGGGAACTGTGGTCTGTCGAGTGTACCCAGAATGTAGAAGTGGGTGTTGGTAAAAATCTAGAAGCCTTTGCGATGCCTTGTGTCTATAACACATTCATTTGTATGGGTGCTTATGTGTGTATATGTATACACACACATATACATACAACGTAAACACTCACACATAAAATTTGTCTCATTTGCTGTCAATCTTATTACGTAAGGTTCAATGTTACATACGCCTCTTCTAATACATGTTATATTTTACAGTTTTTTCCCCATGGTTAGTTTGTTTGGTATTTTTCTCTGGTGAAACACAAGTTTCTTTTTGTAGTCCCTGATCAGTTTTAAACAGTGAAGCTGTTAATTACTTTCTGAGCATCCTCTTAGCTTGGTAGGCTGCTAGTGCAGTGACAGCTTCATTAACCTTGGAATGGGGAGGATGTGGAACATTGAACAGTTTTTTGAATTGTTAGTTTCCAACAAGGCATCAGGGATCTTTACCAGTGAGAGCAGAGTGGTTGACTGTTCATCCCACATCTGTTTCTGTGCTTGTGGAAGGTTGATGCCACCACAGGTACAGTGAAATGCCCTTATCTTGTATGGGCACATTAGACAGCTACATGGTAATTTGAAGTTGTTCGTTAAGTAGTTGTCGAGGGTTCCAGATGACTGTGGCACACGTTGTGTTGTTTGTGAGTGATGTGTTAGCTTCACGTTCTTTGACATGATTCCTGGATCCAAAGCCCTGAGTGGTTTTCTAGGTGTAGCTGGTGGACAGTGCCAGACCTCTTTTGGAAAGGATGAGGTCTTGCACCCAGAGATGTCCTGTGCGGGCTTGGTGTCATTTGACAGCTTGGCCAGGGAGAGACTAGTCAGACAATGTTCTGTTTCTGAGTGAAGTAACCTAAAGGTGATGTATCCCGTAGGAATTGGTTACAGAATGAGTACAGCTTTCACCCTTGTCATTCCCTGCATTTACTGCTCACTGAAGTGACCCTGGAGTGCTTCTTTATGTTGCATGAATGTTGGCCATGTTTATAGTATTCATTAAACTGCTTAACTGGCTACTTTTGGGCAATAGGGACCTGCAAACCCAAACCCTTGGCCGTGGCTGTCCTCCGTCATGTTTGTAGACTGACTGAGTGAAGTGCTTTCTGGAGATGTTCTCTTCATTACTGTTACCAAGATTTTACTCATGCAAGTTAATATCTTGTTACCCAGAGATTCTATTCTGCTTCTTAACACTCAGCTTTTCACTTGAGTGCTGTCTCCTATTCCACTTTCTAATTAAGTTTAACAAAATTGTTTTTCATTAAGCTCTTTTCTGTCCATCTCATCCACTACTCTCTGTGTGACTTTGGTCCCTTTGAAGCTCACAGATCTAGAATCTTTAGATTTTCTACTTTTTTTGCCCATTACCTTTACCTTAAACCCAATCCAGAATTTCCAAAGAGATACTTATAATGCTCATCATCCATCTCTTTTCTAAATTTTTTTGATATAGACATGGAAAACTCCTTTTTCTTAGCTCCAACAGAAGCTTGGAAAGCTTATCATTGTTTACAAAATTTAAATTGTTCAGCAAGGATTTTGTGATCATTAAGATGCATTTAATTCATTTTTACAAGCTCTTTCAGCTACTTTCTATGTCTCAAGATATGCACACTTAAATCATTTTGATCCATTTTCACCATAAACCACCTTATGTGAAAGGATGTGTCCTAAACAGAAAGTTTATCATAAAATCTCTATAGCAATGCATTTGTCTAAATTTGATTACTGTTACTCTGCTTTTATGAGGCAATGAGTTATGCTGATATCATGTGATATGTATTGGCTTGCCTTTTATAACATTTAAATTATTGCTGTCTTATGTCACTGTGTCTGCTGGTTTCTGCCGTGAATGATTCAAGTGAATTTCTATAGGCTCTTTTGATTTCTGTAGGCTCTTAACATATGATTATGGTGGAGTAATTTGACTGTTTCCCATATTTGGCATTCAGCTTTATCTTCATGACCTTTGGACATCTGCATTCATCTTTAATTTACTGACCTTAACAAGGAATCGTTATCCTTTGATAAATGGAAAAACCACTATCACTTATCATAAATAGAGGTATAGGAAATTATCATACAAAAAAGAGAGTCAAGTCCTACATACTCTTGCTTGAGTAAATCTGTGAGCTTGAAGTTTATTCTGCTTTTGTTCAAACAGGAGATTAACAAATGTTAGACAAGCAGTAAATGCCCTACCAATACACTGAAGCCTTTTTCCCCTCACTAAATCAGAACGATTGTAAGAAGACTAAAGCAAATGATATCTTCGTTGAGGGAATCAGTGTAATTGAGGATACAAGTCTGCACCAACTGTGTTGTTCAAAACTTGCCGCCTCCCACAGTTTCACTGTGTAAATGGTCGGCTCTTCTCTGACTGTCAGGGAATTTTCTGCCCATGCTGTAATTTGATTATGTATCATAAAAGCCAAGGTCATTTGTTTAGAGCAGCACGGAGTCATCTGTTCCGTGCTTAATGTTCAGAAGGGTGCCCCAGGCGTGCTTCAGGAGAAGCTCTTGACATCCTGTAAAATGTGGTAAAAGCCTGTCCATCATTAGGATAGTGTAAAACATGAGCAGTAGGAACCCGGGATTAGAAACTCAGAGACCTCTGACATCCTCCTGGTTTTCCCATTCTGAGGGCCTGTGAGACCCCGGACAAGTCACTAGTCACTTGATTTCATCTCCACCCCCACAACCCCCAGTCCCTAAGTTCCACAGCCGAGGCAAGATGGACTTGGACGTGCGTGTAGGTTCTGACGTTCATGCTTCTGCTCTTGTTCGCCTCTGATTCATATCTGAGTGGGGCTATAATCATCTTTCTAAAGAGCAAATCTAACGTTGCTCCTCTGCTTAAAACTCATCAGTGGTCCTTATGGCTCCCAATATGAAGCCCTCGTCAGTCCCATGAGAGAGTTTGGAGTGTGGTTGGATGCTTTTTACCTACTTAATCTCATCTCTCACAGCTGTGTAAGTGTGAGATTATCTTTTACCCCATACTGCACACACTTACCTGCTTTTGGGCCTTTGCACCATACTGACCTCTTTGTGGAAATTCCCCTTCCCTCTCTTCCACTTTATACTTGACTAATCACTGCTTCTCTTTCAGGTCTCAGCTTGATAATTTCTTAGGTACCCTTCCCTCATTTGGTATGGGCTAAATGCCGTTCCATGTGCAATGAAAACTGCCCATAGTGCTTCTCTTAAGTCTGGGGCTTGGCCCACTGCACTGCTTGTTGGTTTATTTCCCTGTTGGTATCCCCCAGTGTGGGTATAAAGAAAGGGACTCTGTTTTGCTCTTCATTGTTTCCCTAATGCCTGTTCCTTAGTGGGTATTCAGTAGACATTTGTTGAATGAGTACATCCTTCCTGTTTCTCTTCTATTTATCCATATTTATGTATGTTTAAAAGGGGTTATCTTGTGTATGTATTTTTTTTTGTTGTATTTTTTGCGGTACGCGGGCCTCTCACTGTTGTGGCCTCTCCCGTTGTGGAGCACAGGCTCCGGACGCGCAGGCTCAGCGGCCATGGCTCACGGGCCCAGCTGCTCCGTGGCATGTGGGATCTTCCCGGACCGGGGCACGAACCCGTGGCCCCTGCATCGGCAGGCGGGCTCTCAACCACTGCGCCACCAGGGAAGCCCTGTGTATGTATTTTTTACTTTATTTCTGCTTAAAGATACATCACATATTTTGAGTTAATTTAGAAGTTGAATTAAAACATGCTCTTATAAAATTGTAAATTTGTAAATTTAAAATAAACTTCCTTAATTATAAAAATGGCTAGCATGGTTATTAACTCATTAATTACCCAAACCAACCCCATAAGGGCATTATTATCCCCATTTCAGAGATGAGGAAACTGAAGCACAGAGTGGTTAAGTAAGTTGCCCAAGATTACGCAGGTTTGGTGGCAGAGTTAGGATTTTCGTCCAGACTGGCTAGTTTCAGAGGTGATAGCTGCCAATAATTCTCAACTACGCGTCCTATTCCAGCCTTAAATGTCAGACTAAGAAATATCTGAAAGGGTTTAGTAATCAGTAAGATAAAGATGAACGTCTTAATAGAAAAATTAGAAAAGAATATGGAAAGGCAATTCAGCTTTCCCTTGTTATCCACAGGCGATTGGTTCCAGGACCTCCGCGGATACCAGAATCCATGGTTGCTCAAGTCCCTTATATGAAATGGTGCAGTACAGTTGGCCCTCTGTGTCTTCAGGTTCCGCATGTGGGGTTACAGAGGGCTGACGTTATAGGAAAGGACTGCAAGTGGCCAGGATACAAATATAAAAATCATGGAAATCAAACAGCAATATATGACATTTCTCATTATTTACATCAGCGTGGATTAAAGGCATGATAACATTCTGAGTCAGCAAAGGTTAGTATGTGGGCTCTCGTTTGATGGTGGGAGTGTAGATGTCAGCAGTTTTCTTCCTTGTAACTCTGCTTTTAGGACTCTATTTACAGAAAATAAATGTATGAGCTTGCAAAACTTGTGTACACAGTTGTTCATTTTAGTAGTTATTGTAGTGAAAAGTTGTAAAGAACCTAAATGTCAAATGATAGGGGATAGGGAGGTAAATCGTGGTATGTCTGTATCGTGGAATATCTATAGCTATTTTGTCCATAGGGGAGGATTTTTCAGTGCAGGGAACTATTCACGAGGATTGCTAAGTGAAAAGAACAGGTCATAAAACAGATATGCAGTAGGCCTAATAAAGGGTAAAGAGCTACAGTAGTAGGTAAAATACACTGAGAATTTATATGTCAGGCACTTTGCTATAAGATCATTTTTAAAATTAACATGTAAACAGTGGTTTTTCCTGGTCAGTTGGGCTTATGGATGAGCAGTCTGTTTCTGCATTTCTTCATCTTTTGTAATTAAATTTTATCTATCACTAAATTTTCTTTCCACTCCATCATCCTCACTTTTTATTCCCATCCCCACTTCCTCAGGTTAAATTGAAAACAAGGAATAGAAGAATCTTGCAAGCCATCTCTGGGATTGGGAGCAAACCCCATTTCCAGCGAAGTTCTAGAACTGTCAGTCAATGTAGGTTTGCTCCTTTAGGCGTTTGGCCTAACAGCATTAGAACACCTGCCTCGCCCTCCATAGAGCCCTGAATTAAATTGTGCTGCTTGGGTTCTTTCTGAATGCGTGGCTGCTTTTCCTGTTTCTTCAAGAACTGTAGAGGCCTCATGAATAAGAATGCTGCTAATGACTTTTGCTGCCATTTCTCTTGAGTGATGTTTTTTTCTTCCAAATCCCTAGTCTTATCCTTAGGAAAGACAGTGTCATGGCTTTGACTCTGTTTTGCATAAAGGGAAAGAGGGTAGCTAGGACATGTATGGTATGAAAGAGTGCTTCTGCAAGATGCTCTCTGTCATTTGGTGCATACTGTCCAGCCTCATTCTTCAGCCTCTGTTCCAGGAGTCTCCTGGGCATCTTCTTAGCTTCTCAGCAAAAGGCCCGTAGGCAGTGCATCCCAGCAAAGAAGAATGAAGCATGGTGGAGACTCTCTAACAAGATAGGAGACATTCCAAGTGATTGCCTTTGAACATGAATGCAGATTTCTGTTAACAGCCTCTCGTGGGCTTCCTTCTATTGAGGATAGAAAATGCAGAGTTTAGGGCATAAATAGAAAAATTATACCTTCTTTGCACCCCAAGCGAAATAGAACAGAATGGAAGAACCATGACCAGGAAACACAGCCTCAGTCATGAGATGGGCCGGCCACCTTCAGCTTCCTCCCAAAGAGGACACGTCTGGCGGGATCAACCCGAGCACTGAGGGTGGCTGCGGGTTGGGTACCAGTGTGCCTTTATGGATAGTTCGGCTTTCTCTGGGGCCTGGCACTCTTTAATGGCTTCAGTAAAAAGTGCTTCAAGCTCTCAAGACGAATAGGCTGTGAAGTCATTTCTGGATTAAAGCTTGTTTTTCCAGTCTTTGCAGAATCGCTTTAAATTTCTGGAGCCAATATTTGTTTGTAAGTTGAGAAATAGGAGTTGAAGACTCTGCCTCAAGAAATTTGTTTTCCAGCATAGTAATCCTGCATATACTAAACGGATGCTTTTACTTGCTGCAGAACTTCAGATTTTGGTCCTCTTAAGTGTTTTGAGACTTGAATGTTTAAATATATCCCTGAGAAAGAATGATTTTTGAATTAAGGTATATGTAGCATGATAGAACTTTGTTACCTATGCATTCTGGTCTGTGCCCTTCTTAGGTGGTTCTCTGAAGAGTGGAAGAGTTTTGCAGGACATTTCTCTCATAATTGGGCATTACTGGTGGAAGGTGGGGTGTGAGTCTATTTGATTTGTAAGTTTTTTAGAGCAGGTTATTAAAATATGCTTTAAAAGCTATTCAGTGAATTATCTTGATTTAAAAACTATCTCCATGCAAGATAGATTCTTATTTGTATCACTATTTTAGTCTCTTTTTGTTCCTGAATGGACCGTTGGAGTCCTGAAGTCTTGGTTATGGAGTACCCATGGACTGGGAAAAGGTGTGCAATTCTGTTCCTGTACATTAAATTACTACACTTTTTCGTTATACTTCTGAAGATGCTTTCCCTTTGCCTCATGCTTCATTTAGTAGTGATTCTCACCCCAGCCTACCATCTCTGCAGGTAGTTTAAGGCCACTTACACTTATGCAGTGGTTCCCAAACCTGGGTGTGCATCAGCCACACTTGGTTCCTACTGCATGGGAGTCTGGAATAGATGTGAGGAGGGGCACAGACATCGCCATTAGAAAACTCAAAACCCCTAAAACAGCTCCTCAGCTTTAGGGCCTGCTGTCCAAAGATTCTTCTATTAATACAACAAGGGGGAGAGATACCTACCAAGACCAAATAAGTCTGAGAAATATTGGAGACCAGGTTAAGCATGTTTCTGTACTGCAGGGCTTTGCTGAGCCTAACCATCACAAAATGTTCAGAGTCCTTAAAGCAGGGTTTGACTACGTACAGTTGATTTACTAATCCTCCTGCCTGTTTCATCCCCGCTCCCCTTCTATTCTTCTTTTCCTTTTTTCCCTCATTCATTTCTCTTTTTTAAAAAAATTAATTTATTCGTTTTGGGCTGGTTGGGTCTTCGTTGCTGTGCGCGGGCTCTCTCTGCTTGTGGCGAGCAGGGGCTACTCTTCGTTGTGGTGCGAGGGCTTCTCACTGCGGTGGCTTCTCTTGTTGCAGAGCACGGGCTCTTGGTGCGTGGGCTTCAGTAGTTGTGGCTCACGGGCTCTAGAGCGCAGGCTCAGTAGTTGTGGCGCACGGGCTTAGTTGCCCCGCGGCATGTGGGATCTTCCCAGACCAGGGCTCGAACCCATGTTCCCTGCATTGGCAGGTGGATTCTTAACCACTGCACCACTAGCAAAGTCCCCATTTCTCTTTTTTTAAAAAAAAAAAGTTTAAAGGAAGATTTGTTGTAGACTACCCATATATAAAATAATGGTTCTCCTTCAGAAGTTCTTAAAGTTTGGTTTTGATATGTGTTTCTTTAAGTGGAAGCATCATCTATATTTTGAAATAAATGTTAGGGTCTTTTGAATAACCCCTTCTGCCAGATGAAAGTTCTTTATTCAGTATGTCAGTTAATTAGATCATCATGATTTGTCTCTTCAGTAACTACTCAGATACTTGATTTTCTAACATCCATCTCAGGAAACTCACATTAACTTTTCCCTTTTTGTTGACGAACGTGGAGTGACAGCTTAACATTTTGTAGTGTGTATGTACTGAGTTTACTATTCTAACACCTCTCTAAGGAGCAGGCATGTTGATACTTAACCATTTAACATATGAGAAAATGGAGTCTGAGTACCTTGCCTCTAGTTTCTGCAGAAGCGATGGTATTATGAGAGCCTGGGCCAAACTTGTTTTGCATCCTTCTTGCCAATCAGCAGGCTGTTTGTACCTAAACCACTGCCCGCACTGCCTGATGTGTTCATGGCAGCTGTGAGGGATTGGAAGGGAGAGAAGCAACGCAGGAGTGTGATGTTCTTAAGAGACTGCAAGAGGCAAGGGCTGTAGATGGCTTGCCCTTGCCGAAAAAGCCATTTGCAAATACAGAAACTCATTCCCTTCTCACATTAGAAAGAACTTAAAAATATGCAGTCGTAGGTTTTTCAGGAAGGTTATGAGGATTGAGGAGTAAGCATTCAAAGATTTTTTGGTAACATTGTGTATTATTTACTTATTTATTTTCCTAAGAGTAATAAAGCACGGTGCTGTTGAGTTGCAAATATGGCAGTACAAAGGCCTTTAGCCTCTAAGCTTTGTGATCTTGATTTGATATTGTTTGTATATTCAATATATTTAATACACGGGAGCTGTCTTTTCATGGTTGATAATTCATGTCCTTTGGATGAGTGAAATTGCAGAACTGGGACTCCTCTGTGGGAAATAGACTTTATCTAGTTCCTACTCCCATTTGGCTTTATAGGTCCTTGATCACAATGACTTATTTCTACATTGCACAGTCTCACATTTGTATCAAGGTTACTATCATGTAGAATTTTCTTTTTTAAAAAATAAATTTATTTATTTATTTTCGGCTGCGTTGGATCTTCGTTGCTGCCTGCGGGCTTTTCTCTAGTTGCTGAGAGTGGGGGCTACTCTTCGTTGCAGTGCGCGGGCTTCTCATTGCGGTGGCTTCTTTTGTTGCGGAGCATGGGCTGTAGGCGCGCGGGCTTCAGTAGTTGTGGCGCACGGGCTTAGTTGCTCCGCAGCAGGTGGGATCTTCCCGGACCAGGGCTTGAACCCGTGTCCCCTGCATTGGCAGGCGCATTCCCAACCACTGCGCCACCAGGGAAGTCCTAGAATTTTCTTTTCTGATGCCAAACCTCTCCCGTCAAACGTTGGCAGTTGTTGTAATGTCGGGTTTTTTTCTTTTTTTTTTTTCTGGCCACGCCCTGTGGCATGTGGGATCTTAATTCCCTGGCCAGGGATCAAACCTGCACCCCCTGCAGTGGAAGCGTGGAGTCTTAACCACTGGACCGCCAGGGAAGTCCCTGTAATGTCCATTTTGAAATGCTGTGGAAGTCCCTCAGTCCACTGCTCACCCTCCCTCACCCCCCACCATCGTGGTTCATGCTGTGACCCAGCATCTCTCCTGCCTCCAGTCAGGTCACATTTTAGCCAGAGGGATCCAAAGCTGACTATATCTTTGACACTTACGTGCTTAAAACCTTTCAATGGCTTCTGGTTGCACGGACTAAAATCCTAAATCACGAGCTGCAAGGGCCTGCCTGATCTGACCCTTGCCTCTCCACCCTGATTTAGTGCCAGGTTTCCACTCGCACTGTGCTCTGCTCATCCATCTGTCTTACAAATAGTAGGCGTTAAATCGGTTACCTGCCAGGTTCTGTGCTAAGTTCTGAGTGTAGGGAGGTGAATAAAATGCTCGCTCCCGGCCTTCATGGAACTGGCAGCGTAGTGCGGGAGATAGACCAGTCATCCTGCCAATGTATGGTTAGCCATTGTCACACATGCAACAAAGAGATGCTAGGGTGCTGTGACGTGAGGTCATACTTGACGTTGTGTTGTGGAGAGAGACCACACTCCCTTCACACCTAGGAAGGTTCAGGGTGCTTATCAGGGGCAGCAGGGGAAGCTCTTACCAGCAGAGACAATTCCAAATGTGAGAAAGGGACCATTATTTGCACATAAAGAGCAGACGATGGTTTCAGAGATACCTGCATATGTTAATTCAGAAAGGATAGCCTTGAGGATAGATACCACTTCTTGTATTTTACTGAAGCTAGGATCTTGGAACACCTCTAGCTGGAGTAGTTTCTGTTGAATAAGTAAGATTGTATGATCTGATTTACAGCAATAGCTTTCTTATCAAAGACCATATCTCTGGCTTTTCAGAGTGAATGATCATAGAGTGTCTCTCTGAGGATGGGAATTTAAACTGAGAAGAAACCAGCCCTTTGTGAAGTTGCCAGTAGAACAGGCAGGTGTGGGGCTCTGCAGCCAGGCCTTTGTGGCTGGATTGTGTGTGCCTGTCCTCCCCTCACCCTGGGGACACTTCAGTCCTACTCATCCTTTAGCCCTTAATGCAAATGTTACTTCTTGGAAGCCCCTTCTTGGATCTGATAGATTAGATGAAGTTCCCCTTTAATCCATTTACTGTGGTTTGATACTGTGCATTAATCTTGTGGCCATTTGATTAAATGTTTATCTCCTTCACTGGTCTGTAAATTCCTGAAGGTAGGGATCAAGTTTCTCTTTGCTTACTTTTGGGGATGATGATAAGGATAAGTAACATAAAAATAGTGCTTACCATTTAGCTTAACCCCATAAAAAAACCTATGGGGTAGGTACTATTACACCTATTTTACTGATGAGGAAACTGAGGCACAGAGAGGTTAAGTGTCTTTTCCAAAGTAAGGCAGCTATTAAGTGAAATGAGTCAGACAGAGAAAGACAAATACTGTATAATATCACTTATATATGGAATCTAAAAAATAAAACAAACTAGTGAATATAACAAAAAAGAAACAGACTCACAGATATAGAGAACAGACTAGTGGTTACCAGTGGGGAGAGGGAAGGAGTGAGAGGCAAGATAAGGGTAGAAGATTAACAGGTACAAACTACTATGTATGAAATAAATAAGAGCTCCATCAAAAAACAAACAATCCAATTAAAAAATGAGTGGAAGACCTAAATAGACATTTCACCAAAGAAGACATACAGATGGCCAAGAGACACATGAAAAGATGCTCAACATCACTAATTATTAGAGAAATGCAAATCAAAACTACAGTGAGGTTATCACTTCACACTGGTCAGAATGGCCATTATCAAAAAATCTACAAACAATAAATGCTGGAGAGGGTGTGGTGAAAAGGGAACCCTCCTGCACTGTTGGTGGGAATGTAAATTGATACAGTCACTATGGAGAACAGTATGGAGGTTCCTTGAAAAACTAAAACCAGAACTACCATATGACCAAGCAATCCCACTACTGGGCATATACCCTGAGAAAACCATAATGCAAAAAGAGTCATGTACCACAATGTTCATTGCAACACTATTTACAATAGCCAGGACATGGAAGCAACCTAAGAGTCCATCTACAGATGAATGCATAAAGAAGATGTGGCACATATATGCAATGGAATATTACTCAACCATAAAAAGAAATGAAATTGAGTTATTTGTAATGAAGTGGATGGACCTAGAGTCTGTCATACAGAATGAAGTCAGAAAGAGAAAAACAAATACCATATGCTAATGCATATATATATATATATATACATATGGAATCTAAAAAAAAAAATGGTACTGATGAACCTAGTGGCAGGGCAGGAATAAAGGCATAGACATAGAGAATGGACTTGAGAACATGGGGAGGGGGAAGGGTAAGCTGGGGCGAAGTGAGAGTGGCATGGACATATAGACACTACCAAATGTAAAATAGATAGCTAGTGGGCAGCAGCCGCATAGCACAGGGAGATCAGCTTGGTGCTTTACGACCTAGAGGGGTGGGATAGGGAGGGTGGGAGGGAGACGTGTGTATATGTGTACATATAGCTGATTCATTTTGTTGTACAAGAAGCAATTATACTCCAATAAAGATCTAGCAAAAAAATTAAAAAAATAAATAAGATACAAAGATCTATAGTACAACATAGGGAATGCAGCCAATATTTTATAACTATACATAAAATGTAACCTTTCAAAATTGTGAATCAGGGACTTCCTTGGTGGTCCCATGGTTAAGAATCTGTCTTGCAATGCAGGGGATGCCGATTCGATCCCTGGTCGGGGAACTAAGATCCCACCTGCTGCAGGGCAACTAAGCCTGTATGCCACAACTAGAGAGCCTGAGTGCCGGAACTACAGAACCCCCATGCTCTGGAGCCTGCGCACCACAATGAAAAGCCTGTGTGCCACAGTGGAAGATCCCATGTGCCACAGCTAAGACCCAATGCAGGCAAAAAAAAAAAAAAAAAAAAAAATTGTGAATCACTGGGCTGTACACGTGAAACTTATATAATATTGTACATCAACAATGCCTCAGTAAAATAAATAAAAACAAAACAAAACAAAAGCAAACAAAAAACACAGTAACACAGCTGTTGATGGTGGAGGCAGAATTTGACCCTGGCAGTCCATCCTTTGGAAACTGGAGTAGACTTTAAATCAATCACTTAGCATTTCATTTATTCAGTCAGTGGAGCAGAATAGAAGGTCCAGTGATAAGTAGTGCAGGTGTATTGTGGTAATTTGGTATACAATAAAGGCAGCATTTCAGATCAGTAGAGAAAAGAATGAGTTGTTCAGTAAATGATGTTTGGATAGTTATCTGTCCATTTGGAAAACTGGATCCTTTTATCACACTTTATACTGAAATGGATTTTAAGTGGTTGGAATGTATAAAGGTAAAAGAATATAAAGTAGTAAAAGGAAAATATGGGTTCTCTTGAACTGGAGAAAAACTTTCTGAACGTGATTGATAAGGTGCAGAGACCGTACAGTAAAGGTGGGCGATTTTTTGCAACATAAAAATGAAGAGCTTCTGAGTAGCAAAAGCGTCCTAAATATGGCTGTAATGACTAGTGGGATTAAGATATGCAGCATACAGCTGAAGAATAAAATGGACAAAACCCAGCTTTGGCAGGTGTGTGGGGTCAGGGGTTACTCTCATGTCCTGCAGGTTCCTCCTTTTTGGGAGCCAGTTAGGCAATGTGTTGATATGTAAGTTCCCATTGATTAAGGCACTTCTTAGAATTTATCACAGATAAGAAAGTAGGAGGTGTGGTCAAAGAGAGATGTTCAGAATTCATCACTGTGTTAATGGTAGTGAAATATTGGTGTGGTCATCCAGTGGATTTCTGTGTGGCTAATGAAAATGACGTAATCTAGATTAATTCACGAGAACACCTTTCCTTGATATCATCGGGGCCAGGGGGTGGATTTTAGCAAGATGTGTATAGTGTGAACCTATATGTAAAATTGTAGGCAGGGCCTGTATCCGAACATGTGGCTGGGTGCATGTCTGGAATAAGGTTCACAATGTTAATAATTATCTCTAGATATGTCTTTTAAAAGTTTTCTCTTTCTTAAATTTTTTTGGATGTTATTTCTTTCAAAGGTATATGCTCATTGTTTGTATTTTGTTTTTAATAATAACAAAACTATCCGGAAATGAGAATAAATATCTAAGGTGTATTTTTTTCCAATCTGAACAATTTTCCAGCTTATGAAATAAAAAAATAAGACTTTTTTTATCCTTTTGTAAATATTTAAATTCTTTTAAAATTTTTATAATTTAAAGAATTTTGATGGAAGTATAGTTTATTTACAGTGTTGTGTTAGTTTCAGGTGTAGAACAAAGTGGTTCAGTTTTATATATATACATATATATACACATACATATACACATATATATGTATATATTCTTTTTCAGATTCTTTTCCCTTATAGGTTATTGCAAAATATTGAGTATAGTTCTCTGTGCTGTACAGTGGGTCCTTGTTGGTTATGTATTTATATCCAGTAGTGTGTATATGTTAATCCCAAACTCCTAATTTATCCCTCCCCTCCTTTCTCCTTTGGTAACCATAGTATTTAAATTTTTATGACACTTATTTTTGGCTCCTATAAATGCTATTCCCACTTTTGTCCTTCCTAGCCACTGTATTAGGGATGTTTGAAGTATTCAGGGTACTGAACAGAAGGTCAAACCCAAGGAAGGAAATGGGGTTCAGAAGCATTTTCATTAAAATTGCATGAATACTGAAGTTTATTCCACAGCACAAAGCCTTTCTGCATGAGCTGGATCAATGTTTAATGGAAACAGCCTTTTAAGCATTCTTCAACTCTCTGTTCTTCAACTCTCTGTTTTTAATTAAACATACTATGTTCTTTAGCCTTAAAAGATGGAGTAACTAACACAAAGGAAGGGAAAAAAAGCATCAGCGTCAAAGATAGGAGTATAATGTTGAAGGGAGAATTTCAAATAAAGCACCCACACACACAGCTCCCTCAGAGATAATATCAAACAGCACAGCTCGTTCAGAGTCTGATCTTTTTTCAGTTAGATCTTCAGAGAACAGTCTAATAAAGCATTAATTATGTAGCAGCCCTACACACACTGTAGACAGGGATAATCTCGCTGCATAATTTTGCTAATGATACATCTATAGGATACTGTTTCTATCCTAATATAAGATATCTGTTCTTTAGTGACTAGGGGTAGGCTTATTTTAGAACCACAAGCAGCATTTGATATTCAACACTCTATCTGCTTCAATGGCTATATGTACCACTATTTTGGATTTTGTGGGGAATGGACTTCTAAGAATGGTTTTAAGATAATCTGCAATGTGTGGACAAATTGGGGATTTTTAAAATAATTTTTACTCATTGTCCTAGGTGAGGAAGATTGGAAGGCAGAGCATAGGGAAGGATGGGATAAATTGTCTACATAGGTGAAAAATGCCACGTGAATTTAGGGTTTAGGGTTTAGGATATGGAGATTGTAATAAGTTGATGGAGCTGCAGTAGGTAACAGATCTCTACAAATTTTTTTCTTTTTCGTTAGCGCTATGATAAAACACTGTGATTTTTTCCCCCTTTAATCAGTGTGTTCCTCAGCCTTTTAAACCATTGTGTGCATGCATCACCCGAGCTTTTCTTTTTCTTGCATGCCTTCTGCGTGTTGTCGTATCTTCATCTTTATCACACCACTTGGCATCTTCATCCCATTTAGGTCCTGTTTGGTGGTTTTTGTTGTTGTTGTTTGGTTGGTGAAGCTCCTGTTGTCTTAAGTGAGATCATACTGTTTACTCTGAACCAGTCTGTTACCAAAGGACATATAGCAAAATGGGTGAAAGGTGGAAAAAATAAACACAGGGCTTAATATTCAGAGGATTTTTTTTTTTTTTTTTTTGCAGTACGCGGGCCTCTCACTGTTGTGGCCTCTCCCGTTGCGGAGCACAGGCTCCGGACGCGCAGGCTCAGCGGCCATGGCTCACGGGTCCAGCCGCTCCGCGGCATGTGGGATCTTCCCGGACCGGGGCACGAACCCGTGTCCCCTGCATCAGCAGGCAGACTCTCAACCACTGCGCCCCCAGGGAAGCCCTCAGAGGATATTTTTAGAGCTCTCTGCTTTCCAGGAAATGGTCGAGTGTAATTAATGGCTCATGTTTCCGTCTTTGGCCAGCTGTTTTTCTTTAACGGATGAAATGCTGATTTTTTTTTTTCTTTTTTTGGCGGTACGCAGGCCTCTCTCTGTTGTGGCCTCTCCCATTGCTGAGCACAGGCTCCAGACGCGCAGGCTCAGTGGCCATGGCTCACGGGCCCAGCCGCTCTGCGGCATGTGGGATCCTCCCGGACCGGGGGCACAAACCCGTGTCCCCTGCATTGGCAGGCAGACTCCCAACCACTGCGCCACCAGGGAAGCCCCGAAATGCTGATTTTTAACTGCATGTGTGCGCTTGTGTGTATGTCTGTGTGTGTGTCTGTGTGTGTATTTGGTTCTCCAGGTTCATGGAAAGGAGTGTGGTTATTTTGTCTAATGGCTATGTGGATAGTATTTCCTTTTATCTCTTGTAAAGTATCCTTTTTAGTTGTTATAGAAATCAAGTCTTTTTCCTACATTAGCTTCAGAAAAGGTGAAGTGGTATATAAAAATAAACCATGACAGTGAGTAAATTAAAAAAAAAAAAATTAGGTATAGCGGAGAAACCCAGTGAGTGGTTAAATGACTGTTAATTTTCAGGTTCTCTAGAATGCTTAGGTACAGCCAGAAGTACTTTTTTTAGATCATTTGAGTTTATTTGGTGACTGTTGAATCCTCAGAATTTGGATGTGGTCATTGCAGGAGAGAGTCTCATTGTGGGAATCCAGAGTAGGTTTGATTCTGTGAAATAGTTACAAGTAATTCTAGTTCTAGTAGTTACAAAAGAGAAATGGTCAAGCTTGGGAATCATGAATTGTATTTTTAAGCTGGGGATTTTACAGATCATTTGACATAAGTGAAACTGAAACCTCACCATTTTAAGGGCATTTGAGAAAGCCTTCTGGCTTAACTTGATGAAACCTAACCCTTTCTTCCCAGATTCTCTTCCTCCTTTTGAAAACCAAACTGGCATTCGTCATATAAAGTGCTAAAAAATGCAGAACTCTGTTTATTGGTGGTAAGACTTAAAAGAGGAGAAGACTGAAGAATGACAATCAGATATCCTTGAATTCTCCTCTGGACATGAGGCAGAATGCTCTTGGTGTCCCAGCACCCTTTATCAGGATCAGGTTAGCTAGGGACAGAAATGATCTTAAATCATGGGACCATGACTTGAAGTGGGGCTGCTGGGCTCCTGGTTTTTTTTTAAAAAAAAACGCTTGCAATAACCTTTGAGTTTGCTCTCAGTGCATTGTCTAACAAGCCAGGTCTGTCCTGCCTCTCTTTTGCCCTGAGGCTTGGCTTCTTACACACTGCAGTAGTCCCTTGGTATCCCAGGGGGATTAGTTCCAGGACCCCGCCCAGACACCAAAACCCATGGATGCACAAGTCCCTTATATGAAATGGCCTAGTACAGTTGGTTCTCCATATTCACAGGTTCTGCATCCGTGGATACGGAGGGCAGACTGCACCTCAGCCCACTTGTCTCCCCCAAGATGCATCGTCACATGTAAGGACATTTCTGTACTTAGCTTATTTACCTCAAAAACCTACTCAGTGGTGTCGGTTTGATTGCTGTCACCTGAACTCTTAGTTTTACTTAGGTCGTTTGTGGTAGGTCACAGTTGAAGTCAATTAATTTTATGGCTGGGTTGTGATGAAGCATACAGAACTATCTCTGATTCAGTACATTTCATCCAAAACATTTTTGTGCGACTTTGGCTTCTCTCTTTCCAAGTGTTTTGTAGTGGCTTCTGCTGTAGAGGCCCCCAGCTGCTTATCTCTTTCACCCTTGCCTCCAGGAGATTGACAGGTCTGATTACTGTCAAAAGGGTGGATCTCGCCCTCCAGGTGAGACTTGACCCCTTGTATAGGGAGGAGTAGCCTGGTCTGGTAGGGACCTAGCAGTGTAAAAATAACAAATATTACTGATTTGAGAAAGAAGGATTACCAACAGTGGTAGCAAGACAGTTGATTATGATATCTTCCTCTTTATTCATCCATTTTTTGGGAAAATGGAGTGGGCACAGATAGGAAACACCTGTGCCAGAATGGAAAATTTTCTTGTAAGAATAACAAAGGACTTCTATTATTGAATTTTTTTTTTTTGATGTTTGAACTAACTGCAGGGTGTTCAACATAAAAAGAAATCCTACAGTTATTCTAGAAATTGATGTGCTGTCAGGAAAACTCTGCCTTAAATCCCCTTTAGAGTGCATTCGGATGCTCCTATTGTGGTATTTTTTTTGAGAGATTATTTCCCTTGGGTAGCAAGTGTTTGTTTTATTTTTCAGTTATAGGCAAAGAGCCATATTAGTGATGGGGGCCTGGACCCCGTGATGGAGCAGTAGTGTGTGTGACTCTGATTCTTGAGATATGCTACACATACTTGGGCCCGTGTTGAGAGCTTGGCTCAGTTCAGGAAGATTTGTTTATGAGAGATCTCCTGATTTGTTAAAATTTTTCTGAACATTATTTGAATCCATCCTGTTCATTAACACCCCAGAGTTACCTGTATAACCATGTTCATAGGAACATGAGTCACAAGAGCCAAAAGGTGGAAGCAGCCAAGTGTCCATTGACAAAGGAAAGGATACACAAAACGTGGTATATCCATACAGTGGAATATCGTTCTGCCTTAAAGAGGAAGGAGTTCCTGTCACATGTTATACGATGATCCTTGGGGACATTATGCTAAGTGAAATAGGCCAGTCACAAAAAGACAAATACCGTATGATCCCACTTAGAGTAGTCAGATTCACTGAGACAGAAAGTAGAATGGTGGTTACCGGGGACTGGGGGGAGGGGGAATGGGGAGTTAGTGTTCAGTGGGTAGAGTTTCAGTTGGCGAAGATGAAAGTTCTGGGGATGGATGGTGGTGATGGTTGTACAACAGCGTAAATATACTTAATGCCACTGAACTATGCACTTGAAAATGGTTAGTGTGGTAAATTTTATGCATATTTTATCACAATTTTAAAAAATGCAGAGTGGATCATTCTGCTTTGTTTTAGCTTCGGGGCACAGTGGGGTGTGGCTCTCCCCATCCTATGATTGTTGATGGAAACTGTCGGCTGGAAAGGACCTTAGACTTCCTCAGCTCCGACACTCATTTTGCAGGTGAGAAAGCCGGCTCTCAAGTGAGGAGATTCACCCACTTCATTGGTGGGCATAGTGCTCCAAGCTACGGCTCACCCAGTTTTCTGTGGAGGCAGTATAGAGAATATTTAGAGGCTGGCTGTGGGGTCCTAGTACTGGGCTTCACTCTGCCTCTGCTACTTAACTCAAATTCACACAGATGGTTCAATTCTCCTATCCTGTTTCTGAATCTATCAAGTGGAAAACATAGTAGTATCCCATGAGGTTGTTATGAGCTGATCCATATTAGCACTTAACACTTAGCATAGTGTTTTTCCATACAGTAGGTGACAAATGAATGTTAGCTGTTTAAAACCTAGTGGTCCATGGTTTAGGACTTGGTGCTTTCACTGCTGGGGCCCGGGTTTGATCCCTGGTCAGGGAACTACAATCCCACAAGCCGCACAGTGCGGCCAAAAAAAAAAATTATTATTATTGTTCTTGTCTTGTTGCTGTTAATAGCTTCTGCAAGGAGAATTTGGAGACCAAGGTGTTGGGATCGAGGCTCAGCGGTAATTACATCTTAGTTCTCTGTCCTGAGCTGAACTGCTTAGCGTGTCCTTGTTAACCGGTGTGTGAGCGGGGCAGAGGAAATGCCTGTCGTGGTGTGTCTGTGAAGGAAGCAGTGCGGAGCCTGACAGAGCTTGGTTAATGGTTATGAGCTGGGTCAGTTGTAGCGGTTAAGCAGAGGTCACCGCAGGCAGCAGGCCTCGCAGCTGCAGCTCTGCAGCCCTGCAGCCGTGGTCGTCAAGAGCAGTGCTGAGAGTAGACGTGCTCGGCTCTCGTCAAGGCCCGAGGCTGCAGGTGTGTTCTCGTGGGCCTGTTTTCCGGGGCCTCCTGAGGGAGGGCTCCTGGACTCCTCTGGGTCGGGTATCCCTAGCAGTTGGCCCAAGGTAGGCCTGCAGGTAGGACTTGGCTTAGTTCAGGGCAGGACAGAGGTGTTAAGTGTTTTCTCACAAGTACTTCTGTTTCTGATCCAGATGCTAAGCACCCCTCACTACCGACTCATTGTCTTGTCAGCTCTTTTTTAGCTCTTCCACCAGTTTATGGTGGAAGACTTCATCCAAAATTAAGCTTACCAGGGAGGTCGTTTGTGCTCAAGGCAAATTCATGTAACAAATAGGTATGGAGCGCCTGTGTGCCTAGCCGGGGGTAAGAGGCTGGAGCTACAAAGAGAAATGAAATGATCTTGCCCTGGAGGGCGTCAGCACTCTACAGTCAGTATACAGTCCTCACCCCTGAGACCTGAGAAGAACTGGGTAGAGATGTTCATCTTAGCCCAGATAGCATCTCGGTGGGGAGAGTTGGGGCCAACATTGCAGTCTTACCACATATTACTTAAGTGTGTGTGTGAGTTTGTGTTCAGTGTATATATAAACATTCATGTTTAGGTGAAATATATATGGTAAAGTTCCTATCAAAAAATTCATGGTGTGAGATTTGTCATAGTCTCTGACATTCCTAGTTAAAGAATCTCCTAATATTGTAGACCTCCAAACCGGATGAATCCTGAATGACTTTAAAACTCCGGTGCCAGAGTGGACAGAGGACATGGCTTCCTGTCCGGGTGCGTGCACACTCACCCAGATCAGGGTCAGGCAGTAAGTCAACTAATTATTTTATCTGCTCTAAAATTTCTGCACTTGTCCACGAGATCACTGTCACTAATGGCTTATTCTTTCTTTCAGTAGTCTAATCCAGTGGTTCTCAACCCTCACTGCTGGGTTAGCATCACTTGGGTTAGCTTTAAAAAAAATGCTCAGACCCCAACCTTCCCCAGACCAATTAAACTCAGGTGATATCACCGTGCAGCCTGAGTTGAGAACTGTTAGCCTACCCTTTACTTGAATAGCATCTCCTTTCCCTTTTGATGTGAGCCATGCTAGTCTTCTTGCTTTAATGGCGTGGCTATGCCAGTTGGGTTTTTTCTTCTTAGCCATCCTAGAGGTTTTTTTTTTTCTTTTAATAAATTTATTTATTTATTTATTTATTTTTGGCTGTGTTGGGTCTTTGTTGCTGCACACGGGCTTTTCTCTAGTTGTGGCGAGCGGGGGCTACTCTTTGTTGCGGTGCGCAGGCTTCTCATTGTGGTGGCTTCTCTTGTTGCGGATCATGGGCTTCTAGGCACGCGGGCTTCAGTAGTTGCGGCACCTGGGCTTCAGTAGTTGTGGCACATGGGCTTCACTAGTTGTGGCACGTGAACTCAGTAGTTATGACTCAGGCTCTAGAGCGCAGGCTCAGCAGTTGTGGCGCACGGGCTTAGTTGCTCTGTGGCATGTGGGATCTTCCCGGACCAGGGCTCGAACCCGCATCCCCTGCATTGGCAGGCAGATTCTTAACCACTGCACCACCAGGGAAGTCCCATCCTAGAGGTTTGATATAGGAAACAAAAAGCTAAAATTAGTTTAAGAAGTTTATGTCAGATTTAATTGATGCTCTCTAGTGAAGGGAAAGCTTGATATTTTCCTGAAGTCTGAGCTGCCTAACATTTTCTGTTTGACGTTTTACTTTCTCTCCTTTAGGTGAGTAAAGAAGGAATTTAGTGTTCCCTGTTCTCTGTCTGTCAATGCTGAAAGCTACCACAACGGATAAGTAAAAGTATGGAACCCAAGATGTATTTTGACCAGCTTCACTTCTTGTCTAGGCAGCTTCTTCTCTGGTTGTGAAATGGCAAATTAGAGTGTCAGCAGTTGAAAACGGGGCCTTGCTGTGATTTCCCATGAGTTCATGTGAAAGATGGGAGCACCCCACAAGCACGCTGAGCTTCAGAGGAGCATGTTCATTAGCTGTTGCCCTTTCTTCCTTCTCTTCTTATAGATATAGAGGAAGAGAGTTTGTGTACCAGGGAAAGGACTACGTTACTATGGCTCTTTGAAACAATGACACGTTTAGCTGAAGGATTAAGTGAAATAAATCATATAAGGCCTTTTCCAAAGTATTTTTTACAGGCTTACTATTCATAGTCCGTATATATTTACATCATATTCTGGGATGTGCATAATATGACCTGCTTCTTCAAAATCTGAATGGATAAAACTTCTAGCAGCCTCCAAGAGTAGTCTGTTGTTTGTTTCAGCCCATAGCAGAATTGCCTGTATTGAAATTACATGAAAATAATTGTGTGAAACATGATACCACCACAAACTGATTATTCAGACTCATGGATTAAATGAGTTTATTATTATTAACAATTTTATTATTAACAGTTTATTTTGTTTTATTATTTATTGAATACTTTTCTGTCCCAAATATCTGTGTTCAGTGCTGGACGTATTGATGATGTGAAATTTTTTTACCCTGAAGAAATTCAGGATTTTTCTTTCCCCTCAGCTCACCTGTTGAAATTAAAACAGAATCCTGGTGTTTGGGGGGCTGAGTTGCACTTGTATATCAACAACTGAGGAAATTATATATTTAGAAATAACACCTTTTTTGAATTTGGAAGCAGCCTTCTTTATGATCAGCCCTTATCAGAGAAACCTGTTAAAGGAAACGTTGGTAAACACATTAGATTCTCTCTCACCCAGTTCTCACCCACCCAGGTTGGAAGCAACAGTTATTTTTCTTTGACTCATCATTTATCAAGTGACATGACAATTTGGTGATGGATGAAGCACAGTGATATTTCAGCTGCTTTGACATTCCCTAGGAAAGCATTGTTTCCTGCAGTTTGAGATTTGCTCAAGTTTTCATGATTCTTCACTGTCTCTCCTTACATAAGACATTTTGAGACAGAAAATAAAATGACTCAAGGCTCAAAGCACAGGAGTTGTCATCTGGATTTGAGGTTAAAATTCAGTAACATAAATGTGGAAATACAGTTTAACCAATCCTTTTTACTTCTAGTGAATATAAGACACTTACAATCCCATAATTCATAATAATTTCAAAAATAACAACTTTTTAGTAAATTAGCTCTGTTTTGGTGGATGGAGATCTAGGTGACCCACTGACACATGAAGGTGATCTGTTCTTTCACTATCCTTATCAATAATGGCGAACTGATGCAAGCGTCTTCTGCTTCTGCATCACACTGTTGGTGTCGTCGGGGATGCAGAGCTGAAGAAGACGTGGTCTTGCCCTCAGTGGGCTTCAGTCTAGCAGGTGACAGTGCTAGTAATCAACATTATCTAGCCCTTAATGAAAAATAATACAAATAGCCTAGTGGCACCCCCTTTTATAGGTATGGCAGTGACATGCAGAGAGATGATAGCTGGCTCAAGATCACAGTTTATATGAGAGAGAATTAGAGTTTCCACCCAGGTAGTCGGGGATGTACAGCCCAAGAACCAAATAAGTAGTTTAGGTGAGATTTTTCTGGGATTTTGCAAAGGAGGATTGAGACTGAAGAGAAGAAGTAAAGATGCCCAACCTTGTGTTCAAGCAGATCCATTGAGCACTTTTTGGGTACCTATGAAACTCTGACGGGTAGCGGGGGTTACAACTCGAATGCCTGCAGGAGTCCGGTGGGTAGAGGGAAGCCTGCCAGGTGGGGCTGTGGCGAGCTGGAGAGCCTCTCCATGGGGCAGCCTCGAGGTGCACCTGTAGCCATGGGAAGGTGAGCTCTGTATGACTGCTCTTTAGAAGGGCAGCTAGTTAAAGGTCTGAAAAACACCTGTGGGCCATGACAAGTTTGTGAGTCTCTAGTGTGCAACGCTGGACATGTACTTGAAAGGCGGTTGGGGAGAATTTTTGAGAATGTGGGAAAAACTCTTCGTTCTCTAAAAGAAATTTATACAGATCACATTACAGAGCTATGGCTGAGCTCTGTGAGGCTGCCCCTGAGAAGGGCCTGGGCTCTCATTGGTGGATGGGAGGCTCTTGGAAGTCGCAACAAGATGCACCACACTTGGGCTTCTCAAAGCGTCATTATGCTGCCCTGAGATCTCCAGGCCACTAGCAAGAGTACTTTCTGATGCAAGTGTACGGCTCAAGTACTTCTTTGCTAAGTTAGGATGGAGCCCTTGGTACCATTCAATCCGATTTTTCCTAATTTGGTCAGTGTGATATGCAGTGTTAACTCTCTGGGCCTGGATTTGGTTTGAGGCCCCACCTTATTGGAACTTGGCAACCGTGGACCAGTTCTGCCTTCTCAAGATTCCGCTTCCTCAGGGTACTGGAAGGATTAAATACCAAAATACACATAGGGCTCTGACATATGGTAAATGGTAGTTTCCTTTCTTTTCACCCTTTTCATTGATCACTTGATTTATGGAAGTGATATCAAATGAGCTTTTCTGATCAGTGCTGTGTGTGAGCCAAGGGCTCTGATGTTTTTAAATATTATTTTATTTTATTTTTTATTGAAGTATAGTTGATTGACAGTGTTGTGTTAATTTCTGCTGTACAGCAAAGTGATTCAGTTATACATACATACATATATATACATTTTAAAAATATTTGTTTTCATTATGGTTTATCACAGGATATTGAATATAGTTCTCTGTGCTCTACAGTAGGACCTTGTTGTTTATCCATTCTGTATATAAACGCTTACAGCTGCTCACCCCAACCTCTGGCTCCATCCCTCCCCCCACCCCCTCCCTCTTGGCAACCACCAGTCTTTTGAGGGCTCTGATTCTGTTTGCAGTCTGTTCTGGCTGACAGGCTGGCTTGGGCATTAGGAGACAAAGATGGGAGTGAAAGGCCTGTTTCTATTCTCAGGTTTTTGATTTAGGGTGAGAGACACGTAAAATCGGAAGTTTGATGGTGGGATTGGTTTCAGTGTTTGGATACCTTTGGAACGGTTACAATGACTTTAATGGGGTGAGTGCACCCTGCAGTGGGAACTGAGAATTTAGGGAGACCCTCGCAACTGTTAAAACATATACTTAAGGGGCTTCCCTGGTGGTGCAGTGGTTGAGAGTCCGCCTGCCGATCCGCCTGCCGATGCAGGGGACATGGGTTCGTGCCCCGGTCCGGGAAGATCCCACATGCCGCAGAGCGGCTGGGCCAGTGAGCCATGGCCACTGAGCCTGCGCGTCCGGAGTCTGTGCTCCGCAATGGGAGAGGCCACAACAGTGAGAGGCCCGCGTACCGCGGAAAAAAAAAACACAAAAGCTTAGATTGTCTTCTGTAAGCTAGTTAGCTGATTCACTGGAGAACTGTAATAAAAATAGAGCAATGACCCCTTAAAATGAGGCCTTTTATTATGTTATAGGAACACTTTTTTAAATGAATAATTTATATTTACTGATCCCTTTCTTTAGGTCGTAGGTTCCTTACACTAAAGTTAGTACAGTTAAAACATTACTGTCTGGATAAAGAAAAGTTGTTAATAATGCCAGGGTGTTAAATAAAACTCATTTCTCTTCAGTGAAGCATCTTGTTTTGAATCGGCAACAATGTTTTCCCCCGTTTCTCTAAGACTGTACTGAATCATTATGACAAATTTCATTTTATGAAAGATGTGAATAACTTCTTTCGTTTTTGTTGTTTATGGTGTAGACATTATATATGAATATAACTTGCAAATAGGAAGATATGCTTTATTAGTCTTTTATTTCATAAAGTTTAACAATTATTTTGCTATAAAGAAATACACAGGTAAAGTAATTCCATCTGATTTTAAGACAGTCTTGCAATAAGTAAGTGGATGACTCGCTTTTTACAAGTCTTCTAAACTTGTTTTTGAAGCCGTTTTTAGAGAAATACATCATAAATATTTATTGGGTATTTTCATGATTATGAAAGCAAGATTAATTTTTATGGGATAAATATGCATCCACAATAGACATATAGTACATTTTGGTTTCTTTTTTTCATTTTTGCTTTTGGTTGAAATTTATCATGAAAGCTAAAATATATTCTACAGTGAAACAAGTTTTCTCTTACGCTCAGGGCACAACAATTTCATAGAAAGGAAAGCTCATTTAGAACTTTATTGGCTTCAGTTCCATCTAGCTACAGCAAAATCAGAGACGTTGAATTTTCATGGCACCGCAGTGGTATGTTCGAGAGACGCATGAATTGAGTGTGGGGCATTATACCTGAGACTCCATGACTGGTAACCATTATTAAGTTTGTGATCTCACACTGATATTCTCATAGGAAGCTGGTGGATCCCAAAGACATGGACTAAGGCTTTTAGTGCCTCTCAGAACATGTCTTGTTTCACTTTGGTCGTTGAAGCCTTTCTTCTCTGGGAATCGGCGCTGCCCTCGCTAAACCCCTTCGGAGGGATCAGAGGGGGCAGTGCTTTGGCCTCTGTCTGCAGTGCTCCCAGGAAGGGGCAGCAGGAATTGCCCATCCCGAGTCTAACCAGCTTCTCTTGTCTTTCGGGTCCATCAGGGGAATTGGAATGAGAACTTGCCTATCTGAACACTTTTCCCCATCATACAATAATATGATACTTTATGGTTCTTTAGGCTCTTTTTGCAAGCATTTGTTTTTATTTCACCCTGGAAACAGCTCTGTGAAGTCCTCATCTAGTGGTATTAGGTCCAGTTGTACATATGAGAAAGTTGTCTCGGAGGTGAGGGTGCTGGGGGAAGGTCTTGCAGCAGTAGAGCTGGCAGAGAAGGCAAGCCCATGCCCCGTCTATGTGTAAAGAAGTCCAAGGGTTCAGCGGTAGAGTTGCCTCTCGTCCTGTCTGTACTACAGTACTATAGTACTGTGCCCGGGAAGGTCAGGGAGGAAGCACCGTTCCTGGGATACTCCTTGGTGTGGCTTGTGGCCGGACTTGGGACAGTAACTTTTTTTTGTTGTTTTTCTTTTTGTTTTTTTTTTTTGCAGTACGCTGGCTTCTCACTGTTGTGGCCTCTCCCGTTGCGGAGCACAGGCTCTGGACGCGCAGGCTCAGCGGCCATGGCTCACGGGCCCAGCCACTCCGCGGCATGTGGGATCTTCCCGGACCGGGGCACGAACCCGTGTCCCCTGCATCGGCAGGCGGACTCTCAACCACTGCGCCACCAGGGAAGCCCTGGGACAGTAACTCTTGTCAGTGCTCAGTGCTTTAGGGTATGATGAGTCCATATATGTGATACAACCTCTGTGGTGTGAGAAGCACATGACCCTCTTAACATTGCCATACCTGACAGCTTGCTAGAAATGCAGAATCTCAGGCTCCACCCCAGACCTGAGGAATCATGATCTGCTCTTTCACAAGGTCTGCAGTGATTCTCATGTACCTTAAGTCTGCAAAGCACCAGCTCTAGAATACAGAGGACAAGAGATCCTCCAGTTGAGAATAAAGTGAGGAGGGGGGAGTGTGAGTGTGAGTGTGTGTGATTGAGATGATACTTCATTTTGCATATGTGTGTTTATCTCATGTAACTTTTTAAAAAATAACAAGTTTAATGAGATACAATTCATGGACCATGTAATTTGCTTATTTAAAGGATACAATTGAGTGGTTAGTATATCTACAGACTTGTGCAATCATAAACACAACCAATTTAAAAATTGTTCACCACCCTAAAAGAAACTCTGTACCCATTAACGTGCACTGGCCATTTCCCCTCGAAGCCCACCTGCCTTCCTAGAAGCCCCTGACAATCACTAATGTACTTCTGCCTTTTTGGATTTGCCTATTCTGTACATTTCATATATGAAATAACTCATATAACATGTGGTCCTTTGTGTCTGAATTTTCTCACCGAGCATGGTGTTTTCAGGCTTCATCCATGTTGTAGCATGTCTCAGTACTTCATTGCTTTCTTTTACTGTCATTATACTTGTCGTGAGTTATTTTGAACAGGAGTAAGGAGATGCTACCTTTTTTCTTAGCCTTGATGAAGTAGAGACAGTCTTTTCACAGTACAGTAGGAGTCAACAAGAGTAATTTAATTTCTTAGTGCAGTTGTTGCTTTCTAATGCCACAAACTCTAGGATCTGAGAGCTGTGTGACAGTGAAATGGAACATTGTTACATGCTTTCAATTGAAAAGAATAAAGTATTATTTTCCATTTTCTTTCCAAGTGAAGTTTTGATTCCTTAATTTTCATCCACTTTTTCTGTGAAAGCAGTGGTATGCCATCCATGTTCTGCTGAAAACTCTGCCTGTCTTTACAAAATATCCAGCTGATGTTGGTGAAAATCAAAATGACAAAATACTGTTTTCAGATAAATAACAACAATAGCTATATTTTTGGCAAGAAACCACGATTGTCCCTCCTCCAAGCAGTCTGTTCCCTGTGGTTCTGAATGTTAGTAATTTTAAGCTTCCCAAAGGAAGACTGCATTCTTTCCTTTGCTGTCTGTGCTAAGCTCTGAAATTTTTATTTGTCAAATAAAGGACAAATTTTCCTCTAGATGTTTAAAGACCTTTAAGAAATCTGTCATGCAGAATACCTTACTGATGGAGGAAGATGTTTGCTTGGCCCTTGGGCTTTCTTTTTTTATATAGATTTGTTTTATTTATTTATTTATTTATTTATTTATTTATGGCTGTGTTGGGTCTTCGTTGCTGCGCGCGGGCTTTTCTCTAGTTGCAGCGAGTGGGGGGCTACTCTTCATTGTGGTGCGCAGGCTTCTCATTGCGGTGGTCTCTCGTTGTGGAGCACGGGCTCTAGGCGCACGGGCTTCAGTAGTTGTGGCTCACAGGCTCTAGAGTGCAGGCTCAGTAGTTGTGGCTCACGGGCTGTGTTGCTCCGTGGCATGTGGGATCTTCCCGGACCAGGGCTCGAAGCCGTGTCCCCAGCATTGGCAGGCGGATTCTCAACCACTGCGCCACCAGGGAAGCCCCGGCCCTTGGGCTTTCTGAAGATCATTTCATAATGCATTGTAATGTGTGATGAAAAGGAAAAGAATGGTAGCAAGATATTTTTATACCTGCACAGAAGTCATTTTAGCATTTCATTGCTCTGATGGTATTACACAGTCATTTGGAGATGCTTACTCTGGTTTTAGCAGTGTGAGGTTTCCCTTTCCCTCGGCTCTCCTCCCTGACTAAGCTCATCTTAATGCCACTAAATTACCAGCGCCTTATTTGGCTGGCTGCCTGGTAAATCAAATGACTGACCGTACTGGAGATCTTGTGTGGCCACTTTCTAAAGGGTTTTGTACTTCTTTTGGACTCTGTCTCCTTCTCCTTCTTTGGTGGGTAGAGTCAATTATTTGGCTCTGTTTGAGAAGGCTCTGGGCAAAATGCCATTTATCTATCTTTTCAACTTTTGGGGACATGCTTTCTTAACCGATCTCTTTGGGAAGTAAGTTTCTTTCTTTAACCTAACTAGTATTTTTTCAGTGCTAATCGTTCTCAGCAAATCACAAGCGTTCTGTTCTTCCTCAGCATCCCGGCAAAGTCGCTGTCGTGTGGATGTGCATTTGTGTGTGTGTAATGCTGAAAACGCTTGGTTTCCAAGAAGAGAAAAAAAGATAAAGATCCTTGCCTCTTTTTGTCTTGGAAATTAACGCGACTGGCTTAACCAGAGTCCTCTGTTGGACGAAATAGGAAGGATTGGATTGAACCCTTATGTCAAGGAAGTTGACTTGGCTGGATTTCAGGGAGCAAGCTGGGCTGCGCCACTAAAGATTTGTGTCAGGATCTTTAGTAGCCTTGGAATTGGCCCAAGATAGCTATTGTTTTATAGTAGGTCAGACTCTGGGGAAAGGGGCTGGCGACCAACATTGTAGCAACCTTGTGAGCTTTTGTATTACTGTTGTTGTTGTTACCACTGTTGCTTTATAAGTGGAAAAACTGAGGCCCAGAAAGGTTAAGATTCAAATTTCCCTGCTTCCACATAACTATAAGCTGCATTTCCAAGACAGGGGAAAGCTTCCCTGGCCTCCAGGGACCCACAGAGGGGCCCAGCTGCCAGTGACACCCCCTCATTAGTGTAAGCGCCCCCTTACCTCCATCTGAGAATGCCCTATCCTCCCTCCTCTGAGGGTCCTCTCTCCTTGTGGCCCCTCCCAACTATATTGGATATTTCGGCTGTGTGCTTCTTGCTCACAGGTGCTAAGTGACTAGTAGCAACTCATCGTTGAGTGTTTCTTGCACAGTTTGGTGAATCAAAGGTTGACCTCCTGGTGAGTACCCTCTAATGGGCTGAGGCTATGGACCTGCCCAAAGTCTGTTTTGTAGGAAGTGTTTTCTGGTACCTTTCAGCAGTTCTCAAATAAAGCCATGTAACTGACCACCTGTATTTTCTATTAATAAATTTGGTCTTTTGAAAAATGTATAATCTTTCCATCTTCAAAATTTCCCCATAACACCTTATTTTTTATTTCCCTCTATTAATACATGCTCATTGTAAAAAACTTAGAACAAAAGTTAAATTAAAAAATCCTACCCCCTTATGAAGAAATCCTTATGAAAGAATTCTATATTTCTTTCCTATAGAAAAATTTTAACACTAACCTTGTAAAACTCAGTTAAATGGCAGCATAATCATTTTAATCAGTTAATAATTTGCTCTAGTAGTTTAAAAAATAGTTTTGCACCATTGAATAAGAAAGTCAAAATTTGTGCTCGGTGGTAGGATCCAGAAAGGTGTTTATGGGAATGGAGGTTCTGAGACAGTCGGCATTCTGCCTTCTCCAGGCCTCCCTAATTAATGGTGTGATGACTTTCTAGGATATACAGTGAATCAGTGATCCATTTTTCAGGAAGGTAGCGGCTGCGTTTTGTTCCATTGCGGGGAAAACATAATATATGGGTACAACTTCAACTGTAGTTAGTTGGTTGTAGTGATACTTTTTAAAAATTGGAATCAACAAGGAGAAATCTGCCAAAATGAATTCCATATGCACTAAGCTAATAAAAGAAGCTGCTGTATTTTTTTGTGTGTGGAGGTGGTGGTTTTTTTATTTTTCTTTTTGTGAAGCGTGTGCAAGAGGGAGGGAGAAGGGCCTGGGAGTTGGAGGAGGCTGCAAATGATAGAGCAGCGTGAATAACTAGATGATGAATCTTGAGGAAATCATGAGGGGGAATAAAATATTGTTACTGCTGTATCAAAAAGTATTTTCTCCTTTATTATTTTAAAAACAAGAAGGTATCAGCCTTTAGAATCATATCAATGATAGGTGGTTTCTTGTTTTGCCTCTTTACTAATAGAGCCTGCAGTTTTAGTAACTTCTCTAATTTCTGTTTGAAAGAGCCTGGTAAAATTAGTTTAGGTAGTTATTTTTTTTTTCTGAGTGTATAATGCAGTCAGTATAGTACAAAAGATTAGACAGGGTAGTGTTCTGTTGTACTAGTACTGTGCCATCACTTACTTAACCTTTGTGCTTTTGGCGAATGTTTTCAATTTGATCTTTTGAATAAGGCTGCAATTTATGAAATTGTAAACATAGGTACGTTTGTGAGGAAGGAAGTGGAAATCAACAACTGAATGATGGTTTTAGGATTGTCTCTGGAAGTTGGGTCTCTGTCATTGTTTCCTAGACTGGTGCTCCTTGGAACCCTCATCAGGGAAGTAGACGTTTTTGGAGTATAAGGAAAGTATTTAATGGCCAAATAGGCTTGGGGGATGTAGTGTTCTCTATTTTCTCTTGGAGCTTCATAAGCAAATTAGCATATTAAAGACTTAAAGTGATCACATGGTGCTAACAACAACCAAAAAAAAAAAAAGCCCAAGATAATTTTTCAAACTTATTTGAGCATCACAAATATCAAGATGCATATTGACATCTGTCAAGATGGTTTCTGGGAAAAACCAGTTCGGGAAATGTTGACCTGTGTGATTCTTCCCTGCCTCCCCACTTCCGTAGATAGTGAAAACTAGCTAAACAATAGATTTTTCAGCTGAGAAATTGCTTGCCTTTGGAGTCATGTTTCTTGACACCTGTAGCTTGCTTACCTCTCTGGTCATAATGCTTAATGTGAGAAATGCCTTCTTGGGAAAGCTGTATGTCAGGACCATCTTCTGTTGGTGGGCATGAAGACAGGCAGATCAGGTATTCTGGGTGGAGCCCAGTGTGAACTAAAGCCTTGAGTTGTGAAATCATGTACTACTTGGAGACAAAAGCAAGGAGTTCATTTTGGCTGGGATTCAGGGTATTGTAGGGGGTGAAGGAGAGTGGTGAGACTTTCGAAAATAAGCAGCACTCCAGCAGAAGTTGCAGTTTGGAGTTTCTGTTGTGGAATATGGAGAGGAAAGGGGTAGTTTGTTTTTTTTTTTTCTGTCCTGCCCTGGTTCTCAAGGAGGGATGATTTACGCCCCCGCAACCAGGGGACATTTGGCAACGTCTAGAGACATTTTTGGTTATCATGACTAGAAAGGTGCTTTTGCCATCTAGTAGTGACCAGGGATGCTGCTAAACAGCCTACAATTATACAGGACAAAACACCACAACAACAAATTATTCAGTCCAAAAGGTCAGTAGCACTCCATTGATAAGCCTGCTCTAGTGGGATCCTGCCAGGGTTGGGGACTTAGTAAACTTATTTTATTTTTTTCTAAGCATCTGAAATAGCATAGATCAGCCATGTGCCTTTTTGGAATGTTGCTGCTGCTGTGATGCTAGCATTTGATAATACAGGTTCAGGACTTTTATCCACAGTTCTACATTTAAAAAGCTCTGAAAATGTAAAGTTTCTGCATAATTTATTTAGCAGTAAAATCTCACCTCTACTGAGTTGTCTTGGTTTATTTGATTCTGTGTGAATGTTAGTTAGTGTTTTGATAGTAGGGCACTGGCCCACACCTGGCTTGGGGTTTTATATCGAATGGTCAGTGCACACTGTATCATCTTTCTAAAATATGAAAAATTCTGTATTTGAAAACACTTCGAGCCCCAAAGGTTTCTGATAAAGGATTGTAGATTTATATATTGAGCTGAATTTTTGCCTAATTTGGTTTCTTTTAAGAAATTAGGAATTATTAGTGGATATTTACTGATTTTTTTTTTTTTTTTTACTTCAAAAATGACATAGGATCCTTGTAAAGAATTTGATAAGTACATAAAGGAAATAATATGATTAACCACCTGTGCAGTGCTTACTGTGTGTCAGGGGCTGTTCTCAGTTTACACGAATTAACTAATTCAGTCTTCAGAATTCTGTTGTTGATGTTTACAAGTGAAGAAACTGTGGCATAGTAACTTGCCCGAGATCCCATGCCTAATAAATGGCAGAGCTGAGCCTTTTTGAACTCAGCAACAAAGAAGGAAATCATCCATAGTCTGAACAGCTAGAGAGGTTAAAGGGTAGCTGAATGAACCGTAATTTATTTAAACAGTCTTCTATTGCGGGGCATTTAGACTGTTTTCACTTTTTCACAATAGAACATTGACATGAGCATGTTTGTCTTTAAATGTTTGTTCACATCTCTGATTATTTCTTTAGGCAATATTTTTAAAGGGAACCCTTAGAGTGCATAACTTTTTACAAGCGCTTCATATATGCTGGGAAACTCCCACGAGCACTTCACCCTCATCAGCACTGAGTGTTCAAGTTTTTTTTTCTGATTCTGGGATGTATAGTATCTTGGTGTTTTCTGAGAAGATGGGACAGATGGCTGGACATTTAGCATGACTTTTTAATTTTTCAGGATACCAGAGTTAAAAATAAAAATTTCCCAAGAGAAAACACTCAAGTAGTTGGAACAACTGAATTTTAAAACTTTACATTTCAAAAAATTAAAATGTATAGCCACTTTCTTTTCAGGTTGATTCCTGAAGTTAAATTGAGGCTCCATTTCAAATTATTACGCAGAGTTGGCAGAAATAAGGATATCCGGCCTTAAGGAATATTTTGGTCAGAATCTAATTGGTATGTGATCAGTGCCTGACTAAAATAACCCTCCACTAAATATTCACGGAGCATTTTCTATGTGCCAAACACTGCACTTTGTGTTGGAGATGCAGTGAGGAAAAAGGAATAACAAAAGCAAACGCTTGTAGTGCTTCTTAGGTATCAGGCACTGTCCTGACTGCTTACGTATATTAACTCATTTAACCCTCACAGCAACGTTATGAGGTAGGTACTATTATTATCTCCAGTTAATTGATGAGGTTGAATCACAGGGAAGGTAAGTAACATGATCACAGACATACAGTGGCTAAGGGGCAGAGTCAACGTCTGAACCCAGGCAAAGCCTGATTCTATGAGTTTGAGGAGTAGGCATAAGCGTGTTAGCGCAGTAATCTGGGCATGAGAAAATGGCGGTCTTAGCTGATGATCCAGCAGTGGGGTTGGAGAGAAATGGAAAGATCAGAAAGTTTTTTCAAGGCACAATTCATCAGACTTGGTAAATTCATCAGATTGGCTGTGAAGGAAGAGAGCCACGCCTAGGTTTTCTGGCCTGAGAGACTTCCTGGATGGGGGTACCATCCGTGGATTGGGGAAGACCAGGGTAGGAAGAGGAGCATGTTTTGGGGAGGTAGAGATGACTAGTTTTTGGATTGGTTACATTGAAGGGGTCTAAAAGATGGAGATGCCCGGAAGGCCATTATCTCTAAAATATTTGAGAGTTGTTAGGTTTGATGCCCAGGTAGTTTATTTATCAGAAAGTTATTTTCTTTAAATATTTACAGTGTGTGGTTTATGAGAAGGTTCTGCAGCTTTTACAGATGTCAACAAAGTTTCAGTTGATGGCTTTGGTTTTCATGTATCAAACATGTAAAAATTTAATTGTGTCATTTTAATGCCCTTTTAAAAACTCATTTTAATGCTTATAGACAGTTTTATAATGTGGTTGTACCATTATTTCTATAACCAACAATCTGTGAAGGGACAGGTTATTGGCATTTTTTCTTTAGATAGACTGTAGATATAATTTTATACTTAGTGTCTTTGTTCATAAAACACTTCCATCATTCGGGATTATTTCTTTGGAGGTCGATCAGAATGAGAGCTACTAGATATTAGTACATATTGCAAAATTACTTTCTTGTGCTAATTTACATCCGCCAAATATGTGCAGGACTTACCTCTTGATCAGCCAGTGGGTTGAATGTTGTCTTGAGTTTTGTGACGCCATCATTCACTTCCTACTTTTTATAACATATCCTATAATCACAGTCATATGATGACTTGTGTATTCTGTCTTTATTTCATTTTGATCAGTACCTGATTCACGTATTCACAAGAATGTTTACAAATCTCATCTGATAAGGATGTGGAGGTTATCATCATTGTTCTTTAACTCTGTCTAAAGTATTACCAGCACGCTATTTAAAGTCATTTGAGATTGTCTGCCAAAGTCTGGCTGATGATGGCATAAACACCTGGAATTCAGCAAAAGATGCCTGTTCTTCAGTGTGTGGTTTGCCTGTCTCTATGTGATAAGTGGAGAATTAAAGCCATTTTATGGATAATTCAGGACAAAACCAAATTTTACTATAAGTTATCTGGTTATCTGGGGCAAATTAAGATAACGTGTTGACTGCAATTATGCCAGTAATGGCCTCAGTTTTGTACTTTGTTTTCCACTTTGCTCAGTAAAAACTTTGCTCTCCAAACTTTAATTTCTATAATTTTTCCACCACCAGTATCCCTATTTTGTGTAATTTTCTTGAAGTTACTAATGCCTGCCTCCAGAACCATGGTATTTGGCTTCTTTTGATTATTCTCAAGTGAAATTTTGAGAAAACTAGAATCAGGCTATTTGTCATGTTAGAATTTTCTGCATTTATAAACTGACCTTCTTATAACCTTTTAATGAACTTGCATGAGTTGTGATGAAGGTTTATTATTCAGGGATTACTTATTAGCCTGGTTACTTGTCAGAGTGACACATTAAAAAAAAGAAGTTTGTCTACCCATCTGCCTCTTCCCATATCCCCCCAAACAGTCATCAACTGGGAGAATAATAATATGCAAATAAGCCATCTGCAATGTCCAAATGGGAGGATAGCTTCCAGTTCTCAGTCAGAGATGTGTCAGAAGCTGGGTAGTAATTTCAGTAGTTTTCTTAAGAGGGCGGGGATCTCTTAGGAAGTAGCTTGATTAAAAACGTTCCCATAGTATTGATAATAAGGACATTTGGATTTGAGTGCCCAGGCCACTTGTGAGTTAAAAATCTCCTATTTCCAGATTCAGCCTATAACTGTGGGATGCCTATGTTTCATCATAGGTGTTCTCAACTTAATTTTTTTATCCCTTTACAAAGACTCCTCCCCCCCCCACCCCCACCCCCAAAACAGTGATACCAGCTAAAAAATATGAAAGAATACTAGTTCAGGTTAAATAATACCTTTGGTTTTCTGGTGCAGTCCTGGGCCTGTGTTGTTCTCTGAGAAAGTGGGTACCCTTGATGCCCTGATGTTCAAAATGAGGAAGGTGAGAGGCAGCCATGGCAGGTCAAGAAAAATGGATCCTGAACCTGACCTGCAGGTTCTTCTTTTGGAAAGGTATGTGCTCGGGACATGAGAACAAAGACTTAAAATTGTGACAACTGGTGCTGTAGTTTTAGAGAATGAGGACTATACTTGGTGTCATATCACAGAGTAAAATTATACCTGCTCTTTTCTCAGTTCCTTCCTTTCTCTTGAGCTTTTGGGTCGTCATTCTCCTTAGCTTGCTGTTGTTGGAAGGCGTGAAATAGAGCATGGTTCTCTTCCATCTGAGTGGCCCCATTAGTGGTGATCAAGAGTGAGGGCTAAGAGGCTGGTGTCCGGCGGTGTTGCTTTATCAGGCCCCAGGCTGTGTCTGAATGTTTTCCAGATCTGGAAGCTGTGCCCTGTCAGTGCTGAGTGGCGTGTACGGAGCTCGTGGGAATCTAGATGGAGAGGTCCAGTAAGTAGAGTGTTTGGGAATATGGACTTAGGTGGTGGTGTGTCCATGTGTAGTTCAAACTTTGGGTGGGAGTTTATATATGACATTGTGTAGACTGAGAGCTAGGGACCTACCAATTTTAGGGAATGAATTGAAGGAAAGTTGCCTATGAATAAGAAGTCAGAGAGGAAGTGGGAAATCCAGAAGAGAACAATGTCAGGGAAGCTAAGACATGACAATGATTCAAGAAGAATATAATCAGAGGATGAGAGCACGTGTGGTTTTTTTGTTTGTTTGTTATTTTTTTTAAGATGTTGGGGGTAGGAGTTTATTAATTTATTTATTTTTACTGTGTTGGGTCTTTGTTTCTGTGCGAGGGCTTTCTCTAGTTGTGGCGAGCGGGGGCCACTCTTCATCGCAATGCGCGGACTTCTCACTATCGCGGCCTCTCTTGTTGCGGAGCACAGGCCCCAGACGCTCCGGCTCAGTAGTTGTGGCTCACGGGCCTAGTTGCCCCGCGGCATGTGGGACCTTCCCAGACCAGGGCTCAAACCTGTGTCCCCTGCATTGGCAGGCAGATTCTCAACCACTGTGCCACCAGGGGAGCCCGCTTGTTATGTTTTTACTTGGAAATAATTTCAACTTACAGGAAAACAAGTACAAATAATAACTGTCTACTCTTTCTGCAGATTCAACTGCTATTAAAATTTAACACTATTTGCCTTATTTTCTGTATACACACATGCACCACTATACACCTCTACACACCCACACAATACATTTTTCATTTTGAAGATATGTTACATACATCATGGCCTTTTACCTCAAAATTCCTAAATATTTATTTCATAAGAATTGGGATAGTCTCTCATATAACCACAGTACAGATTATCAACTTCAGGAAATTGAACATTGATACAGTTTTTAAAGTCATCTCTAACATTCATATTCTAACTTGGTCAGTTAACTCAATGATGTCTTTTAAAATATTTTCCCCTCCAATACAGGATCTAGTCTACGCTCAGGTAATTACTTTTATTTCATTCATTAGCTTTCTTTCATCTGAAACACTTCCATAGCCTTGTTTTATCTTTTATGACATTGACAGTTTTTAAGACTGTATCCCTCCCCTCTGAAAAAAAAATAGAATGGCCTTAAGTTTGGGGTTGTTTGATGTTTCCTCATGGATGGATTCTGGTTATATAATCTCAGTTGGAATATTGCAGAGGTGATGTTGTATCCTTCTCAGGATATCACATGTGGAGGCGAATAAGGCCTATTGGTGGCGATAACTTTGATCACTCTGCCAAGATGTGGTCCAGTTTCTTGACTGTATGATTACTGTTTGCTTACTAGTTGCAGAAGAGGGAAAATAAATCAATGAGGAGACACTTTAAGATTATGAAAATATCGTGCTTCTCATAAAAATCCAAGTAATGTTTAGCATCCATTGGTGATTCTTACTAGATCTAATCTTTCCTGTGATAGGTACAAAATCATGGAATTCCAACTCAGTACTCCTTCCATATTTACCAATCAGCTTTCAGCATTCTACTATAAGCAAGAGCCTGCCATTCATTCTTGTCTTTCTGTCTGTCTCTCTATCAATCAATCAATCAATCGGTTATTGGCATATAGACTCATGAATTCTGTTTTCCAGTGCTTTATAAGTCACAGTTGAACTCAATTATTTGGTGCTCAAATTCTCCCAGACTTGGCCAGTGGGAGCCCCTTCAAGGTGGCTCTTGTGTCCATGTGGTATTTCCCCATCATTTTTTTGAGACCTTTTCTTACTTTCTGGCATAAAGAGATGTTTTGGGATCACCTTGTCCCTACTCCACCCCACCCCTGAAGCCAGCCATTTCTTTGAGGAGCCCAGGTTTCTTTTAGTAGAGAAAGGATACAGTACCTGAAGGTCTGTGTTTTCGGTGATCCTCTCTGCTGTATAAGGATTGGGAAAACTGCCAATTTCTTGGTTGATGAATTTTGGATCAGGTAGAAACCTTGTGGTAATGAGGAAGGGCAGCTTGATTTTCAGTTGTTAAAGAAAGAATATATATTCAGAGTACGTCTGAGGTGAGGATTGTTCTTGTATTTAATTTATTTGTAAGCCTTGGCTGGAGTTAGCCCGGCAGATGGTATCCCTTTGCCTCTGGCCATACCTTTTTGGAAAGGGTCTGGCCTGCATTTTAATGAACGTGCCGTGCGTATTCTGGTCCTCTCCCATACCTGCATTTTTAGGTGTCCCTTTGTCACCAAGCTCTATAGACTATCCTTTAACACTGGATCATTGTGTATGAATGGACGGGCAGAGGAGGGGAGGGGAGGGGAGGGTGTCTGGCTCCTCGACGAGAGCAGTCTGCAGGTGCCATTGAGCCCACATCTGTCTGTTGTTGCCTGGGTCCTGTCTGGGAGCCCCACCTTGTACTGCTGTGTAGAAGGAGCAGAATCATAATTGCAGGGCTGTGCGGACACATGGTTCCTTTTATAGTCTACCCCTCCTAATTTCCCCCATACAACCCACGGCTTCTGACCACTGGAGCTATTTAAAACGTATTCCTACCTGTCCCATCATGGGATCCTCTCGACAGTAGCCTTGTGTAGTGATCAGGGAAAGATTAATTCTGTCTTACAGGTGAGGAAGCTAGGCAGAGAGAGATGAACTTTCCAAAGGTGAAACGGCTAGTAAGTGGCAGAACCAGGACTTCAGTCCAGCTTTTCTGTCTCTCCATTCCACGCTCTTTCACCTTGGTTTTGGAGATTTGAAGACTAAGGAAGGTAAGTGAGCCCTCTAGAAATGACCTAGGCATGGAAATTGGTGGGGGCAGGACGTGGGTTAGATGACATCCTTCTCAATCAGCTTCCTGTATGGGACTTCACATATCGAGGGTATAATTTTTCAAAGTGAAAGAGAGGCCAAGGTCACTCTATGTCCTCATGGAGAACCAGACCCAGGAAGTATGTCCAAACCCCAGGGCTACCCCAAGGTAATTAGGGGAAACAGTATAAAGCAGCCTCACTGCTTTGCGGTTGATGAAGCAGAGCAGAAAAGCTGTTCTTTTCTCCTTGGCTTTAGTTTGCGCTTCCTCACCTGATCCTCCTTGTCTGACCTGATGGGCTGGCTGTCTTGCTGGGCTGGGAGAGGTATCCGCTTGTCTCCCTGGCCGTAGCACACAGCAGATGGAGCCAGTGGGAGCCTGTATTTGTATGCCTCAGCAGGTGCAGTCTGGGATGGGTTCTGACCTCTGCCTGGTACTGTATGTCAGGAAGATCTCACCCCATATGAGTATTTCCAGATTTCCTCTGGCCTGGGGCCAGGTTTGGGAACACCAGCAGTGATGCTGAGGGGGGCCGTTGTGAGGGGCCCTTGAGATAGCCTGAGGTTAGAAAACCACCGAGCTGTCCCTCCCGAGCTGAGCTGTCTCCACGGAGCTGAAGCTTCACAAGGGAGCTGAGCCTGAGGCGTAGCTTCAGAATGGCTGTAGTTAGGCTGTGTTCTCATCTCTCGTATTTCCCGCTCCAGTTGTGTTTTCATTGTTTTGTTACAGGCTCGTGAGCTTGGCTTTTTCAAGTGGCAGTGATGATACTTTTCTTGTTTTTTAAAAAAGAGTAAAACAATGGCGATCTAGTGCAGTTACTTCAAGACACACACCAGCTACCCTTCACCAGTAAATTGAAGGCCATCAAATTAGTAGTTCTTAGGGAGTCTGTGGACCCCCTGAGATGAAATGCAGAATGTTACATGTGTGCATGAATATGTTTTTCTGCAGATTTGCACAGGTATTTGACAGCCCTTCTCCCATGCATGGCCTCCAATATCTTTCCCACCTTCCCTTGGCTTTGCCTGTTGTGTCCCTCAGAGGTTCCTGAGCCCTTTACTTAAAAAACAATTTTAAAAAAAATTTTAAATTAATTATTTATTTGTCTGCGTTGGGTCTTTGTTGCTGCATGTCGGCTTTCTCTAGTTGTGGTGAGAGGGGGCTACTCTTTGTTGCGGTGCGCGGGCTTCTCATTGTGGTGGTTTCTCTTGTTGCAGAGCATGGGCTCTAGGCGCACGGGCTTCAGTAGTTGTGGCACGCAGGCTCAGTAGCTGTGGCTCGTGGGCTCTAGAGCGCAGGCTCAGTAGTTGTGGCGCACGGGCTTAGTTGCTCCGCGGCACGTGGGATCTTCCCTGACCAGGGCTTGAACCTGTGACCCCTGCATTGGCAGATGGATTCTTAACCACTGCACCACCAGGGAAGTCCCTGAGCCCTTTAATTTGTGGAAGAGTCCAGGGAGAGGAGGCCTTGAACATGGTCTCTCCTTACTACAACATTGCGAGTCTTGCCCTCCCCTGCCTCCTCCTGGTGCCTTGAGCACCATTCTGAGCCAGGATGACTCTCTTTCTTCTGGACTTAGTGTCAGGCCCTGGACTACATGCTGTGTGCAGCTCCCCTCATTTAATCTCAAGATTCCCCTGTAAGGGAGGTGGTAAACATTCAATAACACTTTCAAGCTATTAAATAGAGGAACTGGGACTACCAGTCACGTTTGCCAGATTCCAAAGCCAGTGTTCTTCCAATACACTCCACAAAAATGCCAGCTGTCATCGTCTGAGCACCCACCAACGAGACACCCTCTAGCGTGCTCCCTCACAGCCATCCTGCGGTGCTGCAAGGCACCCCACTGCGCAGGGAGTCCTGGGGGCCGCCTTGCAGCCCTGCTTCCTGTGAGAGGCAGAGGACTAGCCTGCTCTTTGGGCAACAGTGGCAGAGCTCTCAGAAGCTTCTCCATCCTCAGCCACTTGGCTGGATTCTTCATTCCTGGCCCAGATGAAGGCTCTTCTCAAAATGAAGACCGGAAACTGTGGCCTTCTTGCCTACAGTGATTCTGCTGGAAAAAAGACAAGTAACACAAATGAACCATTAGCAAGCAGACACCATCCGTTATCTGACTTTTAAAATTAAAGTAATCATAATTACAAGGTGTTTTTTAACGTAGTCACATTGGCATGAAAAGTATAAACCCGAAGCGCAGGGATTTTAACTCTGGGAGTGTAATTTGTGTGTAATGCTATGAACATTGTCAATTAAAAAAACAAATTGCTGTGGCTGTGCTCTGATGGCACTCTGAGAAGGTAAAGGTATTTACTATCTTGCCATGCCCCTTGGTCTGTCGTGCTGACCATGTAAACAAAGGATAAACCCAGGTAAAGCTTCTGAGATAGAGGCTCCAGATGGCCTTAGCTGAAAAGACACCTGGCATCCAGCGTGGCCATGTGGCTCTTCATACATGAACCATGGCACAGGCACACAGTGGTGATCTGCGAAGTTTGGCTTTTAGCCTCTCCTCTGCTGTATTTAACCTCTCCATACCTCACATTTCTTCCTTTTTTCCAGCCATCACACAGGCTGATTGTGAAGATAAGTGTACAAGAGATACAAGCGCCCTAAGCTCTCTTGGGTCAAGGGAGTGCTGTCCCTCTGAGGAGTGTTTTGCAGTACAAAGCAGAAGTCAGTGCACATCGGAGACTGATGCTGTGGCCGTGGGAAAGTTACTTAAGCTCCCCTGAGCCTCAGTTTCCTCTTTTGAATATGATTCCATCATTCAAAATCATGGGTGATCGTTGTGCAAGTGAGCCCAAATAGATCAAGCACTTAGCATTGTCACTGGTACATGGGCAGTGGGGGAGAAGGTGACTCTTCTCCCTGCCCCCTCACCTCCCTGTGTGTCCCCAACCCAAGGAGAACCTAGAGTAGGAGCATTAATCTATTTCTCAGACACAGTGCCAAGCTTAAAAATACATCTCTAGGGCTTCCCTGTTGGCCCAGTGGTTAAGAATCTGCCTGCCAATGCAGGGGACAAGGGTTCGAGCCCTGGTCCGGGAAGATCACACATGCCACGGAACAACTAAGCCCATGCGCCACAACTACTGAGCCTACGCTCTAGAGCCCGTGAGCCACAACTACTGAAGCCCGCGCGCCTAGGGCCCGTGCTCTGCCACAAGAGAAGCCACTGCAATGAGAAACCCACGTGCTGCAACTAGAGAAAGCCCGCGTGCAGCAACGAAGACCCAATACAGCCAAAAAAACAAAATCTCTAGCTCTGGAGATGGCCAGGGAACTTTATTATGGGGGGTGTGTGTATTAATCTATGTGAGTAAGGATGCATAAGTCAGGGTCTCACCTAACGAGAGGAAGCTTGCCTTGGTGACTTCAGTTCTTTTTACTCTGATTTGAAGATCTTAAGGTGAGGAAAGATAGAGTAACAACATATATTTGAAGCTAGAAGACTCAGTGGCTTGTTTGGAGGATTTTTTTTTAATGGATAGCTTAAATTTCCAGCAAAAAGTTCTGGGTAGGTTTTGTCTAGCTAATGGGAGAATTGCACATCGGGCACTAACTATTAATGGATGAAATCCTGACAGCTACCCTTTTATAGATCTTCATTGTGAAACAGGGCTTCATATAGGTTGCCAGCTAAGAATCGATCTTGGATCCAATTCCATCAGAGCAGTTTTAATATTTTTAGAAGTAATGCTCACCCAAGCACAGCAGACGGTGATATGGAATACCAGCTGTTCACAAAAATCTATGTTTTAATTAATTTCTAGAAAATTAAATTTCCTTTTTTTTCTCTCCGATGCCTTCTGTCCAAACTGTGTGAAACTGCATCAGGGTTCAGGAAATGGCCTTTGCAGAGAATTTAGAGGTGAATTTGGATGTTGACTTGTAGGACATGTGGATAGTATGGTATTGGGATAGCTGGGGCCAGGAGACCTGGGCTGTAGCCCCAGTTCTGCCTTTCATGAAATGTGTGATCTGGGCTTGATCACAAGGCCATTGTGGCCCTCAGATTGTGCAGTTATTAAATAAGGGGATTTTATGATCTCGGGGATTTTATGATCTCTAAACTCTGATCATGTTTTCATTTCAATAAATTATTATTATAGCTGCATGATAGAAATGAAATACAGTGTTTGTAAGTCTCTGTCCTAAAATTGTGATATTATATCCTTTAGAACCGTGTAGCTTGGGTGGCTCTGAAGAATAGTTTGGGAAAAATGAGATTTAAAGAACCAAGATATTGGTTTTTGGCAGTCTGGCACTACATCCTCGCCATATTAAGTGGATTCTCTTGTTCTGTATTTGAAGAGCATGTTCAGCTTGCCTTAGACCTATTACTTTCCCATTTACCCAGGTTTCACGTTTTGTGATCGGCCACCGTAAGGCCACCTTCTGCGTACACCTGTGATCAGGTTTCTCAGTTCAGTGAAGTCCTGTAGTGCTGTTCATTGATACTGACTTGGACTCTCAGATGATTCCTTGAATATTTCTTTCTGTATATATTCTGACCTCTCTTAGGCCACTGATTGAAGTCTAGTTCCCAGGCCACCTGCAATAGAATTACTTGGAGGTTCTTGATAAAAGTGTGGTTCCCTGTTCACATCCCATTCTTACTGGAGCCAAGTCTCTTGGGATAAGACATAAAAATCCTAATTTTTTTTAGCAAGTTTCCCAAGTGACTCTGAAATTTAAATCGGCCTCAGAATCACTGTCTTTGTGAGGCTATACCTTTGTTCATGTTCTCAGAATCTAACATAACTGGAGTTCAGTGATTATTTTTTGAGTAAATGAATCAGCGCATGAATGGGTGAATATGTAGTAGTTTGTTGGAAAGCTATAAAATACCTTTACCCGCCCATTTGTATTGAAGCCTCTGAGATATTTATTGAATGAACGAATGGTGCTGATAACAAGGTGATGGAAGTAGTATTTTCATCGATAAATTTCTAACCTACCACCTTTCATTTCATAAATCTTCCTCAAACATTCATTTCATAAGTCTTCCTCAAACAATATATCTGTGTTAGAATATTATTGAGTGTGTACTGAATGTTACTGGAGGCGGCTGTGCTTGTGCACAGGTGTCTTTGACCTTGTGTTCAGAAGCACACTACTCCCTTGGTGAGAAGCTTGTAGGAGAACATAGGCACCGGGTTTCAGTGTAGGAAGGCCATCAAGTGGACTGACTAAAGGGCGGGATGTGGAGGGTGGGTAAACATGCTCTGGCTCCTTGCTTTTGCTTGTTGTTTTAGAGCTTTGTGGTTGTTACATAACACCCCTAAAACTAGAGACTAGGCAAGGCCAAAGATGCACTGATTAAACAAACTACTGCTAATTAGCAGTTAATCTGGAAATGGCCTATCTCCTTACTTCATTTTATGTTGATGATGTAGCCTGAGGGGCTTCCAAAGCCCATTTGGCTGCTGGGGGCTGGGAAGTGGATTTTGGTTCTGAGGCCCAATCTCTGCCTGCTCTTTATGGTCAGGGCAAGGCTTGATCAGTGGTAATTTCTTCAGTCATGGCCCCTTTCTCCCATAATGACAGTAGATGGTTAGGACCCTTTAATTGTTGAGGAACTCGGTTATTCAGCAGATAGATGCAATCAGAATGACGGGAAGGAAAGGTAGGTAGCAATTGATTTAATATGTGGCCTTTGATAGAGATAAAAAGTATCCAGAGCCTGTGAACACTGCGATTGCTTGATAGTTTTAGTTTGAGTAACGGCATAGAGATGGTGATTCTCTAGAGGGGTGGTTGAGAGGAAGAATTGAACTGATCTCTAGGCTTCTTAATTCTTAGAAACTTTTCTGTTAATAAAACCAGCCTAAAAAGGTGAAACGTATAGTTAATAGCTAATAATCTAAGCATAGCAGACTCTTTACTGTTGTCACATTTCTTCTAAGTAATTCTGTTTTGGCAGTACATTTTGTTCTTAGAAAATACAAAAGTGTAGTAATTCATTTTTCAGAGAGCGAGGTGGATACTATCCATCTTTATTCCCTCTAGAATTCACAATAGCCTCCTTCACACAATCCCTGTTGGTGTGAAATATTTTTCTAGTCTTCTAAGATGAAATTTTTCTTCCTAGTCTCCTGAGTCTCAGTTTTCTCACGTCTAAAATGAGAGTTTTGTATCACAAATGATCTTGGACGCCTCTTTCAGCTCTAATAGTTAGATTCTGGGTAAGAGACGTTTTTTTTCTAAATGGATAATAAGTTTAACTAAGATCACACTTTACTTGCAACATTTTAGATCTCTTAATATTTGTAATCTAGCCCTAATATCTTTCCTTAAAAAATTTATTTTTCTTCCTCCATCCTCCCTTTCCTAGATTTATTGAGAATGTATTCTATAGTTTGATTAATTTGCAATAGAAAGGTTGAACTTAGATTTTAAATAAACCGTTTGTATTCCAAGGATGAGCTGCAGTTTCCTCAGTTCCATGAAAACTGCCGCTGGTGGGTTTCTCTGCTGTGCCTTCCCCTGGATTCTGTTGGCCAAATTCCCTCTCAGGTTTCAGTGCAGTAATGATGACTGTGACAAGAGGCCCTGCTTGTGTGGACAAGAAGCAAACAGAACCAGGAGTCTGTGCACACGAGGTTTCTGGGAACCCTGGCCATAGCGTAGTCCTGGTTGTGCCGTGCATGGCTTGTGTGACATCGGTGGGGAGAGGCCACTGGTTGTGTCTTTGCCTTTGCTCAGCAGTAAAGTGAGAGGGTTATAGTAGACAGGCATTGAAGTAGATGACCTAATACTGACGGAATACTTCACATTACCAAAGTGTCTATTAAGTCGTCAGAGAAATTACGCTAGTTATAGTTTGAGTGTAACACGGACTTACATTCTAATTCACCAAATATTAGTCATGTAAATATGGAATAGAATAGAATGGGTGGTTTCACACTGGGTGTGTAAGATGGTATGTGGAGATGTAGGAAAAAATAGTAGAACTTAATATTTCTACAGTTTTCTCCAACTTAAAAGTTGTTTTTATATTTTGAACTAATGTAGGATGCATATTGTTTCTAAATAAAAATATCAGGGCCCTGCATGCTGAATTTTTACTGATTGGGGTTTGTATTTGGGGTTAGAAGACCACGAGAACAGATTATAGGTCTCTTTTGCCCAAAAGAATGTATTTCATTAGGACATTCCAGTGTCTGATTGTTAAGCAATAGGATCTTCTGCCTTTCCTTGGGAAAGATTATAATAAAGAATTATTGTTTGAGTGTGTCCAATTCAGCAAACCTTTACTGCTTTACAATACATTCTCAATAAATCTAGGAAAGGGAGGATGGAGGAAGAAAAAAAATTTTAAGGAAAGATACTAGGACTAGATTACAAATATTAAGAGGTGTGTTGAGAGGGGAGTAGGTTTAAGGAGGCAGTTCTTGCCTTCATAGCATATAATTAAAATAAAAACAACAGCTTATGTGTTCTAATACCCTCTTGTTCAATTCTTATGTTCACCTGGGTATGGTATGTATTTGGTGAACCTTGGCCCTTCTAACTATTCCTGCTGCCATCTCTCTTGCTACTCTTTTCTGGGTTTATTGTAATGTAAACTGACCAAACAAGACTTCTGGAAGCCCTTTAGATGGAAAATATGAAGACTTAATTTGATATCCTGGAGAAAATGAAGCCCCACCATACTGGATGTTCACATCAGGTGGGCTGGGTTACAGTGCTGGTAAGTGGGTGCTTTGAAGGCACTAGGGTTAAATGTTTTGAATACCACCCTAAGTAATAAGATCTTGGGTTCTGTGGGGCTTTAAAACATCCTTTATTCTATCCCACTTTTCACTGACCTCTGCAAACATTTTATAATTCTCTATACTCTGTCTGAAAATGAGCTTTTTTTATATCCCAATCATGTACCTGGAGGAGACATAGTTTGAGAAGTAGAGAGGTTGGCTTATTGATGGGTTTAGGGCTTCTCCCTAGGTGTTCCTGTTTACATTTTTGAAATTGACCTAAAACATCAATGCTTTGCTTTAGTTTTGAAATTTATATGGTAATTCCTTTCTGGGCATGTGAAAATATTGTTTCTTGGCAAAAGCATTTTCTTTTTAGGGTTGAGCATCTTCTTTTTAATGGATATTTTTGGGAAGATTTTAATAGAGCTTAAGGACTTTCTTAACCACATACAACATTATTTTTTCTATAAATTTATGGGAAAGAGGATCAATGAAAGGGTTAGCATAACACTAATTAGTGAATGTCATTTTCTCTAAAGCTGGCCTAAAATTGTCTTTGCATGCAGAAAGAGTTTGAAAAATTGATCAAAACTTAGCACCAGAAATGAAAAAATATTACAAACAAATAGGTCTTTCACTATAAAAACAAACTATCTGTAACAGCAAGGAAAAATAAAATAAAAAATTCACTGTCCCTAGCTCAACTATTTTTATTGATAGTTATGCATGTTGTTTTTATTTTTGTCCATATAGTTATAAATCACTTATTTGATCTGGAGCAATTAGTTTGTATATTTTTAAAAAAATCTTTATTGGGGTATAATTGCTTTACAGTGGTGTGTTAGTTTCTGCTTTATAACAAAGTGAATCAGTTATACATATACATATGTTCCCATATCTCTTCCCTCTTGTGTCTCCCTCCCTCAGTTTGTATTTTTGATTTTTATCTGCAATTTATATATGATCACTCTTTTAGTTTTTCCATTTACTGTACAAATATTACTGAAATAGCTACATAATGGGTTATCCAGTTGATTTACTATAATCAGTCTCATATTGTTAAAAATTACATTGTGTCCAGTTTTTTGACACTGTAGACAATATTGTTGGAAAAGTATTTTTGCTTGTAGTGTTTTCCTTTTTGGGGATTACTTCTTTAAATTAAATTTGGACTTTACATTTGGAGTTTCTGGGTCAATGTTACTTTCATGGTCCTGAAATAAAAGTTTGTTTTATACTTTTTGGAAGAAGTTTTTTGACAATAATTCAAAATGGAGAAGAGAGAATGACAGAGCTAGCCTAACCTTAGTTTTTAAGCTTTAAAAAAACACCTAGAAACATTTAAGACATTTGCCCAGGTAACAAAAGTTAGTAGCAGAATCAAGACATGAAGCTAAGTCTCTACTGAGTGCCAATGAGCTCATTGGGGCCTGGCTTCTCTCATTCCCGGGTTCTCAGACTTTAATGGACGTCAGAATCACCGGGGTTTCTCAGAGCTGCATTGCTGGGCTCCACCTCCAGAGTTCCTGATTCAGGGAGGCCTGAGAATTTTCATTTTTACCAAGTTCCAAGGTGAGGTCAGTGCTCACACTTTGAGAGCCGCTAATACCTTTTAGCCCTCGGTCAGTTTGTGTGTCTCATCCCTTTGATCTGTCTATAAAGCAAATACAAATGTGGGAGAACATATGCTTACATAGTGCTTACTACATGCTGGGCACCTAACTGAGTGCTTTGAACATGTTATGTCATTAATATCTCTAGTGATCCTTTGAGGTAGGTGTTACTATTTTTCTCTGTATTACACATGAGGAAATGAAGGTACAGAGAGGTTGGATGGCATTAAGTTCCCTTAACCAGGAAATGTTGGAGCTGGTATTTGAACACAGGCAGTCTGGCTACAGAGTCCATGTTCTTAACCACTAGGTGAAAACAAAGGTAGTGACAGTATCTACCTCCTAGGGTTTTCTGTGACGATTATATGAGATAACCTTTGCAGTGGGCTGGCACATGTGTGTGTTTAAAGTCTCCTTCCCTTATTCTTATTCCACATGTAAAAATAAAGTCTGATTTTCCAGCTGTTAAGCCCTGTGGTATGTTAAAACACTGACCAGAAAGTGACTTTTGGCAGGAGAGGCAACTAGCCAAGTGTAGTTTGTGTCACAGTTGCTCTATAAAGGTATGTTGAATGAATATGTGAAGTCTGAATTGTCCGAATTAATGTGAAACCATTGCCGTTTTCTCTTGTGACACTGGATTAGATTTCTAATCTAAGATTTCTTAAACAGGACACAAAAAGCACGAAGTACAAAAGAAAAAACTGGTAAAATGGACTCCGTCAAAATTCAAAACTTTTCTATCTTTCAAAGAACACCTGGGGATAGAAAGGCAAGCCGTAGACTGGGAGAAAATATTTGTAAAACATAAATCTGGTAAAGGGCTTCTGTTCAGAACATATAAAGAACTCTCACAATAATAATAATAAAAGAGGCAGCCCAATTAAAATTTGGGCGAAAGATGTGAATAAACAGTTCATTAAAAAGGTACATAAATAACCAATAAACACATGAAAGGATGCTCACCATCACTAGTTGTCAGGGAAATGCGTATTAAAACCTCCGTGAGATACTATTACATACCCACAAAAATGACTAAAAGACTAACAATGCCAAATGTTGGTTAGGATGTGGAGCAACTGGAACCTTTATATGGTGCTGGTGGGGATCCAAATTAGAAACCAGTATGGCAGGATCTTATATAGTTAAACATAAATTTGCCGTATAACTCAGCACTCCAACTTTTTGGTATTTGACAAGGAGAAATGAAAACATATGTCCGTATAGACCTTTATGTGGATGTTCATAGCAGGGTTATTCATAACAGTCCCAAACTGGACACAACCGAAGGGTGGCATATCTGTACTCTGGAATACTACTCACAAAGGAGCAAAATATTAATACATGCAGGTACATGTTGACTTCTAATGAATCTTAAAAAATTATGCTACGTGAAAGAGGTCAGACTCAAAAGAATAAATATTATCTAATTCTATTTGTATGAAATTTTATAACTGGAGAAACTAGTGATAGAAAGCAGGTCAGTGATTGCCCGCGCTGGAAGTTGCCTGTGCATATAGACTGCACAGGAACACCAGGAAGCATTTCAGGGCGACGGGATTGTGATAACTTGCATGGAGGTAGTGGAGGTTACAAGGTTGTGTATAATTGCAAAATTTATCACACTGTACAATTGAAATGAGTGGCTCTTATTGTAATTTATTATTTTAATTATAATTAATCAGTGAAATGATAAATTATACCTCATAAAGTGAAAATGTTTAAAATATATATAGCTTCTGCCAGTTTATCTTACTTGCTTCTACCAGTGAAGCATTCTGCAGTGTTTCTTAATTAAATGTGGTAGTAAAGAGTTATTCTTCTAAGCATTTTATACTCCTAGTCTTTTACTAGTCATTATGTGAGTGGAGAATTTGGAAGGAGGTTACTTTTTCCCTTTCTTATTCTATGTTTTTTTAAACCATATTAATCCAATTTGCTGGCCCTTTATTATTTTCCCAAGAGCATTTTTTCCACTTACTATTAAAAAGACTGGACAGGTTGATGGGACACATATTCTGTTTTGTACTAGACAGCTTGTAAAGAAAACCAATAACATTTGTATTTTAAAAGGGCCTCTCTCAACCTGTTTTCTTACCTGTGAAAGAGCCCGAATACTGCCCCTTGCAGGGCTGCTGTGAAGGTGAACTGAGACCACCTGTTTGCTGTGGCTGTACTATATGGCCAGGGCATGGCCCTCAGCAGGGCCAGTGGCTTTCCTGTGCTTTTCCATGACACTTGGTTCAGCTTTCTCAGAACCAAGGCCTGGGAATGTTTTAAAAGGTTTACTGGAAATGTTTATTTTCTGTGACTGTGTTTTATTTATTCATTTACTTACTATTCCTGTGTCCTTAAAATGAAGGCTGTATTATACAAATATTCCGATCAGATTTAAGATATCATTCAGGCCTAAGAGAATATTCTGTTCTTTCAACATTGTTACCTAATGTAGCATAATAGCATAGGATTTCAAGTTTCTAAATTAATTCCAAGGAAGAATGTAAATATAGAAAAGCTTGCCTTTAGAGATTACCTAAATTTATGTATAAATTCTAAGTAAAATACTGGCAGTGCATGTGGATACAGAATTACATAATCCTTGTGATTATAATGAAATTGAAAAGTTTTGTTTGGTTTTTACCTGGATGAGTTCCTTCGTAAAAATTATTTTCAAGCTTTTAAAAGGAGCCTTTTTGGGTGGGTAGATGCTGACTCTTTTATCAGTTTTCTAATATTCTAGACTCTGTGCTTAAGTTAAAGTTTATATTTTCACCTCCGACACTCAGTAGTGTTTCCAAGCAAGTAGCTTTTCCAGTTGTCTGAAATTAGGCCCAGTCGCTGTCTCCCTACTGCTCCTAGAGTATGCACTGCTTCTGGTAACAGATGAGAGCAAAGGTGCACCAATGAGATCAATCCATAAACATTTTGAACTCAGATTCTTCTCAGATTTCTAGGGATATGAAATTGACAAGGCACAAACTGCTTCTCTAAACTGACTTGTAAAAGAAATTCATTTTAAGAAAAGATGGAATATTCTCTAATCACACATATATTGTTTGTTTCTCCAATGTATAAAAACACTATGCTATATATTGTGGGAAAAGACTAAAATGAATAATAGCTAACACTCAGCAAGAGCTCATTGTGTGCCAGATGCTACACTAAATGCTTCATGTGGGTGATTTCATTTAATGCCTACAACAGCTCTGTGAAAGAGCTCTTGTTAGTTACACACACACACACACACACACACACACATTTGAGGAAACTGCTGCTTTAGTAAAATGCAAATGCTAGAACTGGGATGCTAATTCAGACCACAGAGGTAGTGTTCTTAACTCCCGTGATTAACATCCAAAGCCTCACCTTCCTCATCTGTAGAATGGGGATAACAAACAAGCTTGTCCTGAGGGTTAAATATAGTCATGCTAAAAAACACTTGGTAGTATACTTAATGGTAGTAGCTATTATGGCAGTCATTGGAAAGGGATTGTAAAGATTAAAATAAATAAAATGTATGTAAAGCACTTAGCAGAGTGTGACACCTAGGTACTCAGTGGCACGAAGAGACATCCTTTGAAATGGACCTTAAAAATTGACAGGGTTTTTACATATGTAGATCAGTGCTTGGGGGAAAAACCATGACCAATATTAGGGAAATGCATGTACAAAGGCACTGAGATGGGATTGAGGACTGTTAAGTAGTCAGCCTAGCTACATTAAGGTACCTAGGAAGAGTAGGAAGCTGGATAGCAAAGGTAATTTGGGGCCAAATCATTATAGGTGAATGTCAGGCAACCAAGTTTGGCTTTATCCTTCTTTTGGAAAGCCAGTATGCCGATTTAACTTGCTCAAAAATGTGCTGTATTTTTCCTTAGCATTAGTAAATTAATGATTTAGACACTTGAGGAGGAGAGTTCCCTTGGATTATTTTCTTATTATCATATCATTTAATACATTAATTTTCCAAAATGTCCTGAGATGGTGCCCTGATAGAATCAAAGCTGCTCAGAAAATGAACCATTGGCTTCTTTCAAGTAGCTTCTTAGGGTTCTAAATTATTGTGTTGTCAGGTCCCAGATACTGTCTGAAGTCTGTCTTTTGTTATATCTGATGTATTCAAAAGAGTTTTCTGTGATAGTTTGGTTCATTCAGGTTGAAATGATGAAGATAACTCCTAGAGAAAGCTGACAATGTAGGTTACAATTGAAAACCTGGAAGCAAAGTACTGTGGGCTGTTCATCACATCAACAATTGATTCTTTTCAAATTATTACAATGAAATCCAGGTAGAAAAAGCACTGCTTCATCAAGTATATTATTTTGTTCTGAGTATAAATGTGTTTCCTGTGTGACATTCATTGTGAGTGTGTGTGTATAAATCTGTTAGTGTGGGCTTTTATGCCTTTTTCTCTTAACTCACGTATTCATTATAAGGTTCTACAGTATATATTTTTAAAACATTTACTTTTTTATTAAAGTATAGTTGATTTACAATATTGTGTTAGTTTCAGGTATACAGCAAAGCAAATATATATATATATATATATATATATATATACATACATTCTTTTTCAAATTCTTTTCCCATATAGGTTATTACAAAATACTGAGTAGAGTTCTCTGTGCTGTACAGTAGGTCCTTGTTGTTTATCTATTTTATATACAGTAGTGTGTAGCTGTTACTCCCAAATTCCTAATCTATCCCCCCCAACCTTTCCCCTTTGGTAATCATGAGTTTGTTTTCTAAATCTGTGAGTCTGTTTCTGTTTTGTAAATAAGTTCCTTTGTATAATTTTTAGATTCCACATATAAGTGATATCGTATGATATTTGTCTTTCTCTGTCTGACCTACTTCACTTACTATGTGAATCTCTGGGTCAATCTGTGTTGCTGTAAATGGCATTATTTCATTCTTTTTTATGGCTGAGTAGTATTCCATTGTATATATATCTACCACATCTTCTTTATCCACTCATCTGTCGATGGACATTTAGGTTGCTTCCATGTCTCAGCTATTGTAAATAGTGCTGAAATGAACATTGGGGTGTACAGTATACATTTTTAAAGACAGAAAACAACTATATTTGGTATTTAACAACTCACTTTACCTCACAAATACTGCATTCTGATTTGGCCAAAAGGTCTATGTTTTCAGTATGATTTAAATGAAAAAATAATTAATAATGGTATGACAAAGATAAATCTATGTTACCAAATGGTATGATATTTAAAAGGGCAGGGGGGATGCCATAAAACTTTACTTTTTTCTATTTCAAATGAAAAATAAATTCGTTTTCTCTGTGCCTATTAATTAATACAAGTGAGTTTGCTTTATTAGACTTAGCTCAATGAGACAGCACAGTTTTCTTTTAATAAAAACCTATGCAAGGCATCATTTCAGCCATGAGGAAAATAATGAATGTTTTTAGTTATTTTGAATAAAAAATGTGTAACACTGTTTTACTTAGAGCAATGTAGGTGCTTTTTCTGCTATGCCTAAGTTTTGAACAGATAAATGTTTCAAACCAATGTGTCATACATCTGTTATAACAGAGAAATGAGGAAGAAAAATCACAGTTAACAGTTTTGACAGGTTTGTACCAAAATGGTATTTAATAAATCCAGATGTTCTACCCGGAAAAAAATGTAGAATGACTCATAGTTTAACTTAATCTAAAAGAAAAGCCTTCATTCATATTCACCAGTTTGTATTTAGAGTCCCACACATTTCTAATATACTGACAATAACATCTTCCCTGTAGAGAGTAAAGTTGACTTCATACGAGCTCTGATTAGAATTTTAACTAAAAACAACAGTTCAGATGATGTAATTTTCATTCAGATTCTCAACTCAGTTATGGAATAAAATATTGCACATGTGTATCGATATAAAATAAATAAGATGTGGTTACTGCCAGGATTTTACTTAAACTAGAAATAAGTGACATTCTTGTAATCATTTGAAGTACACAAAAGAACATGAACTCTGGTTTGTGTGTTCCCCAAGGCTTAACAATCATGTTGCAGTCATCCCTTGGTGTCCGTGGGAACAATCCAGGACCCCTGTGGATACCAAAATCCACCAAAGCTCAAGTCCCTTATAGTCAACCCTCCACTGCCTCTGGGTTGCACATCCGTGGAAATCTGTGGTTGAAATGTGTTTGAGGTGATATCCACGTGATGTTTTCAGTTAACTAACTGAAGCATATTTTTGTAAAACTGTCTGTAAATGGTAATATTAAGGATAAAGCAGATCTTAGTACATTATAGAATCTTGTCATATTTGGAATATATAAATACATGAGATTGCTCATGATAATTCTTTGTTTTAGAGCATCTAGAGCCTTTCCTCTACTGCATAGGTGTGTTTCTTATCCTGTGGAATACATGGTTTCCTTCCCTTCACTGGTCACCCTCATATCCTAATTATAGAGCCATAGAATTTCCCCAAATCTGAAATCTGACACCCTATCACTGACCCCAGACCTTTTCTCTGATTCCCTTCTTTCCCCCATTTGTGTGTTTGTGTGCGCGCGTGCGCGTGTATGATACATAGAAAGAAAGAAAACATATTCTGTTTCGTGACTTTGCTTCTTGATTCTTTTTCATTAGTTTTTACCATTCTCAATTACTATTACATGATTAATTTTAATATCTGGCAGGATAAGCCCCTTCAGCTTTTGCTTTAGTTTCTTCCAAAAAATGTCTTAGCTGTTATTTTTCTTTTTTTCTTCCATATATGTTTTTAGAATTAATTTGTGAAGCTCCCTCCAATTCCTGATGGGATTTTATATGAAATGCAGTGATGTTATAAGTTAATTTTAGAGAAACTTGATTATCTTTAAAAATGTTAACTCATCCTGCCCATGAGCATCTCTATATATGTATACAGATTTTTTTTTGACATCTTTATTGGAGTATAATTGCTTTATAATGTTGTGTTAGTTTCTGCTGTATAACAGAGTGAATCAGCTATATGTATACATGTATCCCCATATCCCCTCCCTCTTGCACCTCCCTCCCACTGTCCCTATCCCACGCCTCTAGGTGGTCACAAAGCACTGAGTTGATCTCCCCGGGCTGTGCGGCTGCTTCCCACTAGCTACTGGTTTTACATTTGGTAGTGTATATATGTCAGTGCCACTCTCTCACTTCGTCCCAGCTTACCCTTCCCCCTCCCCATGTCCTCAAGTCCATTCTCTATGTCTGCGTCTTTATTCCTATACAGAGATTTTTAAATGTGCTTTAAGGTTTTAACATTTTCTCCTTGAGAATCTCGTGCAGCCTTTGTTAGGTTAATTCCTAGATATAATGCTTTTGTTGTTGTATATTATTTGTTGTCCTTATTACAGTGCAGAGGAATATTATTGATTTTATGTATATTGGTTTTGTACTTGACAGTTTTGTAAAACTCGCCCATTAGTTCTCCATTCCCTTATCATACACCTCTTTGGTTTTTTTTTAGTGGTCTGTGGGTGGGGTGATTAATTCTTTTGGCTTTTGTCTTTCTTAAAATGTATTTTACATGATAGTTTTGCTGGGTAAGGATGGTTGATGGTTTTTCCTGTCAACATGTTCATCATATCATTTTCATATTTCCAGGATTTTCTTATCGTTAATGTTGATGTTACTTAACTGTTTTAAATTCTTATTCTCTTTGTTCCCTCACTCGTTATTTCAGTAGTTATTTCCTCTCTATCTTTATTCTGCCCTTAAACTCCTTGGATTTTGGTTTTTCTTATGGTGTGAGGGAGGGATCTTTGCCATTTCTTTGCCTTCTCTCTTGTCAGTCTTGCCTAAGGCTATTCTAAATCATTAGCCTTTAAAAAACACCACTTGGTTGTTTCTTAATCTCTCTCTTTTTTTATTTTTTGGTCTTCTTCTAGTTCATTGATTTCTGCCCATATCTTTATTTGCTGCCTTCTCATTTCTGACTTTATTCTCTTGGCTTTGTCTTCCTTAATGAATTAACTTATTGGCTCAGAGTCTCCTGCTGTTACTGTTTCAGGCACAGTCCACAGATTTTGGCATGAGTTCTTCCCTTGTCATTACGCCGTAAGGATTGTGAGTTCTCCTTGCTGTTTCTTCTTGAAATCACATATTATTTTTCATTATTACTTTTACATATATTTCAGATAGGATATCTTCTAGTTATCCTTTTATTATTTGTTTCTGCCTATTATTATATTGAGGTAAGAACATAATCTGATGAACTTTTTGGTAACTTTTTGAGGATTCCATTGTCGTTTATGAAGTGGTCAGTTTCTGTGAATATTCCATGAGTGCTTAAGAAGAACACATAGTCTGTGTTTCTAAAGTTCTGTGTGTTACTATTAATTAGTATATTTACATTTTCTCTGTCATTTCTGAGAGGAGTATCTTAATATTATATGTAATATATATAATATTATTAATCATTTATTTAAATATCCTGTCAGTTTCTATGGGGAGCATATTAAAGTAACTGATGAAAATAGTTGATTTGTCTATTTATCCCGGTAGATCTGTCACTTGTTTACTTATATATTTTGTGGTCAAATTTTTAGGTACATAATACTTCTGTGATTATTGTAGTCTTGTTCTGTTTCATTCCTTTTCTTAGTAGGCAGATTCTCTCTTTGTCCTTGATGATGTTTTGGCTTTAAAGTCTATTCTATCTGATAGTAAAATTGCTATATTGGCTTTCTTCCATTTTATGCTCCTCTGACGTACGTTTTCCATACCTTTAATGTTGATTCTTTGAGTCACGATTTTTAAAAAATTCAATCTGAGAGTCTTTTGGGTATTAAGTTTCGTCCATTTACTTTATTGCTGTTCTGTCTGCCTTATTTATGCCACCTTATTTTGTGTTTTGTCTTCATATGCTTGTTCTTTGCCTGCCTACTTGCTTGCTTTCCCGCCTTCCACTGGAAACTCTTTCAACTGGATGTTTTAGCCCCACCCCCCCACCTCAGTTCTTGGAAATTCTTGACTGTTAGCTTTTCAGCTGTTTTTTTCCCATCCGTTTACATTTTTGTATCCTCGTGAGACTCATCTGGAGAGTTTCTTGACCTGGTTTCCTCAGAGGATATAGATTGTTGTCTTTCATTCCTAGTGCTTGTGTTCCTCAGCTGCCTTAATATCTTCTCTGGACTCATTTTAATTCCCCTGGAATTATCACCTGTCTTGGTAATGATGTCTGCCTGAGACTAGAAAACTTTGATAGGAAAAAAAGGGAGGAAGAACCTTTCTCTAAGTGAGAGTTTAAGACTGTCTCTGAAGCAAGAGTTGTGTGACCTTATGGGATAACTTGTTTGGACTTAGGTTTTCCCAGTAGGAAAAGAAAGGAATAAAAAGAATTCTCAATAACTGAGTTCTTTCATGTATTAACCTCTATGCCAGGCACTGTCCCGCAGTATTCTCATTTAATTCCAACAGAAGTCCTCTGAGGGGTAAGTAGCTACCATTCCCATTTTACAAACAGACCTAGAGGGAGTAACTGACAGAAGGAGGTAAAGAGCAAAGGTGGAGCAGAGTCTTTAGGTGAGTCACCAGCTTTAGATACTCCGGCAAGCCACAGTCATGAAAAGAGGAGCATGGAAAAAGTCATAATGCCTGAGATTATGCATTCACTGTGTGATGATGTGTGGGAGGGGGTAGGGAAAGACCAGTGTGTTGAAATGATTTGTTGCTTAGAGGAAGTTAACTTTTTCACGGAAGCTGGAAGGGTGAAAGCAGTTCATTCGGTGGGCAGCTGAATTGGGCTGATCCTACGAAAGAAGAGGAGAGATGTTTCCTTAGTGAATGTTCACGGAGACCTTCATAAGACGCCAGCATGGAGGGTACGTGATAGCTTAGCTTCAAGTAGGTAGAAAACATCAAGTTCATAACAAAAGAAATAACGAGAAAGTTTTTTTTTTTTTTTTTTTTTTTTTTGCGGTACGCGGGCCTCTCACTGTTGCGGAGCACAGGCTCCGGACGCGCAGGCTCAGCCGCTCCGCGGCATGTGGGATCTTCCCAGACCGGGGCACGAACCCATGTCCCCTGCATCGGCAGGCAGACTCTCAACCACTGCGCCACCAGGGAAGCCCGAGAAAGTTTTTTTTTAACCCTGGCAAACGCAGTTGTACAGTATATTTACACAGCCAGGCTTCTGTCATTATTCAGTCTACATTTTAAGCTTTGACTTTTCCTTGACTCTAATTAGCGATGAGCTGCTAGAAGGTGTCAAGCCAAGGAGAGAGCTGGCAGGTGGTGGGAGGACAAGAAATCAAGAGTCCAATGAGAATCCTTTTCCCAGTCAAAGGAAAACCAGGCTGCAAAAGTTAATATGTCTCTGGCTGCCCCCTTCTCTTCCCTTCTCTGTGTCTTTGTTCATAAATCATTCACAATCTTTCGTTTCTCTGGTGATTGTGACTTATTTCTCTGATGGGTTTCTGTGCTGTTTCCCCTGAATAACTGCAGTCCAGGAGAGAAGGGGGACTGTTGTGTTTTTTCGTATTTGTTCACTGAAGTTTTGTTATACAAATGAGTGGGTAAGCAGTCATGGAAAATGTAGCAGTAGATATGAATCTTGCCTTTCTGCTACGAAATGAGGGTTTTGATTTGTTTCTAGGAGAGCTCTGTCTCTGAGTCAGTATGCCTGTCTGAAAGGCTAGCCCAGAAGAGTAGATTAGGGCCCAGAATCAACGGAATTTAATGATGAAAGTGATATATACCATGTCCAGGAATGTCCAGGAATCTCATAAGAGAAAATAAGAAAATGTTTAAAGAGAACATTTATGAAAATGAAGTTGTGGGTAAAAATGAATTTAATCACCACTGACTGTATTAACCAGTAATTACTGTGGATAAGAAATAGTATGCTGAAAGATGAGAGAACACATTGTTTTGTGACAGAAGTGTAACACTCTGTTGCAACTTTAAGAGTATAATAAGTAGAGAAAATGAGGTAATGGTAAAAAGTGAAAAATAACTGGGTGTGGTAACATGTGGACATTTTCCATCTAAATTGTTGCTTTTAATGACAGAGACATGCTGCTCCGGGAGGATGTGATTGGAGGTCTGCAGTGAGATTAAATAGGTCCCGGAAGAAACCATGGTTCAGTGTTCTGCAGATGTTCAGACATCAAACAGTTCTTTGCCTTTCTGTGAAATATCCCTCAGCAGAGGGCGGTGATGAAGAGAGGAACTGGATCAGCGTGCATTTTTCTTTTTCTCTGGAAATGCTCTGGACCCCTAAGAGGCTTTGAGCCAGGGTCCATGAATGGGAAGCTGTAAAGGGAAAAGAAAATCACAATCCAGCAGGTCAGAAGACCGTAATTTATTATAAAATAAGTACCTAGATGACATTTCGTTGTTTCATCTTTCTGAATTCGCATAGCACTTGCTTTTTCATGTAACTGTGGGAATATGACAACAAGGAACACACTGCAGTCTCTTTTCCATCCCTCTCCCCAGGTTCAACTCTGTAATAGGGAAATTGGGTGTTTTACTACACGCTCTGGCTCTGCCTTCCTGATCATACAGCTTGGGAAGCTGGTGACATGAACTGAGTCCATTCTAATAATGCACATAGCAGCATGGCTTAATATTTCACAATATGTTTTGTATGATGGATCGATTTATGTGCCTTGTAAGTTGAGTCTGAATAGTCAATTTTCAAAAATCATTTACAAAGAAATTTGTTTTACATTACACCTTGATTACCTAAAACCTTAAAAAAACCCAAAATAGTGTTTATTTAAACATACCACTTAAAACCTAAATGTTTTGAAATGCTGACTGAAGCACTTTTCCTTTATTTTTCACATCAGCTGACCTAGTTGCTGTCACATCTTCTGGGTCTACCTCCTCTGGACTTCTAGCCCCAGTAATGTTCTTTAGCGCACTGAACAGATCCAGTCCATGTGGTCTAAACCGGATCATCTCGAGGGTCACCATACCCTTCCTGCCTGCTTGCCTTCAGCCAGAGCCTCCTGAGTCAGCCCCACCTGCTGTGTCCCAGGAAGAGGGGAGAAGGGGGTCCAGGTGGCTCTGCACAGAGACCTGTGCTTCTTGAAGCTGAAGGAAAGTACTGTTAAGGCCTAATGTGTTACATTTTAAGTTAGGATGAGATCTGAGGTTGGTTCACCCGTTCTGTTCTGTCTCAGTGCCCTGAATCGTACTTGGAATGAACTGTGGAGATGTATAAATAAGCTCTTTCCTCTACCATGTTCATGTGCTGCTCTTGAGTCATATGCCGACACAGTTTTGGTTTAGATGCCATATATAAAATATATTCATGCTCGGACCAGAACTAAAAGTGTTTGTATTCACCATATAGAACTTTGCATTGGTTTGGAGTATCTGCAGATACTCTATTAGCTATGCGCTCAGCTTAATTTCAAAAGCAGTAAAAATACCAGAGCAATACTTTAAATTTCAGCAGTGGCTTTGAGGTAACATTAGCCTTAACTTCATGGGCAAATGGACTGCTTAGTACAAAGGAAACTAATTCTGTTTTTATATAAATTTATTTATTTTTGGCTGCGTTGGGTCTTCGTTGCTGTGCGCAGGCTTTCTCTAGCCGAGCAAGGGCTACTCTTCGTTGCGGTGTGTGGGCTTCTAATTGCGGTGGCTTCTTTTGTTGAGGAGCACGGTCTCTAGGCACGGGGGCTTCAGTAGTTGTGGCGCACAGGCTCAGTAGTTGTGGCTCGAGGGCTCTAGAGTGCAGCCTCAGTAGTTGTGGCGCACGGGCTTAGTTGCCCCGCGACATGTGGGATCTTCCCTGACCAGGGCTCGAACCCGTGTCCCCTGCATGGGCAGGTGGATTCTTAACCACTGTGCCACCAGGGAAGTCCCCTCGTTGTAGTTTTGATTTGCATTTCTCTGATAATTAGTGATGTTGAGCATCTTTTCATGTGCTTTTTGGCCATCTGTACGTCTTCTTTGGAGAAATGTCTATTTAGATTTTCTGCTCATTTTTTGATTGGGTTGTTTGTTTTTTTGACATAGAGCTGCATGAGTTGTTTGTATATTTTGGAGATTAATCTTTTGTCGGTCAAAAACATTTTAAATTATTAACAAAATGTGACTGTTCCTAGGGAATGGTCTTGAAATAGAGTTTAGTCATCGACCTCAAAGAGGAATATAATCTAATAGACTTAAGCACATTGAACTAGTATTTCATTTCTGCTTTTTTTTAGTCCCTACTAGTTGCCAGCCACTTTATATTAAGAATTAGTATATTATGTGATGAATAATTATGTGATGAATACCTCATCATCTTGCCTTCCAGGAGCTTCTTGTCTAAGAGGAGAAAAAAATGCATGAACAGGCCATTTTAATATACTGCAGTAAACACTGTCATAAAGGTATGTACACGTGACCACTCGGAGAATTTGGGGCAGGAAAGCAGAGAGATTTAAGGGGCAGATTGTCCTCAAGGTCTCCCTGTGTCATCCTACGTAGAGGTGAGACCTGTGGCAGTAGGTCCTTACACGCCCTACGTGGGTCGGCTCTTATGGTTGACTTGGTTTCTGATGTCATCGCCTCTAACTACTTGTGCCTTTAGGCAAGTTACTTACCTCTCTAGTTGGTTTCTTCATCTATGAATTAGGGACAGAAGTAAAAATACCTGCCTCACAAGGCAGTTATGAGGACCAGAGAGATAATGTGCCTTAATGTGCTTTGTAAACAGGGAAACGGCATATGCATGCTATTAGTTGACATTCTCGGCACTCACCTTGTCACTTGATCTAATTACTTAATCTGTGTATACTTTGTACTTAGGTGTAAAATGGAATAATAGTAGTTTCTTTGTAGGGTTAATTGTAAGGATTAATGAATTAAAATATGTAAAGCCCTTAAGACTGTCTAGCACACAGTAGAAATTGGTTATTTTAATTATTATTGCGGCAGAAGAGGTTGACCCTACCTCTCAGTGATTCTGATGGAAGATTTTCAGCGTGCTCAGTTTACAGTGCTCTCAGCGTAAAGATTCCATGTAGTTTTAATGGCTTAATAAAACTTGTGTGTTGTTGGACTGCTGTTATAGTTGAGCATCCAGAATTGGATTAACTGACTAACTGCAGGTAGGATTGTCAGAGGTGCTCCATATTAGATCACTCTTGAGGCTGAATTGTTCGGAAATGCTTCTTTCTGGTATTCGTATCATATACTCTACTCTGGCTGCAGAAAGTTGGTTTAACGAACAGTGAATAAGATGCTGCTCTTTTTAACAGTCTTTAATAAATTGTTCATTAAAAACTTCAGCCTGGGGCTTCCCTGGTGGCGCAGTGGTTGAGAGTCCGCCTGCCGATGCAGGGGACACCGGTTCGTGCCCCGGTCCGGGAAGATCCCACGTGCCGCAGAGCGGCTGGGCCCGTGAGCCATGGCCGCTGAGCCTACGCATCCGGAGCCTGTGCTCCGCAGCAGGAGAGGCCATAGCAGTGAGAGGCCCGCGTACCACAAACAAAACAAAACAAAACAAGAAAACTTCAGTCTGGAGTGTCTGATGCTGTACCTTCAGTAGGCCACTTATAAGGAAAAACCCTTTTCCTTTTCTTGTGAGGGCTATGTGGTGTTGGTGGTTGGTGTCTTTTTCCTCCTGATACTTTTTTCTTTCCTAGCAAAAAACAAAATCTATAATAGATCTATTTTGTTTATACAACTACAGCAAGGTGAGTAGCCATTTCTGATAACTTTTCTTTTTTTAGTAGTAAATCATAATGCTTCCCTTTTGTTTGATTTCTTCTTAAGACATATTTTAATTCTCCTCCCCTTGGGATGTCTAAAAAGGCTTTATTTCATCTGAATTTCACTAGATGTGTGAAAGAAAATGGGTTTATAATAACAGTTAATAAAAAACAGTACCAAACAACATTGCTTATTAAATGTTTACTATCTATACCATCCACAGTGCTAGGCATTTTAATACATAACCTCATTTAAAAATCATTTAAGAACATTGGGAGATATCCCCCGCAGTAATTTTTTTTAAAAAAACTGGATGTTTATTTGAAGGTGGCTTGAAGCTGCATTTACATAGCAGGAACTCTGTAGTGTATTTACTGGGAGGGGAACTGTTGGAAATTGCGGGGAGGAGTGTGACTGAAGTCCTCCAAGCTGTACCTTGAGGTCAACACCTCTCGCCCTACCAAGGGACCAGAAAATCTCCCGTGAGAAATGAGTCCTTTAGATTAAGTCTTCCCATCTTTGGGAGCCCCCACTTAAAATGCAAATGTCCCTCAGAGGTAACTGATTAAATAGGAAATCAGTCATGAAATTATCCTCCTCTGAGCAAAAATGGAGCTGAACAAAGGCTCAAGTGACTTTTAATGGGACATGGAGAAACGGCGATGGAAATTTTCTTGCTAGCGGTAGTTCCTAGGGAATTAACTGACAGGAGAACGGGGGACCTAGGGAGGAAATACGGAGTGGGGAGGGAGAACAGGAAAGGGGAGAGAGCGTGAGGCGCCTCCCTGTACTTACATGGGGATCCCAAGTTATGAAGGGAGTCTCTGTTTGGCTCTGATCCCTCCCTCAGACAATGCTTTGGTTCTCTTTGGTTCGCTATTGTGTGTTCCTGGAATGACTCTCAGCCCCATGCGCAGGCTCAGCAGTAGATAATACAGCTGTAGGATAGGAGCCAGCAAATCCATTTTTGAGATGCCTGGTAGGTGTGGGGACAGAGACATAGAAGTTGTCCCTGGAATGTCAGCCCTTGAAGTAAGTGTGGTGTGTGTATGTTTTCACACCAACATATTCTGTATGTCCCTGGGCTGGAGAGAGGTTTATGAATGAGTAGAGGTTAAGAAAATAGAATAGTTAATCTTTGGGTGCCAACATTTAGATTCAGGGAGAGAACACTTAATCCTATTTACACAGAATATTGTATTTACATGTCCTCTTGAATTCAAGTTAGGAACTGGTGCTAAAACACAGAAATGAGTGTACTCTCAGGGTTTACTGATTATTTCATCAGATAACAGTTCATAGTCAGTGTTATTTATTTGTTCCATTAAAGTTGAAATTGGCTTACTTTAGAGGCACAAGAATCTGGACAGTGACCTCCAGCTAAATAAAAAGTGCGAGTCAAGAAGTATCTTCTAGTTTTCAGACTCACTGCTTGAGAGTCTTTCGTCCCTATTAAAACTGGAAGACATAAAACTGGGTTTTTGGTGTGTCAGGGGAGAATCTACTAATCTTTGTGACTTACTTCCCCCAATCTGTAAACGTGGATAATCGTAACTGCCTCTGAGGGTGGCTCTAAGGATTAAATGAGGCAGTATAGTGCAGGTGTTTAATTAAACAGGCTTGAATTATGACTCTGCTGCTTCTTAACTATGTGGGCAGCCTTATTTAATCTCTCTGAGCTACAAGTGCCTCATCCATTAAAACCCCGGTTGTGGAAAGAAAGAAAGTATGCAAGATGCCTGGCATATATTGAGTGGTTTGCCAGTTGGATGTGGTTTCTTTCATGGGGACTGTGTCAAATTTGAAATCGTTGCTGACATTTAAGCCTCAGAAGAAATCAGAAGATCTGGCCGCCTCGCACCTGTGTCTCTGGCTGCCTGCTTGAGCTGTGTGCCTGTGGGGTCCTCTTTGGGTGGGACCACTGCTCCCAGCTGGCTATACCTTGCCTGCTCATTCACGCATGCTGTCCGGCTGATCCTGTAGGCATTTATTATTTTGCCAATAAATGGAGGTTTTGGTTAGGAAGTATGCAGCCCTGGCTGTGACACTTGGCATCCATCACCATGCTCAGTCAGTGTTTCCCTTTTTCTCTATTAGGCCACTGACGATGTAGTGAGAACGCAGGTTTAATCCAGATGATTTCAGCCCTGAACTAGATTCTGTCTCAGTTGACTGGGTGACCTGAGAGAACCACTTAACTTCTCTGAATCGCAGTGTTTTTTTTTTCAGGTAAAGTGGAGCATTTGGACTGGTTGGTTCTCAGGGCTTCTTCAAGTAGTGAACTTGTCTGAAAAGTGGTATATACCACACTTAAACTTCCACAGGGTGTTTGCAGAAATCTTGTATGATATCCTAAAAAGAAAATGGTGAAGTATGGATTGTGAGACCAATTAAGTGAATTAAAAAGTGGCTGAGGGCTTCTCTGGTGGCCCTGGTGGTTGAGAGTCCGCCTGCTGATGCAGGGGACACGGGTTCGTGCCCCGGTCCGGGAAGATCCCACATGCCCGCGGAGCGGCTGGGCCTGTGAGCCATGGCCGCTGAGCCTGCGCGTCCGAAGCCTGTGCTCCGCAGCGGGAGAGGCCACAACAGTGAGAGGCCCGTGTACCGCAAAAAAAAAAAAAAAAAAAAAAAAAGTGGCTGAAAAAATGTGTTCAAAGTTGTTAGTAATCCCAGTCTGACAAGCTGAAGAATTAAACCTGTGCTGTTGAAATTTTCGTTCTTGATTGAATAAAGCTGTTGAGGGCAGGTCCATCAATGTTGCAGCTCATGTGAAGCTGGGAGTGACATTCAGTGATGGATGACAGGCCTCGGATAGAATGGAGCAGTGGACCGTAATTGAGCAAGGATAAATGGGCAGTGCTATAATTTGGGTGTGAAAAATGAACTGTATAAGTAAAGATGGGGAAGAAAATATCTTAAGAGCAGGTGAAAAAGAATGCTCAACCTTGAGGGATATCCATGACCATCACTGTGTTATGTATGGAAAACATTAGGACCTCTGTTCATGTTTATTTAGACGAGCATCTTTTCAAAATATCTACTTTTTGTATGTTGACTTATGTAGTAGGATGGTAGTACATGAATAAAAACATTTGGAACACAGGCTTTCAAAAAAAATAATATGGGAGGGTGTGATCAAGTTTGGCAATTACTGGATTGGAACCTCTGCTTGTTGAGAGGTAACATCGTACTGTGGAAACTGTAGACTTTGGAGTCAGATATTCTTGAATAAAAGTTTTAGCTTTAACACTTAATGCTTATGACCTTACATAGGTAGCATAGCTTCTTTGAGTCTCACTCTTTCATCAAGTGTACAATGTGGGTTACAGTACCTTTCTCAAAAGTATGTTGGGATGGTTACAATGAGATAATTTTCTTACCATCTTTCAGCTATTGGTTTCTAGTTTGATACCATTACGGTTGGAGAATATACTCTGGATAATTTTAGTTCTTTTCAACCTGTTGAGGTTTGTTTTATGGCCCAGGATGTGATTTGTCTTGGTGAATATTCCTTGGGCACTTGGTAAGGATGTGTATTCTGCTGTTGTTAGGTGCTGTGTTCTATAAATGTCAGTTAGATCTCATTGGTTGATGTGTTGTTCAGCTCTCTGTCTCTGCTAATCTTCTATCTAATAGTTGTATTAATTGCTGAGAGTGGGATGTTGTAGTCTCATAGTGAGATGATTTTTTGTAAAGTGCCTGCCCGCTATGCCCGGAGTAGTGAGCATGGTATACCTCAGAGAAGAGAAGACTTAGTACCTGCATAATATTAGGTCTTCAGATATTCACAGGACTGCTTAATGGGAAACAGAGGCTGCCCCTCTGAACGAATGCAAAAAATCCACAGGCGTAGAGTTTTCAGTACCATACAAGGGAAGTGTTCTCGTCTTATGGCTTGCCATGAATTCAATATCTGATTCTGTCACTGTTGGCTCTCTAGGTTTATAGAAATACTGTCCTGCCTTTGTACCCTTCATGGTTGTTGAGCAACCTTGAACACCAGAACCTCCAATTTCCTCTCTATAAAATGAGTTGGATAAGTTATTCTTTTAGTTTTTAATGACTCTTAGATACAGATTCAAATATTTGGCCCTTTCTTTTGACATGTAGCGCATAGAATTAACGTGTTTTCACATTTCACAGTAACATATGTAAAATTATATGCTTTCTGTTCTTTGGCCAAATCCTTTCTTAATAAACCTCTTGGGGAGGACATATTCTAATGCAGAAGAAAGGAGTTACATGTTAAGTGACAAAAAATAGCCACAGGCTTTATATCTTAACAAAGCAGTCATTCATCACAGTAACATTTTGTTTCTTTGTGCCTCATTTTCTGGAGAAAGCTGTCCACTTCTTTGGGTGCATTTTTCCCCCTGGGATTAAGAGAAACTAAAGCAGCATCTATCGGTGTCAAAAAAAGACACATAAATGTGACTGCTGAAGCATCGAGTATTTAGTAATAACCATAGCAGAGCAGTGCCACTATATTTCAGATGGGTCTCTTAAATAGCATATTGCTGGAATTAAAAAAAAGTCCAACTGAGAATTGATCTGTTAGCTGGTGATTTTTATGTAGAACAGATATATCAACTGTGGTGGCTGTTATATTGAGATTTATTTATTTCCTCAGTTTTTTCCTCCATTTTCTATTTACTTTTGCTTTTTTTTTTTACTATGCACTAATGCTTTTGCTTTTTTTTTTAATTAATTAATTTATTTATTTTTGGCTGCATTGGGTCTTTGTTGCTGCACGCGGGCTTTCTCTAGTCGCGGTGAGCAGGGGCTACTCTTCCTTGCAGTGCGGAGGCTTCTCATTGCGGTGGCTTCTCTTGTTGCCGAGCACAGGCTCTAGGCACGCAGGCTTCAGTAGTTGTGGCACCTGGGCTCAGCAGTTGTGGCTCAGAGGCTATAGAGCACAGGCTTCAGTAGTTGTGGCATGTGGGCTCAGTAGTTGTGGCTCACAGGCTGTAGAGCACAGGCTCAGTAGTTGTGGCTCATGGGCTTAGTTGCTTCACGGCACGTGGGATCTTCCCAGACCACGGCTCAAACCCATGTCCCCTGCATTGGCAGGCAGATTCTTAACCACTGCACCACCAGGAAAGTCCCTGTAATGCTCTTTCTTTTTTATTGCTTTACCCTTATTTATTATATGGATTAAACGTTTTCATGATTTCCCTTCCACTGGTTTGGAATGTCATGCATTTTATTTCTGTTAGGCTTAAATTTTAACCTGTATGCTCTGGTTCATTTTACAAAAGATAAATCTGGCTTTTAGCAAAGTTGTGAATCAAGTAAGTAGGAATTTATTATGGTATCAAAAAACGTGAGCACTAGGTTCTGAAATATGGATTTGTTGTTGTTCTGTGACTGCAGTCTGACATTTAGTAGTTACTTGTTAATTATATTCTTATTAATGATTCTGGGGAATGATCCATCATAGAGATGTGAAGGCTGATGTAAATCTACTGTGAGATGATTTAATCTGTGCCTCAGCACTGCAGACTTACTGTTAATGCATCTGTAATTAAAGTGAAGTTGCTGCCAGTGGCTGAACCTGAGTTAGGAAATGAAATAACAGTTAAAAAGCAAAAATAAACCTCTCTTATGAAACTAAAAAATATCTATTGGAATAGCATGAATTAAAGACTCACCATTTCATTAGTGAAATGAACTTTTCTTTTCAGGTATGGAAAGAGGTGCTCTACCAGCCATCTTTGTTATAGTCACCACCTGTGGCAGTTTTAAATGAAAGAATGCCAAGGGAGAAAAATTCTGAAACAGAAATACTGCTATCATTAAAAAAAAATGTCCTTTGGAAATGGTCTTTAGTTTTAGCTTTCCTGTATTCATACGCAAAAGCTTTCATTTATGTCTAAATGAAGTTGGTAGCAGCTGAGGAGCAGCTGTTGGGAATGCTATTAGGCTTAAATCTCTGGTTAAAACATTGATACTGGTTTTTTCATCTCTTTTAAGCAAAAATGAATTCCCATGAATATGTTAGAAAATGGGCTTCCCATTACTATTTCTCTTACCATATGTAGTATCCAGAAATGTGTGCTTCAAAACAAATCAAATCAAGGCACTTGTGATGTGGAAATTGGGTCAGACTTGTGGAGTTTTCCGTTCTTGGCTTGCCTTTCATTATTGATCCTGAGATGCATGCACAACACTGTATGTCTTTGCTTTAGTATTTTGCTCTTTAAAAATGAAAATTATAATGAGTTTGAACTCACATGATCGTGAGGCAGTTGAGGCTCTGAAAGAGGCAAAATTTTGCATTTAAATACATTGTAATGGAAATATATTAATGTCAAATTTATGAGAAACAAACTTATTTGACAAAGACAGGGAAAGTGACTGACTATGATTGTATAGAAAATTCAAAAGTACCTTTGGAAAGAGTCAAGAAATATTTTCCAACTACTTCCGTGCATAACCTTTCTTTCCTAGACCTTCTTTTCCCTTGAATTCTCTCAACTCTCTGGAGAACAGTGACATTTCACGGGGAGATTCATTCAAAACACAGAGGGAGGTTTAAGAAGGTTTTCTTTGCTTGAAAAAACTGTTTCTATTTCTTTGCTTTGATTATATTTTAAAGAAACTGATGGCTTTTGAGTAACTTTTTATTTTAAAATGATGTCAAATTTACAGAGAATTCCATGAGTTGCTTAAAAAACTACCAAACATAAACGTTACCCAAATTCGCCAAGGTTTGACCATGTGCTTCACTGGCTTTTTCATTAGCTCTTTCCCTCTTGCATACATACTGTTTTTTTCTGAACTGTTTGAGTTAGTTGTAGACTAACCCTTACGTATTTCAATACATATATCCTAAGAAAAAGACATTTTCTTACATAACCTTATTACATTGATAAGAATGAATACTTTTAAAATTTTATCTATTGTCCTAATAACGACTTTTTTAGCATTTTCCCCTTATACTGGGTCCAGGATCCATTTGCATGGATGGTATTTAATTGTCATGTCTCTTTAGTTTCTTTTAATTTGGAACCATTCTTTATCCTTACTTGTCCTTTCATGACCTTCGTATTTTTGAAGAGTACAGGCAGAGTATTTTTTAGAATGTACCTAAACTTAGATTTGTCGGATATTTCTTCATATTGTATTCAGATATTTGTTTGCTTGTTTATTTCTTCTTTTACTTATTTATTTATATTTTTATGATTATTATTAGTCAGTGGTTTATAAACTGTTACTACCAGTACTTACTTTGATGCTCAAATTCTCCCAAATTCGGCCAATGGGAGCTCCTTCAAGCTGGCTCCTTAACCTTTAGAACATGCCCTCATCATAATTTGAGTTATTTACGTACTTTCCAGCACAGCATGATGTTCCAAGCTCATTTTGTATTGTATACTTTCTCTGCTTCAGTCCTGGAATCAGCCAATTCACCAAGGAACCCTAGTTCCTTTTAGGGGAGAATGGTATTTACATCTTGGTGCTAGGTGTGTTCATTGCTACCAGGGTGTCGTAACTGTTAGGCCCTCTTGGAATTCCAAGCTAGAAAGAAAGAAAAAAAAGATCCATAGACAGACACATTACATATAATGTGTGTATACATATATACATACATATATACATAATGTGTATGTATACAACTATCCATCCATCCATTAAAAACCATGAATTCTTACTGGTACCACCACTTTCAGTCTAGTACCACAGAGCTCTTTCTGGCATTCGTTCCTTTCCATATTTGTAACTCATTCACCCTCTGTGAAAAACCTGACTTGCAGTGTTCTCAATATACCTACTTACTTGCTCAATCCTAAAAATTCTTTTAGAATTTTTTTACCTGTACTGCTGTGAAAAAGAAACCTAATCACTAGAGTTCAATATTTATGTATGGTTCTTTTTGTCCTTAGATTGAGGGTATGTAGTGAAAGTACTGCATTCAAAAGTTGCTTGAGCTAATTCCCTTTTTCCTTTCTTCAATGGGATTATGTTCTTTATTTGAAATACGGTTGGGTCCCGTGTTTCTGTTGTGTTCCATTTTAGGATCCCTTTACTCATGCTTGTTGTTTTTATTTATTTGAAGATGTAAAACATTAATATGTACCCAGAAAGTGAAAGTGCAAGTTGTACCCAGAAATGTCCACGCCCCCCCCCCCCCCCCCAGTTCACATCCTAGCTCCTAGTACCTATAAGTAACTACAAGTGTCAGTTTCTGGTTTATCTTTCTTTTATTTCTTTTGCAAAAATATGCAGATACAGTTGGTATATTTTCTTTTCCCATTCTTTCATACACACAAGGTGATGTATGGTACATGTTTATGGACTTTGCTGTTTTCACTTAACAGTATATTCTGGGTTCTTTTACAGCAGCATAGTGTCCTTTGTCTCGATATCACGTGGTTTATTTAGCCAGTTTTCTAAATGTTCCCATGTAGGTTGTTTCTGGTACTTTGCAATCAGAAACAGTGCTGCAGTGGATAACTTTATGTATGTGTAATTTCATAATGTTAGAGGTGTATATTTAGGGTAGATTCCTGGAAGTGAGACTGCTAAGTCAAAAGGTAAACACATAAGTTAATTTTGTTAGATATTGCCAAATTCCCCTTGGCTGTACCAGTTTTCATTCCTAACAGTAAGCTATGAGAGGGCCTTTCTTCACAGTCTTGGCTAATACCCCTTGGTAACTTTTCTTTCTCAGTGATTTTCTAGCGTGAATGGGGAGAAACAGTTGTTTTTTGTCAGTGACATGATTTTGTCTAATTTAACCTGCTTATTGAATTTTAAATGGGCCATCAAGTAGGATGCCCTCTGTTTTCCCAACTTCAATGCTATTTTTGGTCCAATTTAGCTTGCAAAATAAAGTGGCAGAATCAGGTTTTATCCCTCTTTTATCTATTCAAAGCAGTAGGATTTTATGTACAATACTTCAGTGGTTCTCAAACTTGAGTGGGCATCGGAATCACCTGGAACACAGAGTGGTGGCTCCACCCCCAGAGGTTGATTCAGTAGGTCTGGGGTGAGGCCAGATTATTTGCATTTCTATAATCTCAGGTGATACTGATGCTGCTGGTCCAGGGACTGCACTTTAAGTCTAGGACTTCCCTGGTGGCTCAGTGGTTAAGAATCCGCCTGCTAATGCAGGGGACATGGGTTCAAGCCCTGGTCCAGGAAGATCCCACATGCTGTGGAGCAGCTAAGCCCGTGCGCCACAGCTACTGAGCCTGCGCTCTAGAGCCCGCAAGCCACAACTACTGAAGCCCGTGTGCCACAACTACTGAAGCCCGCGCACCTAGAGCCCGTGCTCCGCAACAAGAGAAGCCACCGCGATGAGAAGCCCGTGGACTGCAATGAAGAGTAGCCCCTGCTCGCCGCAACTAGAGAAAGTCCGCACACAGCAATGAAGACCCAGTGCAGCCAAAAATAAACTAAAAAAAAAAAAATAACCAGTAGGCTATATTAATACAATGGTTTATGGAGTATCTCAAGGAAGCTGTTAGATCTTATGATTGATACTGTGTTTGAGTGATTGTATAGGACAGATGTCATCATGTCTGTACTGCTGAAAAGGCAAGCTGTCTAACAGACCTTTAAATCTTAGTACTGAAAGGCGATAGAATAGTCAAGCTTTAGGTCATCCATTTATTGAATCATACATTTATCAATCACATTTATTGGCTTTGAACTGTATTTGCTAGAAACTGCAAGTGCTTCTGTTTTACACGTTGAAGGCTTTTATTTAAGGAAAGTTACATGTATTTTCTAAGATCCTACATTTAAAAAAACGAAGCCCTTGACCTCAGGACCTTCTGAATAACCTCAGCAGTTCTGTGCCTCTTTGTGCACATAATTGATTTTATTGCAGTGGAGCTGAAAGTTAAAGCTGAAGCCTAATTCCACAAACTTAATAATGGCCTTCAGAACTGATAACGACACCTTGATTACCTTGAGATGATGTGGCTGTTGGTTGAAACACTATGACTTTAGGTGTTTATCTTGCCACATAACAACTGTGTTACCTCATCAAAGATTGTACCCATACCCTGACTCAAATGAAACTATACCAGCCAGTTAATCCCATTTAAATCAGTGTAGAATTGACTGGGAGGTACCCACGGAGTAGTTTCAGAGCCTAGTATGTCACAGAACACCTAATAGGAAACTGACCTCCGCAACCTGGTGTTTTATTTTGCCCTGAGTCTACCCTGCCATGTGAAATACGGTTATTTAAAGATATGTAAAAATGCAGATCCTGAATCTTCTTATTTTGTTGTGAAGGTGATACACAGACATTTCTGGTTTGGCAATAGTTAAAATTGGGAGTGGAGAAGGAAACTTTGAGAAATCTTTGTTTCCAAGCAACTGAACACATAATATCAGATCCGTGTACCACTTGCTTAATGTTAAGGTTCCTGAAGTGTAAATCATTGAACAGAGATGAAAACAGCCATTATAGTCGGCTGAATTCTAAACTCCTTGACCTGAGTCAAGGCATATACATGGATTTTGAAGAGTTGATGGACTTAAATAAGCATTTAGTTTCCAATCGTTGGTTTTGTGAACGTGGGAATCCTGAGCTATAACCCATCAGGAGGCGAATGAGCTGCAACAGAGCCTTGGGCTCTCCCTTCACTTCCCTCGATACAGAGGGCCTAAGGAGTGCTTATTGCTATAAACGATGCAAAGTGTAATATGCCTTACAGTCATCAAATCCTATAATAACTTTCACTTCTATTTCTCCCTCTGATATCTCTCTTTTCACTCTAGAAGCTTTCCCTGGTTGATTTCATCTGTACTCATGGTTTTAATTCTTGTACTTACATAGATGACTTCCATATGTACCTCTAGCTATATTTTGTTGATAATTCAGACTTGTATATTCCAGTACATGCTGTGCATCTTAACTGTTCCGTTTGTAAGTCAAACTCAAAAGGTCCGAGAAGGAATTTATCTCTAATCTACCTTCTCCAGAGAAGACTACCGTGCCTGCTCTGCTCTGTTCTATTTGGAGATGATACCTGGGGATGGTATTGGGCTCTTTGATTTCTCCCTTATTACCCTTTACATCCAGTCATTTGCCATGGCCTGCCAATTCTTTATCAGTAGTTCTCCCCAATTAGTATACGCTCTCTTCTCGTATGGTCTCTCACCTTGACCTTGACTGTTCTACCTGTCACTGGGTGTGGCCCTCTCAATCTTCTACATTTTATTTACTGCAACCATAATCTTTTAGAAACATAATTCTAACCATAGTACCCCTCTTCGAACACTTGGATGATGCTTGATCACCAGCAGGATAAAGCCCAGACTCCTTATAGCCCACTGTAATCTCACTCTACTTCTCCAGCTAGATGTCTTGCCGCTCTCCACACATCCCTCAGAATGCAGCAGCTCAGAGCTGCTTTTAGTTCCCTGAAAATACCATGATGTTTCACACATCCTCACTTGTGATTGTGCTAGTCTCTCTTACTAACCTTTCTGCCCCTTGTAATTCTTTTGCTTTTAAGACTTTGCTCTGTCTGCTCTAGGATGCCTTCCTTAATTTCTCTTGCTCACTCACCTACTACCATCTCAGATTGTCTGTTGATTTTTCTCTGCGGTCTCCATGGAGTACTCTATGCATATCTCTATGGTAGAATCTTGTCTACTTTATTGAATTCATTTTTAAGTTCCTTGAGTGGAGGGTCTCTGTTTTGCTTCTCCTTGTATTCCTCTTGCCTAATAAGGCTCCTGAAATCATTATAAATTGATCTACACATTTGCTTATGAAGACGTGCAGAATTAACTGCATAGTGGCAGCAAGGAGTATTTTTGCCTTTGCAGTGACGATTTGAGGTACTGACATTTTGGGGGTATTTATTTAGGGTGTCTCTTGCTGCATACCAAAACACTCTAAAACTTTAGTGCTTAAAACAACAAACGTTTTATTTATTCATGATTTTCTTAGAAAACTTTGGACACCTAATTGGGCTGGGCTTGATTGGATGTTTCTTCTTTTGGTCTTGTCTGGGCTCGCTCAGGTGTCTTCATTCATCTGATGGCTTAACTGAGGCTGGATGGTTTAGAATGATCTCACTCACATGTCTGACAGTTTGGTGTTAGCTCTCAGCTCTGCCTCTCTCTCATCCTCAAAAGAGCTGGCCTGGGCTTCTTTACATGGTGGTCTCAGGGCTACAACAAAGTGAGGGTGGAGGATGCAGGTCTAGAAGTCACATGGTGGTACCTCTGTCACATTTTTAGGTTAGAGCAAGTCAACAGGCTGGCCCAGATTCAAGGCATGGAGAAGAGCAGTCATGTCACATTGCAAAGGAGTGCATAAAGGGATGGGAGGAGTTTTGTGACTTTTTTTAAACCTTCAGTATTCCTTGTTAATACTGGATTGACTTCTCTACTTTTTGAGTTCTTTTTGCACATTGTATTACTTCCATGGTAGTCATCTTACATGCTTTACAGCTTGTATGTTTTACTTCCTTCTTTAATTAAGTGATCTTTTTCTTGCATTTAGGGAGAGTATAATAAAAACAGATTTCATAGTGCATACCAGATTTTTTCATTTGGCAGGCTTTCAGTAAATACTTAGGGAGTGAATTACTTTTTTCAGTTAAGAAATATTTCAAGTATACAGAGAAGTAAGAGAATAATATAATGTATAATCTGTCTACCTACACTCTGAACATCTTTCCTGAGATAGAAATAGTGCTGTGAACTGATAGCTAAAATAGCATTGCCTGTGCAGTTACATGTGACTTATAATAAGCTGTTGTTGGCTGACTTGAGCTTTTAACAACCATTTATGACCTTGTTTCAAAGGGAGAATGAATTCAAGCACTCTGCCTTGCAAATTTAGTTGAGTCGTAATTTGGGGACCGCTTTCAAAGCCAAGGAGCTACCCCTGCATGTGAATATTACAAGCATTTGGATAATGTCAGTATCTATCTGAAAAGAATGAGCTAATTACCGAATTCTTTAAGTTGTACAGAGGTAATTGTTTTCCTTGGAACTTCAAAATTCTTTGCTACAAGAGACTGAGGAGTAGATAGAGGTGCTTTAAGGGTGTAGACATACCGTGTCTAGTACTGTTATTTGTTGTCAGGAATACCCTGCTAAAAATCTAAAGCTCTAATTGCATATTGGATTTGCTTCACAGATGACCAGCAGAACACAGTAAAAATCCTAAGGCTTTTACTTGCATATTGGATTCATTTCATGGATGGCTTTTCCCAGAGTGCTTGGAAGCTATGTGTACACCATAGTGAGCTGGAGAGTGAGAGAATGCAGCAGGTTAGAAGAAGGGAGAGAAATACTTTCTAGTTCAGGGACGGTGCGTACTGTTCAGTTCACTGTGCCCTGTGTTATGTCTGGAAAACATAAATCCCTGCAGTTAATCTTAATTCCTCATCTTAGTCTCTGATGTCTCCCCCTTTTTTTCTACCTCCCCCAACTTTACTATAAAAATAATTAAGTATTTAGAATTATTTTTGCCAAAAGTTTGAAAAGTATATCACAGACCTCATTACATTTTCTTCCTTGATAAATAATTGTGCGTCTCTAAAAATGACATTTTCCTACATAGTCTCAGTATAGTTTTCACAACTCAGATTTGTCCTCTTAAAATGAGAACGATGATTCCACCTTCATTGAGTCAATGGGGTTGTGGCTAAGTAGGTCTGAGACGTAACAGGTGTTTCCCCAGCTTGCTTTTCCATCTGTTCCTGGTTTCCTTTATGTCTTTTTTCTCTATTTCTTTTTTTTTCCCCCATATTTCTGCCTCCCTGTTTCTGCCCTGAGTTCTCTTATTGGCATTTCCACCTTGTGTGCCAAATATCTTAACTCCTCTGTCTTGGTTTCTTCCTGAAGTGACTGATGGAAGCCATTGCAGCACCAGGGCTGCTCAGAGGGGTCACCGGCCAGTACCCAAGGAAAAGCATCCAGAGAGGCCTCCCCCTTCCTCATTTGCCTTCAGTCATCCCTGTGGACTTAGGGATTTCTGCAGGGGTGAGCATGAGCTTCTGGCTTCAAAGTGCCCACAGTTATATTCTGACTTGTTCTCTGTGAAGATTTCAAAAACATTTTTCTTTTCCTGAAAATCTACATCTGTGCCCATTTGTGCAAACACTGGAGTCTCTTCATTGTTTCCTTTTTTGCCTATCCACGCGTTCTCATTCACTAAATAACCTTGGTTTCGGCTTATGTCTGGCCTTTATGCATATAACATGGATTGGATAATTTTCCCGTGATGCAGTGCTCTGACATTGTACAGGTGATATTTCAATATTGATTTTTCTAGTGAATGCTTTGAAATATTATCAATTAGAAGCATTTAGCAGTTTCTAACCTTTCACCAAGCTCTTATTTTGGGATCTACAATGGTTCCCATAATATGTTAAATGAACAAGTTATTATTTCACACAACTCACACCAAATCTTTTAGCCACCTCTGCTTCTATAAGCGCTGAGGAGTCTGAAAGTAGCTACATTAAAATGAGCAAAAAAAAAAAAAAAAAAAAAAAAAAAAAAAAAATAGGTAGAAACTTATGATGAAAAGTACCACAGATCATTTTTAGGAATGCTGTATTATTCTTAAACATAAGGGGGAAGAGAGCAGTGGCAAAAAATGTCTTAGCATAATCAGTACAGGATTGGAAGTCTGCGCTGTAGGGACAGCGAGTGACACCCTGGTAATGTTATCAGTTCATGCTTTTGTTCTCTTTTTCTTTGCTCCCCTTGTGTTGTCCTCTCACGACTTACCTGAAAAAATGAAAGCATATTTCTACACCTGCTGTAGGCTTTCCTGTGATACATGTCTGTGTCACCAGAAAGCCTCCCGACTCTTGAATTAAGGAAACTTGGTATCAAATTGGAAATGGAATGTTCGTCCTTTGCAAAAACCCGTCTGGGTTGGATCAGTTCTACGAGATAGCATTTTAATTTGAGTCTCAAGCACTTGGTGATATAATTCTCCTTAGCAAGTTGACATGATGTATGTGCATTTGTGTATTTCAAACACCAGAATCTTTCATGTTAATAAAAACAAACACAGAGACAAAAACCCACAAGAACCAGCTACTGCTAGGATGTGGGAAGCTGGGAAGAGTATTGCCCCTATGCTTACAACAGTAAGAAGCCAGATGATCTGCAAAAGTCACAACTTTTCTTGAATCCATCAGAGATTGGATCATAACACAAATTAATTCACGAGTCCATAGTAATATAAGTAAATAACTGAATAAGTTAATAAATGGGGGAGAAGAGACAAATATCTCATGCAGAAGAATTGCAAATAATTTATGTACTCTGCTTTAAAGGAGGGGGCACGTAACTCCTCACTCCTTCAGTGCGGGCTGCTCATAGAGCCTTTCTTCCAAAGGCTACAGTATGACAAAGGGTTTTGGGGAAAAGAATAACTTTACAGTGGGGAAACCTGACAAACACTGTCTGAGCCAGGTGATCTAGGCTCATATTAACAGTTACAAGTCATATTGATAGTATGTACCCTGGATGTGTTATGATGAAAATGGCACTTTACCTCTGTGGTAAACCCACACATGCAGTCTAATTATGAGAAAACCATCAGACAAACCCTAGTAGAGGGGCATTCTGTCATATTCCTGACCAGCAATCCTTATGACTGTCAAGGTCATCGAAACCAAAGAAAAGTCTGAGAAACTGTCACAGCCAAGGGGAGCCTAAGGGGACGTGAAAACTGATGCGATTATGTGGTGTCCTGGATGCATGCTAGAACAGAAAAACATGTTACTAGGTTAAAAGAAGGAAGGAAATCTGAACTATGCACTTTGGTTAATAATAATGTATCAATATTGGTTCATTAATTGTAACAAACGTAGCATGCTAAGGTAAGGTGTCAATAAGAGGAGACAAACAGGAGGCCCCTGGACCCTCCTTTAGACTATCCTGACCACAGACTGTGAGGCCCCACGTGGTCTGGCCTTCTCTTTTCAGCTCCAAGTGTTAGCACTGCCCACTTTAGCAGTGCTCCAGCTTCATTGGCTTTGTTGGTCTTCCTTGAGCACGTCAAGGTTCTTCCTGGTTTTCATTGGCCATTTCCTCTACCGGAAGTGTTTTCCCCCAGCTGTTCACATATACTATTCACTGCATTCTGGTCTTTTGGCAAATATTACATCATTCGAAAGCCCTTTACTGACCATCCTACTTAAAGGTGTGTCTCTTGGAGTCTGTAACCACAAAACCTGTGTTCTTTTTCTTCATGGTACTCAGTATTTCCTGAATTTATTTATTTTTAAAGTTTTCTATCCACCCCACTGGAACTTAGGTCACATTTGGTCAGAAACTTGGCTGGTCATATTTACTCCTGCATCTGTAGCTACTGGACCAGTCCTTGGTACATGGTAGGTAGGCACCTAGTATTGATAAATATCGGGTGAATGAAAGAACTCCCGAATTCTGCTCTTTTCTATTAATGCTTACACCATATTTCCTGTGCCTCTCATAACAGCTGTGCTCTGCTGTGCATTATGGTTTTGTTTGTATGAGGCACTGTTTCCCTTCTAGATTGCTACACAGCAGCAGTTGTGTATCTCTCATTTATCTCCTGTCCCCATGGTATCTAGCTTGTTGCCTGGCAGGGCATTACTGCTCAAAAGCTATTTATGGGATAAATATTTGTGTCTGCATTGCATCTGTCTTATAACTGCTCTCAGCATAGCCCAGTGGGATACCACAGGCACTGCATCAAAAGTTAGATACGTCTGCTTTTCTTGGGGACATTACATCTTACATCCCTACTATTATTCTGAACTTCTCCATGCTTTAGCTCCCTGGATTTTGACCTCTTTGACTTTGGTCTTGGTTTCTCCTGCATCATATGTGCTCTTTAGAATTGGAGACATCACTTTAATTTTTTACCAAGGCCATGACATAGAAATCCTGTAGGATGACATCTCGTCTTGCCCAATAATTGTGGTTGTGAGGCATCTGGCTCCTGTGGCCAGCTAAAGACCAAGACAGATGTGAGGGCGTCTGGGGAGGAAAGTCAACACTGTGAATGTATCCTGTGGCTTGCAGGAGGCAGGCAGTCTGCTTAATGGGAGATTGACTCGCTCCCCACTCCTTTCCTAGCTCCTCACTTTTATTAAGAATGACAGGCAAAGTGCCAAGTACTGGGTACACCTAGATGAGTAAAATACAAAGACTTTGAAGAACTTATAATACAGATAAATGGTCTTCATATAGTTGAATCATGACACCTATGGAAAGCCAGGTCATTTGTTCATGATGCTTAAGCCAGGGTCCCCTGTTCACTTGGTACAGCTTCCATGAATGAATTGTAGGCATAAGCATTAGCTAGAAGCAAACAGACTTCTGCGTTGTAGCCTCCCAAAATTTGCTCCCAAAGCAGTGGCAAATATACTTTTAAATAAGCTAATCCTATGAAGAAAAGGGCATGTTTTGCAGAGGAGACTTCTGCAGTACTTCATAGCCAATCAGAGTCTTATCATACTACTTAAGTCAGTGATGGATTTGTCCCTTGTAGGTGCAACACACTAGGTTTCTGCTATTTACGTTTGTAACATGTATATTTCTGTTTTCACCTTACTCTGCCAAGAATTAGCTACTTCTTTTTTTTTAGGTTTTCAAGGGAGTAGTAGTGACCAAATGACTAAGGTTTCTATGCATTTATCTTCTTTACTTTGGGAAGAATTTCCTTTAGGAGTCTCATTCCAGAGTCTGAGTAACCTTAAGCACTGTGTTTTTCATAACCTCAGGACCCAGGAGTTTTAGAGAACAGTTTATTAAGTGATCCTTGGAACTAAGAAAGTCTCTGTAGTTAAAGCCATGCCTGTGTTTTAAGACTGTTTTTATGACTGTTAGGTGTCAAGGTTGGTTCAGAATAATTTTTGCAGTTGTGAAAAGCTGGTCCAGTTGAACATAACTGCATTTTTTTTAAAGCAGGGAATTATGCTTGTGGCAATGCCCTTGATTCTGTTCAGCTAATTTCTTTTCTAGATGATTTCTTTCTTGGAGTACTTATTCCCAATTTATGGTCTCAGTTCTTAATTTCTCATGGACTAAATTCTTTATACAATGTATAGAGATGGCAAATTTGACCTTGAAAAGAAAGCAGTTTCCCCTCTCCTCATATCTTTAGCAAAGAAACAAAACTCCTTTTCCTTTTGTCACATTTCTCATTTCTTCTATTCTCATTTAATTAATGATGAAACTGTTTTCCTCTGGTAACTTATGGCAAAACAGACCTAGAGCTTAAAGGATCTATTTATAGTCCATCTTCTTTAAGACAAAATTGAAGGCTCTTTGGGTAGGTAAGTCAAAATAGGCATTTTTTTGTCACTAGGGCCCTACAGTTTGCTCCCAGGTACTTGAATTATCAGCTTTTGAATTTTATTTTCTAGGATTGACGAATATCCTTATTTGAGTATATAGGGACAAGACTTTAAACTGCTGGTAGTCATTTGCAGTTTTGCATGAATTGTTCAGATCTATTGTTTGCATTGACTGGGCATTGATATGGTAAAGTTCTGACGAGGGAGAACACAAAAGTATAATTTGGGGCTGTAAAATAATGCTTATGGAGAAAGATCTGTGAGGGTGCTGTAGTGGGCAGCCTGAATGGTCTAAGAAGACTCAGTTATTCATTCAGCAGTTATGCCTTGAGCCCCTGCTGCGTGCCAGCTACTGTTCCAGATGCTGAGCATATGCCATGAAGAAAACAAAACCCCTAGACTTCATGGGACTTGAGCACTAGAGGAGGCGATTTTGAGAAGAGGCTAGTTCCAGGAGAATGCCTTAAAGTTCTTAATAATGTGGCCCAAGATTCATGCTGCTCCCCTTTCTTCCCCAGTAGTTTTGCACCTTGCTATTAATTGTTCTGCTGCACACACTCCATTGAATAGAGCTGTGGATTGTTAAGCGCTTTGCCAGTAGAATCATGTCCAGGTATTTCTTCAGTTGTCTTTATTCGTTGTTCTAGTTGTTGCTTTATAGGTTTTTACCAGTTTTGAAACTTTCTTTTGAGACCTAAATTGCCCTTTTACTTCCTTTCTAACCCTAAGTCCACTAGCGTTTTACCTTGTTAGTCAGAAAAATTACCATCATTATCAATAAAAACATTAAAGACGTTTTATTTACTTCTTGGACAGATCAGATACAATTGATTAATAATACATTGCTTAGAAAAATATGAGTACTTAGTGCATTTCTTAGTAACTTTGATTTTTCAGGGTAATCTACGAATGAGTCCCTTCTATAACTGGTTTTCGTCAGTTTATTACATCTTAAGCCTGTTTTTCACTTTGTTTTCATGTGATTCCTATGTGTAAAAGCGAAAGTACCTTGTTTATTGAACGTATGAAGCATGACTGGATTTGTTTAAATCTACACATAAACTGAACTGCTTTCTTCTTAATTTTCTGTTTTTGTTTTCAGAAAAAAATCGATGGGATTTGTAATTATAGAAGATTTTTACACCAACATAGTTGGTATTTGATTAAAAACACAAATGTGCTGTTCTAGTAACTATAAGGATTATAGACTTTTTTTCATTCTTGAACATTATTTAGATTTTTTCCTGATCATCATTTGTCATTTTGTCAGTATTTTATTTTGACTTTAAAATGAATGATTTTAAATGCTTTTGGCAGTTATTGTAAAGTACTACGTACTCCATATAAATTGCCTGATATTCTTTGAGGGTGTGTGCTGAAGAGGGTATGTATTTTAGTCATTAGAAGAAATGGCTCAATTAGGAAATATCTATCAAAATTACAAATGCAATCAATTTCTGAGCATTTATTCTGAGGTATACTTATATGTGAAGTAACATGTGCAAAGGTACGTTTTTCAAACGGCAGAGTATTGGAGAGAGACCATGTAATTGTATATTAACGGTATAGATGATGATGGTACATCAGTAGTGGAATACTGTGTGGGTGTTGAAAACACAGAGGGAGCTTGCTATGTATTCATATGGAGGAAAGCAAGGTGCAGAACACTCATCATGACAGGCTTTCTGTAGGAAGAGGGGTGGTGGTTCTGTTGCAACAGTAAGGCTGGGTAAGAATCACGGGATTGGAGATTGATGAAAGGTAGCCAATATTAAGTTAGAGAATCACATGGTTTATTTCACACCATTACCACACAAGTTAGTCAAGTAGTGAAAGTAGAAAAGAGGGTCACGAGCCCCTCCAAGAAGTCTGGGAAGGAGGCCTCTTAGCGGGAGCAGTGACCCCTGGTCCAGCAATGGGCCTCTTGACAAGTGTGAGCGGGAAGTTGCCTTCTGCTCCAACCGAGCTGCTAGTGCAGTGTCCCTGGAAGAGCTCTCAGCATGGTGGAGTCATGTCTTCCAGCGAAGAGCCAAGTCCCTTGGCCCAGTTGTCTCACTTTAAGCAGTCCATCAGTAGGGTGTTAACAGTTGCACTCCACGCTGTCTTGTCTCTATGTTTGCTCCTTCTGTCCCGGTGAACTCTCCCTGCAGACATTACCAAACAAATTCCTTATCTAAGGTAACACTCTTAATTTATCACACCAAGACACTCACAGTCCTGGATCAGATGTCTCAAAACAACTAATATGAAAAAGTCATTGCTGTACTCAAGGTTTTCTAGAATTTCTATGTTTTCATCAAGGAGTTGTATAGTTTTTGCATTTTGTATTCAGACCTGTGGTTCGTTTGAGGTGATTTTTGTAAAGGGTTTAAGATCTGTGTTTAGATTCATTTTTTTGTATGTGAATGTCTGGTTGTTCCCTCCCATTTGTTGAAAAAACTGTCTTTACTCCATTTGATTGTGTTTGCTCCTTTGTCAAAGATTAGGTGACTGTATTTATGTGGGTGTGTTTCTGGGCCCTCTGATCTCCTTGTTTATTCTTTTACCAGTACTGCACTGTGTTGTTTACTTAACTTTATGGTAAGTTGCCAGTGAGTAGTGTCCGTCCTCTTTGTTTTCTCCTTCAGTATTGTCTTAGCTATTCTGGGTCTTTTGCCTCTTTATTTAAACTTTAGAACCAATTTGTTGACATCACAAAAATAACATCCTGGGATTTTGATTGGATTGAATCTGTTGATCAAGTTGGGGAGAACTGATGTTTTGACAGTATTGAGTCTTCATTATTTAGGACTATCTCTTCATTTATTTAGTTCTTCTTGGTTTCTTTTATCAGAGTTTTGCAGTTTTCCTCATAAAAATCTTCTACATATTTTGTTATAATTAATACATAAGTATTTCTTTTTTTGGGTGGGCTAATGTAAGTGACGTTGTGTTTTTAATTTCAAAATCCACTTGATTATTGCTGGTAAATAAGGAAGCAATTGATTTTGTTTAATAACCTTGTATCCTGCAACCTTGGTATAATTGCTTATTAGTTCCAGGAGTTTCTTTGTTGATTCTTTTCGATTTTCTGCAGAGACAATCATGTCATCTGCAAAAACAAAGACAGTTTTATTTTTTTCCTTGCTGATCTATATACCTTTTATTTCCTTTTTATTATTTTTTTTGTCTTACTGTATTAGCTAGGACTATCCATACATTGTTGAAAAGGAGTGGTGAGTGGGCACATCCTTGCTTTGTACTTAATTTTAGTGGAAACACTTCTAGTTTCTCACCTTAAGTATGATGTTAGCTGTAGGGATTTTTGTGGATATACTTTATCCAGTTGAGGTAGTCCCTCTCCATTCCTAGCCTGCTAAGAGTTTTCAGTTGGTGTTGCATTTTGTCAAATGCTTTTTCTGCATTTATTGGTATGATCATGTGATTTTTTTCTTTAGCTTATTGTTGTGATGTATTATGTTAGTTGATTTTTGAGTGTTGAACTAGCCTTGCATTCCTAAGATAAATCACACTTGGCTGTGGTGTATATATATATAGTCTATACATTGGTGGATTCAATTTGCTGATACACTGTTGAGGAGTTTTGTGTTGATGTTCATGAGGACTGTATACTTTTTAATATTGTTGGTGTTTTTCAACCATGTCACTGTATTGCCCACTAAAATTAAAAAGTTTTTAAAAAAAGTCTTGGCCACTTGGGACCTTACATGTATACCGCTATTGATAACGAGTTTTGTAAATTTGCTGGGTATCTCTGTGAGCAAAGAAAAAGTGATGTTTGTACACTGGATTGGGGTCCTCTTTTGAGATTTTTGATTGCTGGTGATCTTTTGTCCTTTGGCAAGCACCTGAGCTCTGGTTCCTGGAACAGAAATCCCTGCAGTAAGAAACCTAGTGGATACTCTTATGGTTGCCTTAGATGCATGAAAAAAACAAAGAGATGAACTAACTACACAATTTTCATTTTTTAGGAGTTGTCATTGCTTCTTTGTAAAATGGGGATAGAGGTAATATTTTTGTTTTTATTTTGTTTGGTACAATTTAAGTGGTATAAAGGCTCTTTAAAGAAATAAAAAAAGAAAGTTTGCTTTTTATTCTACTGTTTTGTACAAGAGCCTTTCCATACACATGAAAGAGGACAGCAGAATTGCTGTGTGAACATTTATAATTTTCTCTCTAATATTGTTTTGTAAGAATTGAGTTGAAATTGCTAAGAACTTGATTCATTCCCTACTGGTTGAAATAAGCAGGCAGTGAGCCGAATGCATGGAAAAGCCATTGATGGGAGAGGGATCTCATTTGGCTCTCAGGATAGGCACTGAACTTCAGTATATTTGGAATAATATTAACTACTTATTTCTTGGTTGGAAATTTATGGTAATTTAATTTCTGTTGATAGAAGAGTTTATTATTGAATGTATAATGGAAATTTAGGATAATTATTAATGATCTGAATTTATATGAAGTATATATTAGCTTTCATTTTACTACTTTCTTCCATGCCTACTATTTCTCAAGATATTCATTGGCAATGGTTCTCTCTTTTAGCTAGTTGGAAACTTTCATATTATTCAGAAAGGAAAAATCCTGGTAAGGAAGTTGGAGACAAGAGCAGATCTTGGAATGTACCAAGAGTCTGGTGTTGACTGCCCATTTTTTATGCTAATAAGAAAACATTAGTTCTTTTTTTCAGGGGAGTTTCTCAAGTGTTTTATTCTAAAAGGAACTATTGCTTTTTTTATACCATAATCCTGGATTTGCTGTATGCTAGGCATGTCCCTACCAGCTTAACAGTATTGACTATCATTTAGCCTTCAGAATTCAATTTATAAAATGTCATTTTTTTTTTCTTTCTGTCAGCTGAGACAGTAGAGCTGAAGCCAAGAGAGGAAAAAGCAAATATTTGAGAGTGTGAATATTATAAGTGTGTGACGGGTAGAAATGAAAATATCCATCTCTAGGTAAAGTGAGCATATTCTTTTTAGATTTCTATGTGCCAGTAAAATGGGGATGAGTAATTCCCTAAAGAGTTGCTCTGAGGTATTAAAATAATTGGGTTAAACACCAAACTTCATATTCATAGATCCCACCAAAATTTTTGCAAATAGGGGTTACGGACTGGACTAATCTTTTTTTTTTTTGGTAGGGGATGGAGTAAGAGAGAAAGCGCTTCAGTGATATCTTTCACAGCAATCATGATGTTGAGTTTTGAGAAAATCCAATAAAAATTATAGAGTGCTATAGAATAAATAAATAAGAAAAAAATAGAAAATAGCCAGAGATTGCTACAGGGGAAAGAGGCAAAAACTACTAGAGGGAATACAGAGGAAGAAACTAATTAGAAAACAGGTCATAAGAAATATCATCTTATTCTCTCCCCTGGCTGTTTTTTATGGCTTTATTCATTGGGTGAAAATTCTGGAATGTTCAGTGATATCTCTTAGCTCAGCATTTTATCAAGATCTTTTCATTTTCTCGTAATGAAATGCAATCCCTCTCCCTTCTTATGGTGACGGGCACATGATGAATGATGGGAAAGGAATTCAAGGACCCCAGGATCTTGTTTCTGCTTGATACACAGCAGATGAGATGCCTGAGGTGTCAGTAAATATCGGAGATTTTATTTCCAAGTGGTTAGAAACTTTACGTACCGCCTCTCCTTTGCACACATACAGAGTAATTGGATTATTTTCATGGAGTCAGTCAGGATTTTGGTGTCACGTAACATCAGTGAAAGAAATGTGATTGCTTGAGTTTCACTCAATGTACTCCTGCAGATCGAAACTTTCTCTAACCAGGAGGTATGTGAACTCCTTGTGTGCTCGCCTGGAGCCTTCTGACCTTCTCTGTCAAAAGCCGTTTCTGTCCTGACGTTCCCGGTGATGGTCGTGGGTCCGATGGCAGTTACATAACCACAGTCCCTTTTGCAGTCAGGCTGGCCTTTATTCAGAGAGCTAGTACAGGATTTCTTCTTGGCAGAAATAAGCAAAGAAAAAGCTATTCAGATTTTTTTTGTTAATGGAAACATTATGAAAAACAAAGTATCTGAATGGCTCTGAAATTTGAGGATGGTATTTTATCTAAAGGAATTGGTGGGGAATATCAGGGTCATTTCTTAGATCTGATCTTTGTAAGTAATAGGGGCCTTTTTGTATTGACGTTGCATTTTTAAAAGGCATCTTGACATACTGGGGGTTGGGGTCCGGTGTGGGGGGACCCTAGATCAGGAGGAGACAAGGCCACTAGTTCTAGTCCAGGCTGTGTTGTGGTCTCACTTGTTTAGCAGTCTGATTCATGGAGGCCCTGTGTAATCCCAAGGTCCTCGCAGTTCTGAAGCTTCGTGTTTTAATTAGGGGCAGCTTGAGGACTCAGGAGGCCCACGTTATTGACATTAAGAAGACACCTTTTTTTTGGGGGGGGGGGCTTCCCTATTGGCGCAGTGGTTGAGAGTCCGCCTGCCGATGCAGGGGACACGGGTTCGTGGCCCGGTCCGGGAAGATCCCACGTGCCGCGGAGCGGCTGGGCCCGTGAGCCATGGCCACTGAGCGTGCGCGTCCGGAACCTATGCTCCGCAACGGGAGAGGCCACGACAGTGAGAGGCCCGCGTACCACAAAAAAAAAAAAAAGAAGAAGACACCTTTTTTTTTTTCTTTTAAAGAGGATATCTTTGAAAGCTAGTGTTGGAAGTCAGGGAAGGATATTTTAGCCACAAATTGCTGTTACATTTGTATTTTATAATGATGATTTCAGATTTATGCTTGTGCCCTGAAGCTAACTGATTGTGAAGAAAACAAAAGAAAAAAGGAAGAATGCTTGCATGTATCACAGCAGAAAAGCGATCACTTGACTCTCAGGGATGTGGCTCCTCACCTGCTTTTTTTGGGTTCTTCTAACCGCCCACATCTTTCGTGTAGGTACTAAAACTTAAATTGACGTCCATGCATATCTTTGCAGCGTATCTCTGTGACCCTCTGACATTCCTTTACTTTCTTGGACTTGTGCTCATTTTACGGTGGTTTTGAGAAACAGAACATATAGAAACCTCAGTGTCTTTTACAGATACAGTACGGTAGTTGATTAAAAAAAAAGTGTGTGTGTGTGTGTGTATGTATGTATGTGTGTATGGAAAGAACGGACGCACCACTGGGGAGTGGACTAAAAGTCTAGTTGGAACTTTGATGCTGTCACAGGCTGACGGCTCCTCCTCAGGGGTCACTGACCCCACACAGGTACTAGAGTCCACATGGGATGTGAAAACTGGGAGATGAACACTTAGGCGTGGGCAGATATATTGCTAACAGATGCAGAGACAGTCCGCTCTCTTCCATGTTCATAGCTGGCTTTCCATTTTCAGCTTGGGCTCATCCTCAAATGTATTCCTGTATAAACTCCAATCAGAGTAGTAGCCAGTCCCAGCTTTTGTGTTCATAATATAACCTGAGGAATTCAAAGCAACATTTTTAGTCATCTGGCATAAACAGTTCTTGTATTAGCAACTTCATTAGAAATCCCCTGGTGCATAATTTCTGTTAATGACTTCATCAAGGAATCCCCATCATTGCTTCCCAAACAGCCTTTTTGACTGCTGAGCTTGAAGTGAATCAAGGAAGGTTTAAATATCCCACAGTTTTGCAGTTACAGAAACTGCTAGGAGTTGTGAGCCATATCTCCTCACTATGTGGCCTGGGTTGCTTCTCCTGCATTCTTCTTGTTTTCTCATCTGCTCTATCATCATGATGTTGCTTGAAAGGAAAAAGAAATATCAGATTGGCATTGAATCTCCAGAATCTGGAAATGGGCTGTTAGAATTTGAAAAGCATATTCATTTTCTGCTTTCTGTCTCTCTGTACTTACTCCTGTTCACCCCTAATCTTGTCCTGTAGCTGGTATGTAGGATTCTATCATCAGCCTTAAATATATTTGACCAGGTACTACCCTAGAAAAACTTAAGGATGAATATTATGTACTTTGATAGACTCCTGGGTAGGAAGACTTGGAGACCTGGACTCAACTCCAGACACAGCTATTCACTTATGGCTTTGGTCAACACCTTAACCTCCCCAGGGTTCCATTGTCTAGTCTAATAAAGCATGGTGCCTTCTGACTCTGAACTTCTGCCTCATGAAATAATCCAAGCCATATTGTCAATGATTACTGCTCTTCATATCAGCCTTGGAGATAGAGCTTTCCAGACCTGCTCTAAGTTCTGGACTATACAAATACATGAGCTTTTCAGTATCCAGTGGCCCCAGGAAAGTAAAATATAGCTGGTGGCATTTTTGAACTTTGTTTGAACTGGCTTCTATTTTTGGTCCACATAGAAATGGAATCGGATTGAAAAGCAGCCTCATGTCTGTGCTGTGTACTCCTTTACCCTTTATGTTGGACAGAGAAGCAAAGGCCTTGAGGTCATTGAGCCTTAAGATAGAACATTTGACAATAGTTATGGGGAGAGGTGGGGAAATCTCTGTGGGGAATGCAGTGTGGTTGTTGAAGAACCTTAATGGTGTACAGTTCTAGGGGATTAATGAAAGAGAAGACTTGTGCTCACAGGTGTGTGTGTGTATGAGAGAGAGAGAGGGAGGGAGAGAGGGAGACAGAGAGCAGAAGAGGTAGATCGATATCTGGAAAGTCTTCATGAATGGGAGAGAACCAGCAGAAAGTCCTTGGGAAGTTTTTATTTTTATTTTTTCATCTGTGTGAATATGTTTGTATTGGAATGGTTCTGAATCCCAGGCTTTAGATAACCTAAGGTAGTAGGACATAGTATCAAGAGGTAAAATTTTATCACCCAAAGTTGAGAAGTATTAAATAACTGAGAAAGAAGAAAAGGAAATAAAAGTTAAAACTAGATGGAGAAAATGATGCTGGTCATTTAGCAAACTCTCTGGCATTGTTTCTGCATATGTAGAGGAGTTGGACCAAATTAGACTTTAAGCTCCTGTTCTGTGTAGGTTACAAGTACAGTGGAAGATGTTTCTGACCTTGAAGAGAACTTAGATGTTTCATCAATTTTTTTCATTCAGTTTTTATTCTTTTCCTGAAGGTATAGTATATGCAAACTGTAAAAAATAAAATGACAGAATAGCATGTGGGAAAAAAGCCAAAATTCCCTGAAATATTTCCATCTATATAATCCTAATGGGTTTACCGTCAATCATTTGGTGAAGATATTATTAGACTTCTGTGCAACCAGCATAAACTCTTTCATATCATTCAAGGTGAAGGAAATAAATGGTCACATCTTATGTTTCTCCAAACTAAGTTAAAACCCACTGAAATATATACTTGCCAGATTGACAGGAGTTTCAGTATTACCCTCCAGGGATGTCCTCTCCTGTCTCTCCCACCCCAAGTTTACACAGTCCAAAGAGGAAATTCACTGAGATTGGCATTCAAGCAAGAAGAGCCTTTGTCTGTCTCCTGCGGCTCTCCCTGCTCCTTAGCCCTCCTGCCATGCTGAACACTGGCCCCACATGGCTGACCAGCAGTGCTTGCCTGTTTCACTGTGTTATGTCCTGAGCTTGAACTCCCAGGAAAGACCACGTGGCTCTTCGAATAAGGTCACCTCCACTGGTTTAGTGCCCCATCATTTTACGTGTTACATAGAATTTCACTGATGACCTGTACCATCATTTGTTTAGCCAGTCATCTAATGGTGAATGTTTAGGTCGTTGTCAGTATTTGTCATAATTATGTCATGGTGAAAACCCTATTCAATTGTGTCTTTAGACTTAATACCCAGGGGTCATGTTGATGGATCAAAAAATATACCTGTTAAATTTCTACCCCTATTGCAAATTTGCATCCCAGGATAGATGCATCAATTTACTCTCCCAGTGAGAGTGCATGAGAGTGCCTTGCATTGTCACGCTTGCTGGTGATCTCTCTGAAAGAAAAAAATAGTTCTGGCTACCACAATCTCCAAAGGAGAACATATGGTCCCACACGTGGGCAAAATTATATTTAGAGAACTTGAGCTCCTCTGTGTATTCAGGATCCATCTGTTAGGGACTTATTGTTTTTCTTTTTCCTTTTTTTTTTTTGTTAGTTTGTTTTGAATTGATTGTGTCTACCCATTTGGAATCAGAGGATGGGCTATTTACCTCATATTCTTTCAATCATATATGAAGATGTGGCCAGATTTCTCTCAACCTGCTGGGCATTTATGACTTTTTTATTATGTGTTTCCGTATACATATGATTTACCCAGTAGAATAAATTTAAGTCCAGGAAGTCCAATTAAAATTTCCTTAAGTGGTATCCTAAAAGCCAGCTGTGAGCTTGAAAACTCAGCAGAACTGTGAAGTTGTTAGAGATCTCTCCCTTAGCCCTCTTTTTCTGTGGTTTCCTGATGGCTAGGTTACGTTAGGTTAGCCAGTATTCATTTCTGAGTCTGTCTTTGTTGTTTCTCTGAAGATTACCCGTTATTGTCTGTCTTTTGTTCTTTAGCCAGATTCACTTGCCATTAAAAATTTTTCATCTTTTCCCTTTATTTTACCCTTCTTCTTTGGAAAATGTCCTATATTCTATGCTTTTGATTTGAATGGTCTCCTAAATATTACAAAGGCCTATGTTAAAATTTTGTCAGCAGTGAGGCCATATGGTTTCCTAGATGTTCCACAGACTAAAGAAAACACTTATTCCAATATTTTGAATCCAACTCTGAGGACTTAAACATATGGTATAAAGATGCTAGGCAAATGGCTTTTAATATTAGAACCATATCCAGCAGAGTGGCACATGAACTCATCTCTAAGACTTGCTTAGAGAGGGATGAAGCTTGCAGCTGTGTCTCATTGTGCTCACGTGCAGTGTGCCTGCCCTTGGGGCAAGTCCTTTCCTGTTGGGCCTTCGTTCCTCATGGGTAAAATGAGCTGTAACGTTCCACTATTTCATAATCCCTCCCCTTGAAGTGGGCCCACAGAAGCAGAGAGGGAGGCAGTGAAAATGGAGTGTCTAATCCATCAAGGAAGACCCCCTCTGAGGTCTGAATGAACACAATCTGTACACAGGAGAAATCTGTGCACAGAGGAATAAGACCAGAAAACTTGAAAAAAAAATGTCTTGCTACAAAACTTAGGAATGCTGGATAAAATATAACAATTATATGTTTTAATGAATATCAGGGATAACCAGAAAATAAAGGAAATATCAGGGACCAAAAATGAGGAGGTAACTGAAGACCTGATCTGTCATGGGAGAAATCGGAGTAGGGGCTGGGTGAGGGGGGGTGAGACCACAGGAGGTGGGGAATGAGGGTGGGGCTTGAGTTTTATCTTCTCTTTGAGAAGTTGGAAGTGAGTCATCCTCTCAGAAACTCAGGACACTCAAATAATTTTTTAAATTCACATATACATGTCCTAACAATACAAAGGAAAATATCCAAATGTTGAAAAACATGTAAATGCTTAAAGACAAAATATTACCTAAAATATGACAGAATTAAGACCAAAGCAGTGTGTCTCCCAGGGCTGCTGTAACAACCACAAACTAAGTGGCTTAGAACAATAGACATTTTTTCTCTCACAGTTCTGGAGACTAGAAGTCCAAAATCAAGGTGTTGGCAGGGCCATGATCTGTCTGAAGGCTCTAGAGGAGAGTCTGTTCCATGTTTCTCCTAGCTTCTGGTACTCCTGGCAATCGTTGGTGTTCCTTGTCTTGTAGACACATCACTCCATCTGTGCCTCTGTCATCACAAGGTGTTTTCCCTATGTTTCTGTTTCCTTGTTTCTTCTCTTTTTATAAGACCATCAGTCATATTGGATTAAGGGTCCACCCTAATGCAGTATGACCTCATTTTAATATGATTACGTCTGTGATGGTATACCAAGTAGAGGCAGACCAACATTTTTAAAAAGCAGGATTATGTCTGAACCTACTATCAGACATAATTAAATTAAGGGTAGAAAGGAAAGAATTAAATGAAGCAAAAAATAGCTTGCTTTTTACAGAAGAATGACACCTAGTAAATGTATAAGGAATGATAGAGTTAGAAAATCACAATTCTCTAACCCCCAATTGAAAAATGATTTTGATAAATGATGTTAGAGTCATTAATATGTTTGTATGGTACTAGGTTGTCACACCACAAAATTATTCCTAATTGAAAAGGTGGAAATCTAACTTTATCAAGGGGAAACCTGGAGGTGACCACTTTAACCACTTGGTCAAACTGAGCATTGATAATAGTGGGACAACCTGACATGTATGCCTCCTGATGTGATGTAACCTGAAGCACATATCCTCACCTTAGGAAGCAGTCTTCAGCCAAATAATTAACCTGAACCTAATTAAGCCTTGTGCACCTATCTTTGAGATTTCAAAAAATACATAGAGGACCAAGTTAAGTGACGCCATCAGAAAACAATTGGATGAATCTGAAGTTTGTAACATTCTCCAAAACAGTTGAGCTGGTCTGTTGAAATACCAGTGTCATGGAAGAAAAAGAAGAAGGGGTAGGGGAAACATTTCAGAACTGAAAGACTAGAAGGACATAAAAACTAAATGTCATTCATGAACCATGATTGATGTTCTGGAAAAGTGAGTTTAAAAGATATTCTGAAGATCTAAGCAAATCACACATGGATAAGATATGGATATTAGGAAATTATTGTTTTAAAGTGTGGTATTAGCATGTGGTTATTTGAGACAATGTGCTTATTCTTAGGAGTTGCTTAATAAAATATTTGGGGATGAAGTGTCATAAAGTTGGAATTTGCTTTCTCATGGTTAAGCAAAAAATATAAATCTGTATGTAATATATATATACACATCAAAAACAAATGTACAAAATTGTTAATTTAAAAAATTGAGATAGTACATATATAGATTATTCTTGCACTGTTGTTTTCAAGTTTTTTAAATAACAAAATGTTGGGGGAGAAATCCAGTTGGTCTTATTCAAGCTCGATGATGGCTTTCTATGAGGGAGGCTGCTAACACATTTTGCCATATTAGGTGCAAGGAGATGTATATAATTATTTCCGGAAGTGATAAAGGCATTTGATACAATTGGGTATTCATTCCAGTAATTCCTTATAGGAATAGATTAATGCTTCCTTAATCTGCCTCAGTCTCACCAACCAGCATCATGCCAAAGTTTTAAAATACTCCCATTAGAGTCAGGAATAAGACTGTTGCTTAACTTTATTCTGGAGGTACTTTGTCATCAACACAGTTCAACAAGGAAAACAGAGTGGGAGTATAGAAACTGGAAGAGGCAGTAAAATCATTGCTATTATCAGATGATATGACTGTGTACCTAGAAAGCTTTATGGGATCAAATAGAATAACATGACAAACAATAAGCACACTCTTTTTTTTTTTCCCCCCCGGTACGCGGGCCTCTCACTGTTGTGGCCTCTCCCATTGTGGAGCGCAGGCTCAGCGGCCATGGCTCATGGGCCCAGCTGCTCCGCGGCATGTGGGATCTTCCCGGACCGGGGCACGAACCCGTGTCCCCTGCATCGGCAGGCGCACACTCAACCACTGCGCCACCAGGGAAGCCCAGCACACTCATTTTAACATACAGAAATATTAACATACAGAAATAGCTTACATAGATAAAAACAACCACCAGTTAGAAGATAGAGTGGAAGAAAAGACCTCATTTGCAGTAGCATTAAAAAAAAATGGCTAGGAATAAATTTTTTTATCTTAAATTAAAAAAAATAAAGTAAAATTCTTCCTTAGAAGGAGGCATAAGAAATAGAAAGGCGTACCATGTTCTTTTTTAGATGAGGAGACTCAGCATCATAAAGGTAGCAGTTTTACCTGAATTAAACTATAAATGTAACATGATACTTGTAAAAAATGCTACTGTAAAATTATCATGGTTTTTTTATGGAGAAATAATCAAGTATAGCTTGAAAAAATATAAAGAAGGATCATAAGGTAGCTAGCCCTGACAGATATTAAAAACATTTAAAAATCTTTAGTATTTAAAACAGTATGTTACTGGTTCTGTGACTTTGAAAATATTAGAAAAAAATAAATTAGAAAGACAGGGAATATGCTGCAGAAAATCCTATTAAACTAAATTTAGATACTTGCCCCTTGCAGTGTTCCAAATGCTCTTGAATCTGTTAATGCCTTGCAGTCAGCTGGTTATGTCACTTGATTATCCTTTTGTTAATCCTGGCTCTTGCTCTGACCTGAACGAAGCCAGTTATTTTATCCTGCCCTCAGAAATTGCTTAGGACTGGGACAGAAGACAACCCAGCCGTCTTTACTAAATCCTTCAAGGTGTGTATACATGAGACATTGGCAGGAACCTCAAGCTCTTCAAAGAAGACTCAACCCAGATGAAATGTGGAGGTAGCCTGGGTGTGTCCAGAATTTCTGATCCTTTGCCAAATGAAAATCAGCTACATTCTATGCGTAGGGAAATTTTTTTAAGGATTTTGGGGCTCAGAAAAAAACCATTTTTTTTTAACAACTAGACTAAGTGAACCTCTTTTCATGAAGATGTTTAAGATGCTGTGAGACCAACTAATTATGAGATTGATCAAGGTTGAATCTTGATACTCATAATGATAAATTTGACTTTTAAAATGAGTGTGACTGTTTAGAATAACATGTGCTGGTTTCATCCAATTTGTAAATTTCAGATTTTAAACAAAGCTTAGAATTGTATTCTTTGGGAATTTACACCTTTTTATTTTGGAGTTAAGGGACTCTGGGCCACTCAGTAGGGCCTGGATTCCAGGTCTCCCAATCCCCATGCTTGTGCCCTTTCTATAGGATCATACTTCTTTTCACACCTTTAAATTAGTTATCTTCATTTCCTTAGAATGTGCGCTGAAGTTTTCAGAAGGGCATGATAGACGTGAATGTAGTTTTATGGTGTCTTAATGTAAATGTTTTCTCCACATTGCCTGTGATGCTAGCACTTTTTCATGAACTTTCCTATGCTCTAAGTTGCTGCCAGATGCAGCAGGAACAATTGCTATTCCTAAGGAAACCCATAGCTCACTTTATTTTCCTCTTACCTTTTCTTACCCTGGTAAACTTTCATGGTCATTTAGCTCTGTCATAAGAATGAAAGAATGCAGTGAGTTTAATCTTTCCTGTGTTCAGTTATATGGTCCACACTGTTTGTGTCTTCATTCCAGTTTTTTTTTGTGTGTGTGTGTGTGTGTGTGAATGGAAAGTTTTATTTATGAAGGAAGATCTGCATCTTTTTTTTTTCCCACTCCCAGCTTCAGATGTCTCATAGATGGGCAGCTCAAGTCACTTGGATCTTCCTCATTTATCCCTCTCTTCCTGATGTCTAAGGCTAATCTTATACTGTTAAAATGAATAATGACATAAAAAGTAGAATCCTGCTTCCTATATAGGAGAGACTTAATTAAGAGCCAGAGAAGGCTAGAGAAAGCTGCTGTAGGGTTTTGCCTCAACAAAGTAGTAAGTGTTGAAAGGAAATGCAAGCAGTGTGCTTTGGTAAGAGAATTGTAGCATGTCAGGGTAACAAGGGACTTTTAGGCAACATCTGTGTACAACGATGTGACGTATAAAGCCCCCCCAACTGCTGACCAGTGGTCAGCCAACCGTTTGAGCCACGCTGAAGACCAGAAACTCGTGAGTACAGCTAGAATGACAGAAAGAACCTTGGCTTTTGGTTGGTCTCTGCATCCTGACTGCAACACATGTGCTCTGTTACCTTGGGCAAAACCGTCTCTCATCCTCAATTTCTTTATTGTAATCTCATTAGGCTGTTATGAGAATTCAGTGAGATCACAATAACTATTATTCTCAGCTAGTCCGTACTCAGAAGCAGAGCTGAAGATATCTTCCTGTTCTCATCTCTTGGTTCTGAGTGTACCTCTTGGGGCTATGCAGAACGTGTTTGTAATCTCAGTACCTAACCTCTGTGGTTTAATTTAATAATTTCAGATCTCACCTCTCTCTAGGGCTGTTTGTTGTCCTTTGTGTATTTGAAAGCTGTGTAATTGAAGGACAAATGCACACAAAACATTGGTAAGCTGGTGGCACCTTAGAGCATTCTCTGTGATCTACCTATATCCTACTGCGTTATACTGAGTTTATGCTACACAGACAGTCTCATTTGTGAACTTGGTGTGTTTATGAACAGAAGCTTAAATTAAATTTAACCGTTTCATTTCAGTCATCTACTGATGTGGAAAATTGTTCACTTTCTGGAGAATATACTGTGTACATACGTTTCAGTCAGAGGGGAGTGAGAGTTATCATTGGCATCAGACATTTACTTTACAGCTGTTAGAACTTAACCCTTACCCCTAAGATATAAAGCACAGCCTATACATAAGTCTTTTCCACTTGCTACTGATAATCGAAATTCTGTCCCAACACAACAGGTGATAAAGTAACCCCATAGACATATATGATCTCACACATACCCATCACATGTATTTACTCTTTACATTCCAAATACAGGGTGAGACCTGGAGAGACACATTTTCACATTTGTCCTCTTAGAAGCATGTGGCTTTTATGCATGCTGTCCCCATCGTGTTAAATAGAGTGTACAAAGATAATTCAGCAGAACTTTATCTCTGGGCATCTCAATTCTGAATGGTCTGTGATTCAGGGGTGCCCTCAGGGCCTCTGAGATGGCTCAAGAAGGGTCTGTCCCTGGATTCTGGACTATCCTTATTGTCTTGTCCTCTTTCTTCCCCTCATGGTCATCTTTTCTCTTTCCAGTTGCTGTGCCTGCTTCTTGACATTCTTATCACCACCTCTACCCCTTTGTTCTTTTTTTTTCCTCCTACAATTTCCCTTACACTTCAGTTTGTTTTTCATATTCAGCGATGCTGAATTTTGCTTCAGCTTAATTGATTGCCGTATGTCATACATTTGATTATTTGAGCTTCACCCTTCTTGGTCCTGTTTCATGTCAGATATTTGTTTCTAGAGAAACTCTACCTTGAGTAATTTAGGAACCCTGGAGTAGAACATATTCTCACTTGGGCTTTTAAACATGTAAAATTTGAGGATGGACCCTGTTAGATCTTGAATTCCTTAGAACCTCATCATGTATATAGTTAGCAAATATATATGACTGTATTACATTGCACTCATAAATTAAATGTTCCCTAACCACAAGCACAGTGGTCAGGTCTCTCTGGTGGCTTAAACAGACCACTTTACGTACCCTCATGTAACTCAGATAATGAATGCCCTTTGTTGTGCTTCCAATTTGCTATGTGAAGGAGGTCCACTTCTGAGATCGGTTTTAAAAGTGTTCTTTCAAGGCTGTCTGCATGGCCCCACTTAAGAAATTAGGCTATGCAAATCCAACCTGATTACATGATTCAGGTCTAAGGAACTTCGAAGTTCATTTGAGGTTCTTGGTTACCATAGCTTTTAGATTTTACTGGAATTGAAAAACTGAATTTTAGGCTTTTTAAGTTTGATGCAAGAATTCCACTTCTGGCACCAGTATATTTTCTTTAATTCTGAGACCTAACTGACCAGGCTATAATTTTTCTCTGTATTCAGAAATTGATTCTGTGGCCTTGATATACTTTTGTTTATCAGTTTATTTCCTGCTGCCATGACTCTTACTCCTATCAAAACACTTGTTTCTAATGTAGGTAAAGTGCTAAGCCCAGAGATTCTGCTGATCTGTAATGTTCCTAATTGTGCAGGTTGAAGTGTCCCAGGGCTTGCTCATTTAGGGTCCACGGAGAATGCATTTGGCCTGGAAGAAGCTTGTTTTGTTTACTTATATCTTGTGAGAGAGGTCACTCCTTTATAGTGACCTGGCATGGGCCGAGGGCACGACTCCCCTTTTAGGCCCAGCTCATCGGTAGAAAGCCCAGCAATGTGGTTTGTGACTATTATTTTTCCTGTGGCAGTGCAGTGTGGGAAGCCAGAATCTTTTTGGAAAATCTGATGTTTTTTATTTACCAGAAAGATTCACAGAATCGAAGGAAAAAAAATCCCGCAGTCGTCTAGTGTGCACAGTTCAAAACTGTCATTTATTTTAGTTTGAATTGTTGCTTCAGGAAAACCATTATCCATAATCTTTTATCAGGTTTAGCTGCATGCTGAAGTACTCTTCTAATATCTTATTATTAGACAGTGAAGCCATTTTTCCTCTGTGTATGAGTATAAAGCAGAAGCTTGTTAAACCTTTAATCAAGAAGTCATCCCAGATTCCTAGTCCCACATGGAAGAACATATTTCTTGTGTGGCGTGTTCATAAAGTCAAAGGCCCAGTCCATGCACAGATGCATGTTACTCCTCAGCAGAGAGACACCCTAGATATTAGCCTGTATCTGGTACTGTGCCTGTCATTCAAGGGGGCTGTGTATCATTGGCCTCTTTTCCCCCACTGTGCTTAGCAGGGCCCCCAGACTGCATCATAAAGAACTTAAGAATGAAAATGGAAACTAACATGTGAATGACTACATGTAACATATAAAAAAAGAGGTTTTCTCATTACACGTATATGTATGTGTGTGTCTAACCTATGTGCATTATACACACACACGCACACATATGTTTAACCTATATTCTGTCTCCTCTGTTACAGTGCTTACTTTACAAAACGGCAATATTTTTATTCTTTGGATAGCTGAACTGGCATTCATTCATATACGTATTAAGTTTCTACTAATGTTCTAAGCACTATGAAAGAATAAAAATATGAATCTTGTTGTCAAGTAGCTTACAGCCTCCTGGGAGAGGTAGAACCATTAATATAGAGTTGAGGGACGTGCTAATAGAGATACTATATGTAAAAGGTGCTTTGGAACCTTAGAGGAAGGAGTGAAGTCCTTGGGTAGGGGTCTCAGGGTAAGATGGAATTTTCTGGGAAAGACCCGCTGTGTTGAGGAATCTGAATTTCACCCTAAAGTCAGTTAGGGAACCGTTAGTGAATTTTATCCCTCAGAATGACATGGTCAGATCTGCCTTCTAGGAAGTTCACTCTGTGAACTACAATTTAAGAATGAGAGGGTAAGGTTATTCCCCAAAAAATTAAACATAAAATTACCGTGTGATCCAGCAAGTCCTCTTCTGAGTAAATTCCCAAAAGAACTGAAAGTCAGGTACACCCATATTCACAGCAGTACAATTCACAATAGCCAAGAGGTGGAAGCAACCCAAAGGTCCATGGAAAGATGGACAGATAAACAAAATGTGGTACATAGATACAACAGAATATTATTCAGCCTTAAAAAGGAAGGGCATTCTGACACATGCCGCAACATGGATGAACCCCGAAGATATAACGCTAAGTGAAATAAGCCAGTCTTCATCTGTGAAGTGTGATAATAGCACCTGCTTCATAAAACAACAGGGCAGTCCTGAGTGATAAATGAGTTAACTCATATAAAGTGCTTCAAAGGATGCCTGATACACGGTAACTCCTCAGATATTAGCTGCTACTGGTGCTGCTTTTGCTGCTACTGTTACTACTCCTACTTTAGTTGAAGCAGTAAGAGGATAGATACAGCATATTAATCTTGGTTCTTTGACTTTGATGGGATGTCCTATTTTTAACAGTTTTATTGAGGTACAGTTGACATACAATGAGTGCACCTATTTAAAGCGCACAGTTTGCAAATGTTTGACATATGTATACATCCATGAAACCATTCATGAAATACCGAAAGTGAGAGTGTCTATTGCCCCTCAGATTTTTCTCAGGCCCCTTGGTAATCACTCCCTTTCACGTCTGGCTTTATCTTTCCAGGCAACCACTGCTGTTCTTTCTCTTGCTATGATTAATTTGCATTTTCTAGAGTCTTATATAAATATGGTCATACAGTATGTACTCTTTTGTCATCTGACTTATTTTAATCAGCATAATTATTGGGATTCATCCATATTCACATATGAATAGTTCATTCCTTTATACTGCCAAATAGTATTCCATTGTATGGATATACCACAGTTTGTTTACACATATACACCTGTTGATGGATATTTGGAGTGCTTCCAGTTTGGGGGTATTACAAATAAAGCTTCTGTGAATATTCATCTATAAGATTTTCTATGGACAGAGATATGCTTTCTTTTCTCTTGGGTAAGTCACGGAGTGGAATGGCTGAATCATATAGCAGTTTTATACTTAGGTTTTCAGGAAACTCCCAAACCAATTTACAAAGTGGTTGTTCCATTTTACATCCTAGCGGCAGTATAGGAGAGCTTCTGTTGCTCCACATTCTCACCAGCACTTGGTATGGCAGGCTTTTTAATTTTAGCCACTCTAATAGGTATACAGTATACAGTGGTATTTGTGGTTTTTTTGGTTTTGTTTTTTTTTTTTTGCGGTACACGGGCCTCTCACTGTTGTGGCCTCTCCCTTTGCGGAGCACAGGCTCTGGACGCGCAGGCTCAGCAGCCATGGCTCACGGGCCTAGCTGCTCCGCGGCATGTGGGATCCTCCTGGGCTGGGGCCCGAACCTGTGTCCCCTGCATCGGCAGGCAGACTCTCCACCACTGCGCCACCAGGGAAGCCCTTAATTGTGGTTTTAATTTGTATTTCCCTAATGACTAATGATGCTAAGTATCTTTTAATGTGTTTATTTGCCATTCCTGTATTTTCCTTGATGATGTGTATTTTCACATCTTTTGTCCATTTATTGGGTTGTTCATTTTCTTGTTCAGTTCTGTTTTATATATGGATACAAGTCCTTTATCAGATATATGCTTTGTAAATATTTTGTCTCTGTCTATGGCTTGACTTTTCATTTTCCTAGCACTGTCTTTGGAGCAGCAGCAGATTTTAATTTTGAAGATCTAATTCATCATTTTTTTCTCTTAAAATTTGTGCTTTTGATATTGTATCTAAAAAAATCATTACCTAATCCAGTATTACAAAGATTTTGTCTTATGTTTAGTTTTAGAAGTTTTATTGTTGTAGGTATTAGAGTTAGATCTCTGAACAGTTCGAGTTAATTTTTGTATATGGTGGAAGATATGGATTGAAGTTTTTGTGCATGGATATACAATTGTGACAGCACCATTGGTTAAAAACTATTCTTTCTTCACTGAATTGTCTCTCCACCTCTGTTTAAAACAATGTGTTGTCCTGTATATCTTTATTAATTTCTGGACTCTCTATTCTGTTACACTAATCTCTTTGTCTATTTGATGCCAGTACCATACTGCCTTGATTACTGTAGATTTATAATAAGTCTTGAAATCAGACAGTGTAAGCCCTTCAACTCTGTTCTTCTTTTTCTAAGTTGTTTTGGCTATCTGTGTTCTTCATATTTCCATTTGGATTTTAGAATCTGCTTGTCAATTTCTACACATACACAGAAGATAGTTAGAATTTTGATTGAGATTGCCTTGAGTCTATAGGTCAATTTGGGTTGATAGAGATCTTAACAGTATTGAGTCTTCTAACCTATGAACAAGGTATTTATTTAGGTCTTTTAAAAATTCTCAGCAATGACATAGTTTCCGCTGTACAGGTTATTGTTTCTTTTGTCAGATTCATCCCCAAATGTTTTATGTTTTTGATGCCATCTTAAATGGTATTTTCATTCATGGTTAGTATATAGAAATACAGTTGATTTTTGTAGGTTGACCTTAGATCCTACAACCTTGCTAAACTCACTTATTAGTTCTAGTAGCCTTTTTGGTAGATTACATTGCAGTTTCTACACAGAAAATTGTGTTACCTGTTTTCTTCCTTCTTAATTTGAATTCTGTTTTTTCTCTTTCTCGTTTTATTATATAATAATAAATATCTCAGTGGCTAGAACCTTCATTACAGTGTTGAATAGAAATGTTAAGCATGAACATCCTTGTGAATGTTCTTGCTTTGTTCCTGATCATGGGAAGAATGACTTCGTTTTATTGATCATTAAGTATGATCTTACCTGTACATGACGTTTTAAATTTGAGGGCGTTACTTTCCACTCCTAGTTGGCTGAGGGTTTTTAGATGTTGGGTTTTGTCAAATGCATTTTCTGTATCTATTGAGATGATTATATTATCTTCCCTTTTTAGCTTCTTATATGCTGATTGATTTTTGGAATGTTAATCTAGCCCTATATTCCTGGCATAAACTTCACTTATTAGTCCTTTAACATTTGTAGAATATGTAGTGATATCACCTGTCTCATTCCTAATATTGGTAATTCGTGTTCTCTTTCTTTTTTCCTGATTAACCTGCCTAGAGGGTTATCAGTTTTGTTGATCTTCTCAAAGAACCTGTTTTTTGTTTTATTGATTTTTCTCTATTGTTTTTATGCTTTTTATTTCATTGATAATTGCTTTGAACTTTATATATAAAAATATGTTATTTAACCATGTGTACATACATTTATATATGTGTGTGTGTATACACATATATAATATGTTTAACCATGTAGCATTTTCTGTGCTCTTCATTTTTTGTGTACATCTAGATTTCCATCTGGTATCATTTATCTTTTCCCTGAAGAGCTTCCTTTAACATTTCTTCTAGTGTGGTTCTTGTGGTGATGGATTATTTTAGTTTTTGTATTTCTGAATATGTCTTTATGTTGCCTTTGCATTTGAAAGGTGTTTTCACTGAATATAGAATTTTTGGTTGACCCTTTTTTCTTTTAGTACTTTTAAAGATGTTGCTCCACATTTTTTTGTTTGTTTGTTTTATATTGTTTATGCTGTCAACCAGAATCTTTATTCCTTTAATCCTCTGTATATAGCATGTCTTTTCTCCTCTGGCCCACTCTTAAGATTTTTTCTTTCTTTCATTTTTTAAACAGAAACAGACTCACAGATTTACTTATTTATTTTTAATAAATTTCTTTATATTTGGTTGTGTTGGGTCTTTGTTGCTGTGCTTGGGCTTTCTCTAGTTGCGGCGAGCAGGGGCTACTCTTCGTTGTGGTGCACGGGCTTCTTATTGTGGTGGCTTCTCTTGTTGCAGAACACGGGCTCTAGATGCGCAGGCTTCAGTAGTTGTGGCACACGGGCTCAGTTGCTGTGGCTTATGGGCTCTAGAACACAGCTTCAGTAGTTGTGGCGCACAGGCTTAGTTGCTCCGCGGCATGTGAGATCTTCCCGGATCAGGCTCGAACCCACGTCCCCTGAATTGGCAGACAGATTCTTAACCACTGCCCCACCAGGGAAGTCTCAAGATTTTTTTCTTGATCATTGGTTTTGAGCAACTTGATTGTGATTTGCTTTGGTGTGGTTTTCTTCATATTTCTTATGTTTAGGGCTTTTTGAGATTCTCAGATTTGTGGCTTCCTCAAGTTTGGAAAAATCTCAACCATTCTTCAAATCTTTTTTCTGCCCCCCACCACTCTCCTCCCCTCCACAAACTCGTTATCCTTATATTAGCTCACTTGAAGTTGTCACCCAAGCTCATTGGTGCTCATTTATTTACTTTTTTAGATTCATTTTTCTCTGTTTCATTTTTGAGTAGTCTCTATTGCTATATTTTAAATTCAGCAATTTCCTGCAGTATTTCCTGTTAATGTCATCCAGTATGTTTTTCATTTCAGACATTGTAGATTTCATCTCTGGGAGTTTGATTAGCATTATATCTATATCTCTATATATGAAGCTAACATTTATTATTGAACATACGGAATACGATTACAATTGTTTCAGTGCTCTTGTCAATTAATTATATCATGCGTCAATTCTGAGTTAGATTTAACTAGTTGTTTTTTTGTATTATAGATTTTTTTGTTTGTTTCCATTTTTGATAATTTTTGGTTGTGAGATGTTGTGAATTTTATCTTATTGGTTGTTTTTATATTCTGTAAGACTTCTGGACCTGAGTTCTGGGACACAGCTAAATGACTTGGAAACAGTTTTCATCTTTTGAGTTTTTCATTTAAGATTTGCTGGGGAGGACCAGAGCAGGTGTTACAGCACCTTATTTCACACTCCTGAGGCAAGAACTCTCTAAGTTCTCTACTCAGTGCTGAGTCAGTTATGGTTTTCCAATATTTCTGATGGGAATATACTCTGTTCCTCTCTCCATGTGAGTCTTGAATGCTGTTCCCTTTAATCTTCTTGGATGATTCTTTCAGCAGTCTTGGTTACTTTCCTTACATGCTTGCGTTGATCAGTTTTGCTTGTGTTTTCAGTTCTCTGCTGAATAGTCAAGGGAACCCTCTACAGATCTCCATGGTTCTCTCTCTGTGCAACTGTGCAGCTCTCTCCACTCCAGTACTCTGCCCTACAAATTCTAGCCTCCTTGCTCTCCTCAGATTCTAATCTCTGAGACTTCACCTGTGTTTTTCCTCCTTGCATTGTGGCCTGTAAAATCTCTCAAAACAGTAAGTTGGGGCAGTTGTAGGGCCCATCTCATTTGTATCCTGCGAGTCAGGGATCAGTGTCTCATTTCCTAATACCCAGTCTTGAAAACTGTTGTTTCTTATACACATGTACACACATATGCACACACATGTGCACAGGCATACATACATATCATATGGTTTGTTCGTTAATTTCAGGCAGGGGGGATAAATCAGTCTTTCTTACTCCATCTTGCTCTGGAACTAAGTCTGATAGGATACTTTTTTTTTTTTAGTTGGAGTAAAATTGCCGTACAATGTTGTATTAGTTTCTGCTGTACAGTGAAGTGAATCAGCTATGTGTATGCCTATATCCCCTCCCTTTTGGACCTCCCTCCCCCTCTCCCCCCCCCCCCCATCTAGGTCATCACAGAGTACCGAGCTGAACTCCCTGTGCTATACAGCAGGTTCTCACTAGCTATCTGTTTTACACATAGTAGTATATTTATGTCAAACCTAATCTCCCAATTTGTCCCACCCTTCCTTTACCCCACCATGTCCACATGTCCATTCTCTACGTCTACGTCTGTATTCCTGCCCTACAAATAGGTTCATCTGTACCATTTTTCTAGATTCCACATATATATGTTAATATATGATATTTGTTTTTCTCTTTTCTAGATTACTTCACTCTGTATGACAGACTCTAGGTCCGTCCACATCTCTACATATGACCCAATTTCATTCCTTTTTATGGCTGAGTAATAGTCCACTGTATATATGTACCCCATCTTCTTTTTTTTTTATGATACATGGGCCTCTCACTGTTGTGGCCTCTCCTGTTGCAGAGCACAGGCTCCGGACGCGCAGGCTCAGCAGCCATGGCCCACGGGCCCAGGCGCTCCGTGGCATGTGGGATCCTCCCGGACCAGGGCATGAACCCATGTCCCCTGCATCAGCAGGCGGACTCTCAACTACTGCGCCACCAGGGAAGCCCTACCCCATCTTCTTTATCCATTCATCTACCATTGGACATTTAGGTTGTTTCCATGTCCTGGCTATTGTAAATAGTGCTGCAGTGAACATTGGGGTGCATGTGTCTTTTTGAATTATGGTTTTCTTAGGGTATACGCCCAGTAGTGGGGTTGCTGGATCATACATACGGTAGTTCTATTTTTAGTTTTTTAAGGAAACCCCATACTGTTCTCCTTAGTGGCTGTATCAATTTACGTTCCCACCAACGGTGCAAGAGTGTCCCCTTTTCTTCACAACCTCTCCAGCATTTATTGTTTGTAGATTGTTTGATGATGGCCATTCTGACTGGTGTGAGGTGATACCTCATTGTAGTTTTGACTTGCAGTTCTCTAATAATTAGTGATGTTGAGCATCTTTCATGTGCCTCTTGGCCATCTGTATGTCTTCTTTGGTGAAATGTCTATTTAGGTCTTCTGCCCATTTTAAAATTTTTAATTGTTTTTTTTTTGATATTGAGCTGCATGAGCTGTTTGTATATTTTGGAGATTAATCCTTTGTCCATTGTTTCATTTGCAAATATTTTCTCCTATTCTGAGGGTTGTGTTTTCGTCTTGTTTATGGTTTCCTTTGCTGTGCAAAAGCTTTTATGTTTAATTAGGTCCCAATTGTTTATTTTTGTTTGTATTTTCATTACTCTAGGAGGTGGGTCAAAAAAGACCTTACTGTGGTTTATGTCAGAGTGTTCTTCCTATGTTTTCTTCTAAGAGTTTTATAGTGTCCGGTCTTACATTTAGGTCTTTAATCCATTTGGAGTTTATTTTTGTGTATGGTATAATGGTAGTGTTCTAATTTCATTCTTTTACATGTAGCTGTCCAGTTTTCCTAGCACCATTTATTGAAGAGGCTGTCTCTTCTCCATTGTATATGTTCTTGCCTCCTTTGTCATAAATTAGGTGACCATATGTGTGCGGGTTTACCTCTGGGCTTTCTGTCCTGTACCATTGATCTATATTTCTGTTTTTGTGTTAATACCATACTGTCTTGATCACTGTAGCTTTGTAGTATAGTGTGAAGTCAGGGAGCCTGATTCCTCCATCTCCGTTTTTCTTTCTCAAGATTGCTTTGGCTATTCAGGGTCTTTTGTGTTTCCATACAAATAGTAAATTTTTTTTTTCCAATTCTGTGAAGAATGCCAGTGGTAGTTTGAAAGGGATTGCATTGAATCTGTAGATTGCTTTGGGTAGTAAAGTCATTTTCACAATATTGATTCTTCCAATCCAGAACATGGTATATTTCTCCATCTGTTTATGTCATTTTTTATTTCTTTCACTTGTGTTTTATAGTTTTCTCAGTACAAGTCTTTTGCCTTTAGGTTTATTCCTACGTATTTTATTCTTTTTGTTGCAGTGGTAAATGGGATTATTTCCTTGATTTCTCTTTCTGATTTTTCATTGTTAGTGTATAGGAATGCCAGAGATTTCTGTGCATTAATTTGGTATCCTGCAACCTTACCAAATTCATTGATTAGTTCTAGTAGTTTTCTGGTGGCATCTTTAGGATTCTCTATGTATAGTATCATGTCATCTGCAAACAGTGACAGTTTTACTTCTTCTTTTCCGATTCGGATTCCTTTTATTCCTTTTTCTTCTCTGATTTCCGTGGCTAGGACTTCCAGAACTGTGTTGAATAAGAGTGGCGAGAGTGGACATCCTTGTCTTGTTCCTGCTCTTAGTGGAAATGCTTTCATTTTTTCACCATTGAATATGATGTTTGCTGTGGGTTTGTCATATATGGCCTTTATTATGTTGAGGTAGGTTCCCTCTGTGCCCATTTTCTGGAGAGTTTTTATCTGATCATCTCAGTAGATGCAGAAAAAGCTTTTGACAAAATTCAACACCCATTTCTGATAGGATGCTTTTTGAATTGTCAGAACCTGTTAGATGAATGTTTTTCAAAGGCATCCATTGTGGTGCAATGGGAACAGTGATATAAGGCTGCGAGAGCCTCATCCTTTCTACCAATGACCATCTGTATAAGTTTTTTCAAGGGATGGACTCATGGAGTCTCCTGGTTGGATGGGACTCTACAGGTTATGTGGCTGATCCTCCAGCTGATGCATAAAACCCTTTCTGTACAGTCTCTCCTGTACTCTCGCATGTTGGGCAACTCGCCTTTTTAAAGGACACATTTCCTATTTAGATGTTTCTCATGGTTAGAAACTTCTTAACTTACATGAGCTAGAATCTTTCTCCCACTAACTTCCATCTAGATTTGTCTAGTGAAGTCATGTGAAATTACTTTAATCCCTTTTCCACACAATAACCTCCCTTACATTTGAGGGCCAAGTGCCTGCTTTCTTCCCAGGGCATCTCCAGGATAAATATCTTGATCTCTCTGAACCTCAATTGTCTTATCTCTAGAATGTAGTTACAAAAAGGATTCCTGCATCTGTGAGTGCCTTCGTGAGTGAGATACCATGCTAGATGCTAAGGATACAGAAGAGAATATACTGTCTCTGCCTCCCAGAAACTCACCAGGGAAGAGAAGTCAAATGATGCAGCAGAGAGATAAAAAGCCCTCTTAATAGAAGTGTGCCAAGTGTGCTGGACCCTTCACAAGATTTTAGAGAAGATCAAATTAATTAAGATATTGGAAGTATAGTCTATACACTATAAAAGACTGTAAGTGTGTTTGGTATTACTATTAGCGGTAGTCAGAGATGTACCAATAGCTGATCTGTCCCCATTATTTTTTCTGAAGCCTGTTATGCCTCTGACCTTTTCAGTTTGAAGCTTCTGTTTGAAACCTCTGAGTTCCACATAATTAATGAGTTTGGATAGGTGATGGTGCCCACAGGGGGCTAGAAACATGCCAGTAAGTTTATCTTTCCTCCTGCTCTTGCAGGTTGTTTGGGTTCAGGGCTTGTAAAAGACAATTGTACTCAGTGAATTTTTAAGTGAATTCAGATCTTATAAGCTAGGGACACTGTAAATCTCTACTGATGCTTTATTGTTTAAAACTCCAGATGGTGATGGTAATACTTCAGCTTTTCTCCATATGGAGAAACAGAAGACAGCTTTCAGAAGAAAGCAGTGGCAAAATTCAGATATCGTCATTTTGTAACACTAGGTCACTCTGTGTCTCCCTCACAGGGTGTTTGAGCTTCTCATCGTGATTTTTCAAGCATCTCTTTACTTTGCCAAGCATATCATAAATGTAAGTAAGAGGAAGAACTATATATCGATGTGACACGATGCTGAGGTTAGGGTTTGCCACAATATGGCAGCATTTCTTACACTTGGGGAACTTAAAAATGCAGATTCCCATTCCCAGACCCTACCTCCAAATACTCGGATTTAGCTATCTGGTGGGTGTTGGGAGAGGGGGAGAGGTGCTGCAGTGTACTTGAAATTCGTTTCTGGATAATTCTAGTACAGGTGGGCGCTGCGTTGAGAAACACTGGGGGCGGAGTGCACCTGTGATATGAGGGCAGTAAATCTTGTCCCGCCTCTGACTCTATTTGTTCTTGCCTCCACTAACTTTGGAGGGTCTCCTTTTTATCAGGAGTTTATATCGTGAGGAGTCGACAAGATGAGTCACATAGTTCCATTCTCAAAGAATCTTCAGTATAGCCTTAAGATGTCTGTAGATCCTGGTTTAGTAACTACATGACTTGGAGTGGGTTACTTTTAAGCTTAGTGATATAACCTGGATAATACAATCTACCTTTTCTTCAGGATTTTTAGGAAAACTGATTAAAGGTTAATAGGAAGACTGTTATCTTCCCTAAGCTGGACAAGAACTGATTGAGTATAGCTGATATCCATTATTCAAGAGAAAACATTTCTCCATGCCATCTTGAGCATTCATTTCCTTTTGGAAGTACTTCTGTTTTGTTTCGTTTTATAGTTGTAATTTAACTGTTTGTCTTTTGAGTGTGCTGTAAAATGTTGGGTTACAAAAGTTCCTTCTGTTACCAAATGGCTCATCAGGATCTAGACTTCTCTGGGCCACTTGCCTTCAGGGTCTGCTAGGGCTGCTACCACCACCACTTATTGTCTTTGTGAATTAGCCATTTTCTCCTGTCAGTAATTTCTGTTCAAATCTGATTATACCAACTAGGCTTCCAGTAGGAAGTGGTAGGTGTAGGTGTATCCAGGGCACTCTAAATATAATTACTGGGTTCTTTGAGCTAGCTCATTATTTCGGCTTCATGGTGCCCCATACCCCTTTCTTTCACAGATGTCTTTAGCTAAATCACCAGTACCTGCTTAGTAAATTTGCTTCAACTGTAAAAGATAAACAATACTCTACAGTAAAAGCACATTTAAAATACACAGAAAGCAGCAAAAAAAAAAAAAAAAAACCCACCGCAACGTTTTCTGAGAGACGAAGCAAGCTTACTGCTGTGGTATAAATAAATGGTCTTTGTGGATTTCATTTGCATTATTTCTGTACCAGAGTTTTCATAATGTACCCTCAAAATCTCACATTATATACTTCTTACTTCTTTTTTTTAACATAAAGAAAACTACCAACAACGACATATTTTTGAAAAGTAAAACATCATATGCTTTTTGTACATGCTTATAAGCCTTGCGAGAGCAAGGCCTCAAAAAATTGGGGAAAGACTCAGAATTGTTCCACTCCAGGGAAATCTTTAGTAAAAGGTGAAAGATTTATATGATCTGAAGAGAAACCAGAGTATATTTCTACTTTTTTGTAGCATCAATAATCAGTGTTCGAGGAGTCTTCTAGCGTTTCTCCTGACTGCCCACTTTTATTTTTTACAAACATTGAACTCTTAAATTTTTAATTAAAAAATATGAATGAGTAAATTCTCTGATTGTGTGGTGTAATTAATCTCACCTAACTTTTGCCTTTATTATCACCCACATGGTACATGCTTATAAGTAGTTAATAATTTAGTCACTTCTTTCTGAATATTAACAAATGAGTCTATATGAATTTCATACAACAACTTAAATACAAAATGCCTTGATGACAGGTCTGGTTGAGAAATGTATCTCAACAATCTGTGAGATGAAAGAGTTGTTAACTTCTCATAAACTTTCAAATCACAAAGATGAGAGATTTAAAAAAAATTGACTGTAATGAAAAGGTAGGTTTTAGGTAATATCTTTTAACACCTGAGATCAGTATTCTCTTCATATTTTCTCTCAGCACTACCTTCCTGAGGTAATTCTGCGTTCTTCCTCTCTTTGCCAGAGGATTTCTGCTACCTACGAAGACCCTTTCCAAATGTATGTTCTGGGATTTTCTCTCTCCCACAGTCTCCCACAGTCAAAACTTATATGTCTTTTCCTGATTTTTCTTTAAGCGCTCTGGCCTCCATTGTTTTTGATGAGAGGTCAGCTGTTAATTTTATGTTCCACAGTGGAACAAGTTGTTTTCCTCTGGTTGCTTTCAACAATATATCTTTGCCTTTCAACATTTTGATGAGTTTGGGTGTGGTTCTCTATGAATTCATCCTACTTGGAGTTCATGGAGCTTCTTAGAAATATAGATTAGTATGTTTTTTAAAAATCAAACTTGGAACATTCTCAGCCATTATTTCTTTGAATATATTTCTGTTCCATTCTCTCTCCTTTCCTTCTGATTCTTTCAGTGTACGTATGTTCTACAGTTAACGGTGTCCAAACCTTTCTGAAGCTCCTTTTATTTTTTTTCTTCTTTTTTCTTTCTTTTCTTTGGATTATATAGTCTCTATTCATCTGTTAATAAGTTTCCAGTTCAAATCTGCAGAGCCACTGTACTGAATTCTTCATTTCAGTTACTGTACTTTTTAACTCCAGAGTTTCCATGTGGTTCTTTGTTTTATTTTCTATCATTTTGTTGATATTCTCTGTTTGATGAGGCATTGTCATCATACCTTCCTTCACTTCTGTAAGCTTGGCTTCCTTTTGTTCTCTGAATATGCTTAAAATGGCTGCTTTCAAGTCTTGTTAACTTCTGGGCACCTGTAAGTTTCTATTGCCTGTTTTTTTTGCCTGTGTATGGGTCATACTTTTCTGGGTTTTGTTTTTTCTGTTTTTTGGGTGTTTCATAATTTTTTTGTTGAAAACTGCACATTTTAGGTAAAATATTGTAGCACCTCTGAATACTGACACTCCTTTCCCGTTCCTTTTTGAAGGAAGTTTGTTGAAGTTGTTGTTAGGTCATTTATTTATCTGTTCAGTGACTTGGCTGGACTAATTCTGTAAAGTCTGTTCTTCCCCACATTACGTCCTCTATGACTTTCTTGCTTAGGTATTTTTTTCTTGTTTTTATTTTTGGCCTGAATTCTTAAGGGTTTTCTGTGGGTCTTTATAAACCATTTATTGATCACAGTTTGTGCTTAAGCCGCCCTAGCTACTTAGATGTGTGTGTGTGGTTTGTAGACTGCTTTCACACTTCAGGGAGTTTACAGTTTCTACCCACTTTTAGCCAGGGTCCAGTGGTTCAGAGGTCTTCTCTCCAGTCTCTCCAGGGAGGGTGCAGCACTAGCTAGGCACAAAGTCTTCCAGACCATGAGGGATGAATATGATTTTATTTTTAAGCCCAACTTCCTGACTTCCTTCTAGGTTAGCGTGGCTTATTGTTTAGCCAGTGTTTTGGTCAAAGGTTTTGCTTAAACCTTTTAAGTCAGTAAGGCTTCCACATTTTGCTGATGGATCTATGTATGACTTGGGGAGTTTTCATGACTGCCCCAAGTCCCACTCTGGTTACTTCTGAGTGGGTACAGCCTAGGATATGTTCTCCCTCTTTAGGACCCTCAGGGATGAGTGTGATCCCAGGAGCACTCTTCTTGGATGTCTCTTAGGCTTTGTTAAATTTATGGCTGGTCCATCATTTTATAATACGTATGATACATCATGATACTTACATCATGAAGCTACTAGGTGCATGTAATTATTTGCTTGCCACCGGAATCTCCATTGTTTTTGACAGTGTCCTTAGGCATGAGCAGTGTTATGTCCCAAATAAAACCCGTTGATTCAGGCAGCATCATAGAGCTCTCTGTCATTACGTCTTCCCTCTTCTCCTGGGCAGAACCTCTGTGCCATTACATCAGATCTTTGGACGGGAACAGTAGCCCACTTCTCCCTGAGTGACAGCCCCTCTCTACAAGCAGGCACTGCATGGTTTTTTAGCTTGCTTCTCTCAGTGTGGAATCTTTGCCTGATGAGTGAGCTAGGATTGCTCACTTGGTGATTGGAGCCCTAATGTTCTCAGCCTGTTGCTCCTGGGGCCAAGCCCTGCCCTGCAAGTAGAAAAGGAGTGGGGGGGAAGAGGATGTAGTCCTCTCAGCAGCACCTGCCCAGATTTGTGCTTCTGCATTGGAGGGTTAGGAGTGGAGGAATGGGAGACACTGGCAGCCTAGCCTGCCTCTCTCACATGAAACTGTAGCCCTAGACTAGGAGCTGGGGAGAGATAGAACCCTGTTCTTGGCTGTCTTGTCTGTTCTTGGCTAATCTACCCAGATTAGAGCTTCCATCACCTCCTCTTTTCCTGATTTTTTTCAAGGCTTTGCTGTAGGCTAAGTGATATTTAGCTCATCTGGCGATTAATCCCTTGTAGTTGAATGTGCTTCTTAGGTTGTGGTTTCTTATATCTTTATGTCTCTGTTGCTAGTACCGTTAATGTCATAGGAAGTACTCAGTAAATGTCCCTGGAAGAATGAGTGGATGAATACCATATTTTTCAAGTGATGTGTTTATTTTTACTCAGAGTGGGTGATATATACAATGGGGCTTTTGAGTACTTGGGAGCTCTGCTGGGTGTGGAAGTAGGTCTGCACTCTGCTGACCTAGGCCAGTCATAGCCAGCCAGAACTTTCAAAATAAAAGGAGGATAAAGAGCTACCACATGGCACGTGAGTAAGAAAAGACAACCCAATAGCAGAGCAAACATCAGTAGCAACCAAAACAACAAAAAAATAGGTACATGATATGCACAGGCAGCCCATAGAATAGGTATCCCAGAAGATCAGTTAGTGTGAAAGGATGTTCACCTTCCCTAGTAATCAGGAATATGGAAATTGAAAGCAATATTGTAATATACATCCATAACTATCAGATTTGCAAAAATTAAGAAGTCTGACAAAACCAAATATTGAGGAAGATGTGGAGAAACGGGAATTTTGGTACACTGAAGGGGGGCTATAAATTGGTACAACTTCTTGGGAGAGTAATGTGGCAGTAATGAAATAAACTAAAGATTCATGTATCATGTGTACCTTATGACACAGTAATTTCACTTCAGGGCACATATCCTAGAGAAAACTCCTACTCATGCAGCAGGAGACACTCACAGAGGGATGCTTATTGCTGAACTGTTTGTAATAGTGAAAAGCATAAAACGACCCAAGTATACATCACTAAAAAAATAAATTTTTATGTAGTCTTACAGAGGAACACTGTACAGCAGTTCAAGTGAATGGTCTGCCTCTACCTACAGCGACATCTGTAAGTTTGATGTGTGACAAGTTATGGAAGGATGGGTGCAGTATGATACCATTTATATATGCTAAAAACAGAAAATAAACCTTTACGATGTTTACAGATTTTATAGCACAGTTTCAGCATACCATGATCTGTGGGCCAAATCTGACCCATGGCCTATGTTAGAACAACTCACTAGCTAAGAATGATGTTTATATTTTCAAATTATTGTAAAAACAAACAAAAAGCAAGCAAGCTATGGCTTTTCTCCATAGCAGGTCAGATAGACACTCCAAGGGAAGCTTGGAGCTCTGAAAGAAAGTTTACTGTATAAAAGGTAGAGTGTGCTTTAATTTAAAAAAAAAAAGTATGAGGCATAGAATGTATCTGATTGCCTTATAAGCCTGCTATAACAAAATACCATAGACTGAGTAATTTATAAACAACAGAAATTTATTTATCATAGTTCTGGAGGCTGGCAGTCTAAGATTTGGTGTCTGTTGAGGATCCTCTTCCTAGTTCATAGATTGTCATCTTCTCACTGTTTCCCCACATGGCAGAAGGTGCTGTCTGGGGTCTCTTTTATAAGGGCACTAATCTTATTCATGAGGACTCCACCCTTATGATCTATTCACCTACCAAGGGCCCCACCTCCTAATACTATCACATTGGAAGTTAAAATTTCAACATATGAATTTTGGGAGGATGAAAACACTGTCTATAGCACTGACCGTCAAGTCCTAACCTAGTTCTACTTGCCGCTTTACTAAAAATTTGCTACCCCCTGGTAAACATAGGCTCTGTGTGTCTAGAGTCATATTCCCTCAGCATAGCCTGGTGGATAGTTCCAGCAACCTTCCTCCAGCCTTTCTGCCCCAGGAGTTTCTTCTATGTCTTGGAATTTTAGCTTTTTCTGGGTATTGCCTGACCTATCTGGAGGCAACCTTCAACCAGTGGAAACATGAATCAGATGACTGCCCCAGCTTCATCCAAGGAACAGTACTGAGGTGTGTTCCACATGGTTCCTCACAGGGACCACTGCAGAAGCAAGCCACATTACCCAATTCTGGAGTGTGGTAACCAGCTCCAGAACACACTTTTCTGGGCCTTGCCTTTCTCTGCCCCACTCTTCTCTGCTCCCTCATTCTGCTTGCTGGGACCGCCATCCAAATAAACTGCTGTCACTTCATGCATGACCCAGACTCTGTTTGGGGAAGCTCCAAACTAAGACAGACACATAGACAGTAAAAGAACAAAACTGCCGTTGGGAAGGAGAGTGGTACTGTGGGGGTGGCGGAAGCAGAGGGGGGCACAGGGAGCATGAAAGGAGCTTTAATTATATTTTTACATTTTACTTATTCATAAGTATCCACAACAAATAGGGCAGAAGGTGAGCTTTTTAAAAGCTGAGTTGTGTACAGATGAGTATTTACATTTTAGAGTTTGAAATCTTGTGCCAGATTTCCATGTGAAAATAGTCTTCCTCTTAATTTTTCTTCGGGAACCTGTTTCTTATGGTGCTTAAAATCCAGCTTCTGCCTTGACATGTTGATCATACCTTTTTGAGTGAAAGTAATTCATTATGAGAATAAAAGAAAGGCACCCATATTTAAATAGTAGAGAAAATGCACCAGAGTAATTCAATTGAAAGAGACTTCCCCTTCATTTTTTAAAAAGATACTTCACAGGATAACTTTCTCCTCTAGTAGTAGTGATATCGAAAACCTTCTGCTGTGTTCAAGATATGCTCCTGAGCTCTAAGTGACAGGTTGAGGATGCTCTACGTTAGGAAGTATTATGTAAGAGCAGAAGGTAATTCACTCCAGAGAAACACAGTTTACAGGAAACTATAAAATAACTCATTGGGAACATTTCTTTTAGATTCCAGAAAATTAAGTCCCACTGTGGGTTTTCATGCAGAGTATAGAAAAGGGAAACAAAACCAAAACAAAAGGACAACAACAACAACAAAATTGTGTTCTCTAAGCCTCCTTAGAGAGCAGGATGTTTTTATTAGCATATTTGGGACTTGATGCAGGCAAGACTTCTTTCAGAAAGAAGCCATATGTTCTCTTGTGCATGCCAGGTTTGTGACAATCACGATTCTGTGGTCTTGCAAATGAAAGCAAAATGTTGTGTAGCCCTCCCAGCAGGGATGAAACCTTTTCCTAAAGCAGCATCCTTTTGTGATGCCCAGCTCTCATTTGACTGAGCTGCTTTGCGCTAAGTATATCTAGCAAAAGGTTTTAAAATTATAAATCCTCTCCTTTTATGCTCATTGCTCTTAGGATGAAGGCCTTCATTTGGCCCAAAAAGGCCTGCAGTGTCTGACTCCTGCCAGCATCTCCAACATCATCTTGGGTGCCTTTTCCTTCCCTCTCTAATCTTCATTCATGCTGGGCTCTTGGAGGAGCCATGCTTACCCCGGGACCTTTGCACATCCTCCTCCTGGTCTCTTCCTTGCCTGACAAATAAAAAGCATTCAGGGCTTCCCTGGTGGCGCAGTGGTTGAGAGTCCGCCTGCCGATGCGGGGGACGTGGGTTCGTGCCCCCGGTCTGGGAGGATCCCATGTGCCGCGGAGCGGCTGGGCCCGTGAGCCATGGCTGCTGAGCCTGTGCGTCTGGAGCCTGTGCTCCGCAACGGGAGAGGCCGCAGCAGTGAGAGGCCCGTGTACCGCAAAACAAAAAACAAAAAACATTCAGTAAATACTTTCCAAATGAATGATAGAGGTTAGAAAGTAGCCAGAATCTTACATGGTGGTGGTGGTGGAGATGTTGTGGTAGGCAACAAGCATATAAAAAAGGCACCACTTCTGTCTAATCACCAGTGTTTTAAATGGGTATGGAATAGGCCAACTCTTCCTTTTACTCTCCTTTCTTATTTTCATCGTAGTCTTATCAACAGTCATGCCAGCATATTATCTTAATAATAATATTTTTAAAACTGTTTAAGGTACTGTTGGAGAATGTGTCCAGAGCTGCTGCTTATTATCCTGTATCCATATCCACTTTTTGCCGTCAGACTTTGCCACCAGTAGAGGGGTATTTTGAGGGAAGGAAGAAAAGATAAGTACAATGATTGTTCAGGGGAATGATACCAAACAGAACTGAAATAGGAAAAAAATAAGCAGACCAAATTAGTGCATAGGTTGGTGTACTGATCCACTGCCTGCTTATCTGCTCATACCTTGCAGGCCAACCCTGTGCCAGGGCAGTGCTGGGCACTAGGAAACAGAGATGAACAAGACCAAGATCACTGCCTTCTAGGAACTCTAAAACGTTGGAGAGGCATTCAAGTAGATGATGATAGTACAAAATACAACCTAACAAGTGCTGAATAGAGTTTGACCCAGTGTTACCGAACCAGACTTGGGTCCACTCGCCTGATGTGCAGCAAAGCTGAGCTGCTGACACCAGGTTGTGGTGAAGGAAATACAGTGTTTATTGCCGGGCCAGCTAAGGAGACTGGGCAGCTTATGCTCAAAAGACCTGAATTCCCCAATGGCTTTTAGGGAAGGGTTTTTAAAGACAGAGTGAGGGAGTGGATCATGGGGCACCTGATCAGCTCGTGCACAGTTCTCTGATTGGTGGGTGGTGAGGTAATCCTGTGAGGTCACAGGGATCAGCATTATCAGTCCTCAGGCTCCAGCTGGTCTGGGGGCTACGTGCTCATGGTCATCATGTAGTTAGCTTCTTCCACCTGGTGGAGGTTTTAGTATCTGCAAAACAATTCAAGGACATGGCTAAGGATATTATCTGTAGCCCCTGAGGAAGAACTAAAGGTTCTTGACTAACCTATTATTATTTTGTCTTGCTTGACTGTTTTCCTTTGTTTCTGCATTTTCTCACTTTTCTGATTAAATTTGTTCTTTGGAACTCGGGGAAAGCCTAGGAGACTAAAGCTTTTCTACAAACAAGAGGCAGGTGGGGGATATGAGGGGTGGGGAGTCTGTCCTTGGGAAGGCCCTACAGTGTCTTGCTCAGTGTCACCAGGGCTGTGGGAGCACAGGGGAATTTGGACATCTTTACAGGGGAAGGTACAAGTGACCTCGTGACGATTTGATCACAGTAGGTACATAGGCACAGGAAGAGAGTTACAGACTTATTATTGAAGGACAGTAAAACCTAACTGATATTAATCAAGTCTTGTTAGTTACCAAGAAAATGCTTAGCAATGATTTTTAGCAATATAGACAGTTACGGAAAGCAAGTTAAATTTTTTAAAGAACTTTCGTACATTAAACTGTCTTCTGATGTTGCAGATTGGTGTCTATTGATTACCGCGAACCCAAGTAGACTCTCTCCTGGAAAACAGGATTTTTTCTTTTTTCTTTTTTTTTTTTTTTTTGCTGTACGCGGGCCTCTCACTGTTGTGGCCTCTCCCGTCGCGGAGCACAGGCTCCGGACGCGCAGGCTCAGCAGCCATGGCTCACGGGCCCAGCCGCTCCGCGGCATGTGGGATCTTCCCAGACTGGGGCACGAACCCGTGTCCCCTGCATCGGCATGCGGACTCTCAACCACTGCGCCAGCAGGGAAGCCTGGAAAACAGGATTCTTATTGAGTATGGAAATCAAGGGACCTGGGTTTCAGTCCTATCTCTGGTATGACCTGGCTGTCTGACCATAACGTATCTGTTTATCTCAACCCCATGTCCTCAGTGCTCCCCATCCCTGCTCCTCTCCCTACCCTCCAGCACACACAGGTACCCATGGGATGATGTAGTCCCAAAAAACACAATTTTACTCCTGCAGTGCTTCTATTCTGAGGGGTGACCAGACTCCCTCCTTCCTGCAACGTCACCTCAAATTAGAATTGGAATCCCTTATTTTGCCAGGAAAACCCCAACCCCCCCAAAGAAAAAAACATACTGCATGCCCTCATGAATGTATTCACTTTCCTCTCACATTCTCCTACTTAACCTCTACTTGCTAACTCCATGAACCGATGTAACACAGAACTCTGGCTACGTGAGTTGATTTGATAAGAAAACTTAAGAGGTCACTTCTGAAAAATGGGTTCTCAGTATAGCATTGCATTCTGAAATGTAAATCTCCAGTTCATCTTTAACTGGTAACGAGTGCCCGCAGGAACACCATTTTGCTCTTTAAAGTTCCTCATCTGGGTCGATGCCGTATGTATTAATGGCCTTCAAGCCTTTATTTGGCCTGGATTTTGGGAAGTGTCTGTGTCTTCCTTCTGCCACAAGTTAGTCCTGGGTAGACATATTTTAGAAGTCTCAACCTTACAGTCGCCATGTCTGTGATGTCACCGTGTTACCTTTAGGTAACAGAGTCACGTGGTGGTTCTTATAGAGTAACGACACTAATCCTTTGCATTGGTGAAGTGCTTTACCGTCAACAAAGCACCTACTCAGTCATCTTATATAATCTTCATAACTGTCCTGTGAGGTGGCTTTGAATTATCCACATGTCAGAAAACTTGAGAGGTAAAATGATTTGCCCAAGGTTATCAACCTAGAAAATAACACAAAATGTCCATCACCTTATGGATGGACAAAGAAAATATGGTATATTCATACAATGAAATATGCAACCATAAAAGGAAGGAGGTACTAATACCTGCCACACATGGATGAACCTTGAAAACGTGATGCTAACTGAAAGAAGCCAGAAACAAAAGACCACATAATTATATAATTCCATTTATATGAAATATCCAAAACAGATATTTCCATAGAGACAGAAAGTAGATTAGTGGCTGCCAGGGGGTGGGGCCTTGAATGGAGTTGAGGCTGCCTGCTAATGTGTACCAGGTTTCTTTTTTGGTGTGATGAAACTGCTCAAAAATTAGATTATGGTGATGATCACACAGCTCTGTAAATATACTAACAGTCATTGAATTGTATATTTTAAATGAGTGAATTTTGTGGCATGCAAATTATATCACACTAAAGTTGTTAAAATTTTTAATTCATTTTTCTTTTCCCTACACCCCAGAGCTTTAGGGAAGTGACTTTAGGAAGTGTCTTCTTGATACATATTTGGCTTCACTTTTCCCTGTCATGAAAAGAGATGCCCAGCCTCTTCTTAAGTCAGTCCCTTCCAAATATTCCTCCATCTCTTCTCTCATGTCCCAATTGAACAAATAAGAGGACAGCCTTCTCAGGGTCCCTGTGTCCACCACCCCCTAGCTGACATTAGCACATCAGTAAGCCTGAGAAGAATTAAAAAGACAGTATCCTTTCCTGTGTCCTTTCCATAGTTTATTTTTTGGCATATTTTTATCAGAGCTTTGCAATCAGTCAACTCATTCAAGAGCAAGTCTCCCACATGGTTGGTTGAAAAGCACTGGGCAGAAACTTGAAAGGAAAGGAAGCCAGTAGTGCCAGTTTGGAGTGCTGGAATTGTATTTAGACCCTGTCCCCAATTTAATGTATAACTTCGAGCAACTCTAAGCCTGGAGGAATGCCAAATACTTCCCACATATATGTTTGTGTTTATATAAGTGTTTGTGTGTGTGTGAGAAATATAACTATTGGTACAGAATTGACTGAGGCAATAGGAAATGGGACAGTGAAGTGAGTAGTTTCTTTCCACACCTTAAAAGCATATTGGGAAAGAAGGGGTCAAATTAACTCTTAGATGATGTGGGATGCAGTGACATTACTCTGAACACATGCTCTAGCTGTTGCAGCAGGCTTGCCTGTGAAATATACCCTGCAGGGGCAGAGGACACTCAAAGTTCTAATAGTAGAAATAATGGGTAAAAAGCAAACCAGGAATTTGTATGATTGTCGGGGAGGGGAGCTTCCTCCACGTCTCCTTCTCCAACTTCAGCATGAGCCTACCAGGTGTGAATCTGCAGAGTCGGCTGCAGTGCAGGCAGCAGACCTTGAAGCTTGTGGTAGAAGCAGAGTGGTGCATCTGTCAGGGCTTAGTCTTCTTAGGTGGTGACGAGATGCTTAGCATTCAGGAAATTCTGCCCAGATTATAAATGAAATCTGTATCTGTATCTGCCTTGTCACTAAGGTGCTTTTAACATTTTTGGTTCAGATGATGGAACTTCTGTAGGTATGAGTTATCAAACTTGATATCTCAGACAGGGATCCATCTTTCTGAGTTTTGTGTTGTTATTCTGTGTTCCCAATTGAATCCCTCTATTAGCAGGTCAGTGATTTTTCTGTATAAGATGGTGGATCTGGTGTCTCTTTATTGAATGCCAAGTGGTTGTCCATCCACTTTCATGACTATCTCTGAGGTCTCTTCATATCTTCTCTTTATTGTTATTTAAGGTAAAACTTACTACAGCTAAGAGCATGGTGCTAGCTTTCTTTGGCTTAGGAAGAAAGGAGGATTTATCTCGGGATAGAGCTTGGCTGCCACATTTGGTGATGTAAAATGCTATATAGAGAGCTGAGTGTGGATGCGTGAAATACTTGCAGGAAGTCTCTCAAGTGTCTTCAAATACCCATTGGCTTGCAGTTTGTCCTTGATGTTTGCTTTCTGCAAAGGTGAGGTACCTACCTTGAATGGATGGATGAAGGCTGTCCAAGCGTTAGTGATAGAAATGGAGCATATTCTGAGCTGCCTGCCCTGCAGCTGAGACCCAGCAACTGTCAGTTACTCTACTTTTTATGGGCATCTCCTCCTAAAGATGATTTATTGTCTTTTTTTTAATTTTAGAAGGAGATTTGCATCAAAATAACCCTAATCTGAGAATCTGGGGGTCGGAAGGGGGAGAGTTCCATAGCATTTTCTCTTCAAACACTTTGCATGGTGTTTTCTCTTCTCCTTCCTTTCCTAATTGTTATCTACCTTTGATTGTACTATAAGCAGCACTCCAGCAGGTAGAAATTGCATCAATTAGGGTTCTTCAGAGAAACAGAAACAGTAGGATATGGGGGCAGAATTTCTTCTTCCTCCAGGGAACCTCACTTTTGTTCTTAAGGCCTTTCAGTTGGTTGGATGCAACCCACCCACATTTTCAAGGATAATCTTATTTAGTTAAACTCAACTGATTGTGGAATTAACACATCTACAGAATATCTTCATAGCAACAGCTAGATTAGTGTTTGATTGAATAACCGGGTACTATAGCCTAGCTAAATTGACTCATCAAATTAACCATAATACAAATAGACATCAAATTTTAAATTGGAAGACATCTTAGAACTCTCTTGGTTATCTAACCACACCCTACCCCTGCCCCATTTAGTGGATGAGGAAACAGAGGTCCAGGGAAGTTTGTGATTTCAGTTCACACACACAAAAAAGGGCTTCCCAGCAGTTTCTCTTAACAATTGAAGGCCTGGTACTACTTCCCCTTGCCTTATCAGCTGAGTCATCAGGCATTAGGTTCTAGGCTATTCATTAACCAGGACTGAAATCCCAAATGAATTACTGGTACCTTTTTTTTCTCTTTTTGAGTTCTGCTTTTTTCTCAAGGGATTTTATGACTGAGCTTTAAATAGAATTAAAAAAAAAATACTGCAGTGACATAATTCTAGCCCCAAGTCTTAGTATCTATTTTTAGCAGACGCTGTCTTTTTATGTTTTGTTCAATTTTGGTGGCTTATTGCAGTAAACTATGAAAATGTGTATTTTTTTCACTATTGCCAGGGATGGGAAACTTTATGGAAATACTCTCCCACTCTGTGAATCCCCCTTGCTAAATTACCCCTTATCCGATGAGGAACTAGATTTTTTGGGGGGAGTTGAAAAATATAGAAGTGGTTATTTATTCTGCACATTTTATATACTTAAAACTTTTTTCTTCTTTTCTGAAGGACAGAAATAGGATCACTTGTGAATGAAACTGTAGGTGATAGTATAAACTATGTTTCCAGGGAGGGACTGAAACTTGCATGATACCTCTCCTACCAACTCCCTTTGAGGGGTGTGTGTAAGTAATTAGCCACATAGTCCATGGGAGGTTCTCACTTTAGGGAAACAGGGCTTAGAAAGTTACTGCTTTTAACTCCAGTGAACCGCACCAGAAGCTCAGAGAACATCACGCAAATTAATTTCTTCATTTTCTGTATAGTATTTGACAAGAAGCAAGATAGGCTGAAAGCTAGGGAAAAGGCCAAGAGCTTAGCTCACCTAAACTCACTTTAAAGTTTGTGGCTCCAGACATTCAAAGAAAATCATTCGTCATTCTATTGAATTCTTGGGGCGGGGGTGGGGGGAATCACTAGTTTTTAGATTTTTAGGAACCTTTCTATTTTTCTTCAATATAGTGAGAAATAGCACAGTTAGCTCAATTAACTCAATTTAGATAGATGAAAATGCCTTTACTCATTTTCTAAGAAAGAATACAACATTTCTTGACGGGAAAAATAAATATATATTTTTTGAAATTCACTTTCAAAATATCATGGCATTTAAGCATTCCAATTTAATGACAGCTAAGAAAAACTAGTGTGAAACCTATATCCCATAAAGTGTTATCCACCCTGCCTTTCATACATGGAAATACCACCATCTGGAAAAACAAGATCTACTTGTATTTAGCCAGATACCAAGAAAATACTGCTGTAATTTTGACTTTTCTGTTTCCTTCTGAATATTGGGTATGTCATCAAGTATTACCATTTAATTTTTAGGACCTAACCAATGAATAATAATTAAAGAACTTTCATTAAGATTCAGAGTATGGGCTTCTTTTATTTATTATCGTAGGTGATGCCTTTCTACAAATATTGGGAAAACAATATTTTGAATTTTCTATTTTTTTGCCTGTTGACAGCGAAGAAGATATGACACTTTACAGGGGAGGTAAGAGTCTCAGAAAGAAGACTGAGAACCAGTGCTCACTCATAGTTAAGGGTCCTCCTTCAATTTATTTTTGTCTTAGAATAATTCATTGAGATACATTTTTTTTTCAACTGATAATTGTCTGCTCTGCAAACACTGTGTTAGGTACTGCAGTCTCAGATGTTTTCAGACAAAGAAGCATGTGACATGATTCCCACCTTTTGCATCCTACAATAAGACGAGCAGAAGTTCTCAGCAATTTTACTCATCAAGTAGCTAGTTCCAGGGAGTCCAACAGATGATGTGTTTCATTAAGAGTTCACAGGAAATCTAGTAACTTCCATCTAGGGCAATCAGGATGAAGATGGAGAAGGTGAAATCTGGGTGAGCAACTTAGAGAATTGATAGGATTTGAAAATAAGAAAAGAGAAATAGGTCCAGGTACAAGGCAGAAGGAATTAACGCAGCATATTTGGTGGATGCTAAGGAAACCCGGCTTTGTATAATGAATGATGAGACAAAGCTAAAGAAAAACAGGGACATTAGGCAGTAAATAACTTTGCAGGGACATTAGGCAGTGACGTATGAATCAATTTGGTCTTAAGTCTATTGAATTTCACTGATGTGATTTTCAAGGAGACCTTTATAAAAAGTAGCTGGAGATACGGTAGTTGGATCTTCAGTGTTTGATTGAAATGCAATGCAGGGAAGAATCAGAGCTGCAACTAGAGAATGGAGTGTCTTTTGCCTAGAGTTGACAGTTGATGTGGGAGAGAGGGTGAGTCATTGTTGGAAAGCGGGAGGCATCCTTTGGGCTGGGAACAGTGGTCATTTATTTAAGCTGTCTCCTGCTGCTGGTTCCCTTGACATTTTTCTTATTTGGCATATAGAAAAAAATAGCATGAGACAACACTACTGCAGACTCAGAATTAAGACTTAATTTAAAACGTGAGTTGATTATATTATTTATTTTCTTTTTTTGAAGAGAAAAACTATCCCTGAGTGAGGTAATCCGTCTTGTTTGCCTTACTTTATGCCTCCTTTCAGTCATCTTAACATTAACATTTACAAAACTACACTGTAGTTCAGTCCACAAATCTTTCCTGAGTCTGTGTTGTGAGGAATACAATGAAGAATAAGAAGAAGGTGAGATTTTCGGTTTGGTTGGAATACAGAATATGTGGAGAGTGTAATAGAAAATAAGATTAAAAGTATAAGCTCTCAGGCCTTCCCTGGTGGCGCAGTGGTTGAGAGTCCGCCTGCCGATGCAGGAGACATGGGTTCGTGCCCCGGTCCAGGGAGATCCCACATGCCGTGGAGCGGCTGGGCCCCGTGAGCCATGGCCGCTGAGCCTGCGCGTCCGGAGCCTGTGCTCCGCAACGGGAGAGGCCACAACAGTGAGAGGCGTACCGCAAAAAAAAAAAAAAAAAAAAAAAGAGTATAAGCTCTCAGTGTTGTGCTACATGGGTACGATTGAAGATTTTGAACAGAAGAGTTGGTTTTAGACAGTACAGGTGGGCATATCGACTCATTTATACTGTTTTGTTTGATTCACATAACTTTTGCTGGTATTTATTTAAATAGGGGATCAATTTCTCAAAAAGCAAGCATATTAGCTAAAGTATACTAAACAGCATCGGAAATCATTCAATTCTATGAAATCTTGGTTTTAGGAACCACCTCACTGGAAAATAGTAGGGCAAAACTATTCTTAAATAAATGGTGCTAGGTGAGGAAAACAAAACTCATCGTTGGCCAGATGAGCTCAGAGAGCCTGTCTTCCTCACCGTGACTCTTATACACAAAGGCAATAGAAGTTTTAGTAATGTTATTTAAAGAACAGGAGGAGAAAATGTTTGGCATACTCCTAAGGAGTGAGAAGATTGTTATTTAACACATTGTTTAATTCAATGCCTTGATATGTTTAGATCCTTTGTGACTTGGGGAAAAAAAATAGCCCAGAGAACAATGTGGATGTCGTTTTGAATACTCTTCTTTTTCCGTGAATCTAATTAGATAAGAAAATTTATATCAACCGAATAATCAGACCAGGACCAGTATCTACCTGTTAGCTTCATTCAGTATATTTGGTGAACTGTTTCTCTCAGAGCAGCTCAAATGTCAGCTTTTGTGGAGAATAGAAAGATTCATATTTTCTCTCTCTCCCTTCCTCTCTGTCTTCCTGCCTCCCCCTGCCTCCCCCTCAGTACTTAAGCCAAATAGTTAAAGCCAGTGGACTGATGAGTTGTCCTCCATGTGAGTTACCAGGACTAGTTCTAAGTTACTAATGGCCAGTGTGATCCCATTTGATATAGAGCCAGCAATTGTGGTGCTAACCTGTTGATGGATGCAAAATGGGAGGAAATTAAAATTACTCTCAGTTGAGCAATATGGGATTGAAAGTATTATGTAAGCCCTTGTGCTTTTGATGAAGGTCATATTTTATGGCTTAGAGATGGCCAAAATGTGATTAACCCAAGGTTACCAGGATTCTCTCTAATGATACTGTAAATGGAGACATTTCTCAGCTGCTTGGTTTTTGTGACAGTTTTGCAAATGAAAATTAAATATCTCATTCACGGGTCATGGGAGGGGTATATCTATAATGATCCTCTTTAACTAAAATGGGGCCTTGTGATATAGTGAGTTCCGTGACATCGAAAACAGACAGGTAGAACTGAGACAGTTGAGTCGGGGTTGTGTAGCTTATATTTCTTTATTGTGCAGGAGTTCACGAAGATTAGAGCTTCCCAGCCCAAATTTAACAGAAAACCACATACTTCAAGAATAAGACACAAGAGGGGCTTAAGTATGAGCTAAAGTTGCCATCACTGAGCAAAGTGAAAGGGAGGGAATCAGTGTAAAACTCATAGTAAAATTAGTTTGGTGATAGGGAAAATTCGATATTAATAACCTTTAAGTCCCCTTCTATCCCTTTTTCTATAACTTAAACCTCAACATGCAGGTTATGTTACTGGCACTTGGAATTCCACTAGGAGGTTCTAAACTGAATCCTAAGGCCTTCCCATCCCCATTTCTGCGTTGGTAAACGTCTTTAAGAAAGTAGGTAAAGAAGCTGACTTCTGGGCCAGATCACAGCTGATACAGGCTTTTTAGTTTTGGTGATAGTGATGCTACACAAAACCTGGATCTGTGCAGACTGTTGAAATAGTTGATAGCCATCATCACCTAGGATACAGGTTAAGTGAGAGTGCTGATGTCAGGGACCGAAGGTTAAAGCAGTGAATCTAACTCTGGCCATCTGGCCCTTTGAATCTAAAGGAACTTCAGGCAGAAGTGGCCAGCACCACGGACAGCTCTTCAGTGCTGTGGTGCAAATGCAAAGCCACCTAGGGTTTACTTGGGAAAATTGCCTTCCAGGTCCTGGTTCCACCTCTTCCTAGCTAAAGATCCCTACCATGGACAGGCAGTTTAATTTACTCAAGCCTCAGTTTTCTCATCTGCAACATAGGAATAATGTCTGCTCTACATAGTTCTTATGGTATGCTTACTGGATGATAAAGTACAAGTGAAAGTGCCAGTTATACAAATTAAAGATGTGAATATTGTTTTTACTAACATTTCATTTTTAATCATTGACCTTTATCTGCCTAACATTGTATTATGTTAATGAAAATTGCTAGATTCTTCTCAAAGTACTAAACAACAGTTAAATAAACTGATGGGAAAGACCAGGGTATTTAATCAGATATACAATTTACTGGTAAGAGAACGGAACTAGGATATATTGCATGTCTTGTAGGTTCACGCACCGGTTTTTATATTTACTATGCCATTTATTTTCATAACAACTCTGTGTACCATGGCAGTCCATTCCATGCCCTTCCATCATAGCATATTCCTCCTGTTAGTGCTGCTGAGGTGAAACCTGGGCCAGAGTGGTGATAGAATTCGGACTCTTGGTTTTCCCAAGAGTTATCTCTTCTAGAGGTTTTCCTGATGGCAGAAGGCAGGAGTTAAAGAAAGAGCGTGTAAGGACTATACCTCAGCCCTCTATAAGGGGATATCAGAGCTTCCACGGCCAGAAAGATGGAGCCATGTATCCCAGGACCCTTTTAGAAGGAGGTAACCCAAGCTCACTTGGATGACCCAAGTTGTTACTGAGGTTGCTGCAGGTCTGGCCACGATGGGGATCCTCTGCAAAGACCCTCAACACAGTGGCTATTAAAGGAAATGGAAAATTATACTTCATTGTCTGTGTATGATAACTTTATGTAGCACAGTGACATCTTAGTAAAAAGCATCTAACTACCTTTACGGTTATTTTAAGAGGAATGAAATTCTGGTGTCATTAGCATTTAATATTTCCTGTCTTTGATGAAATTAAAGTATCTTCCTTGTGATCCCTTCATAATTTTTATTAGACTTAATTTGAGTCTTTATTTCAAAACAGAATAGAATAATCTTTTAATGAACATGAATTCTACATGTGGAAAATGACCATTGGCATATGTAAACTGATGAAAGTAAAATGTATGATAATGGGAATTGATTGGGTAGCAAAGAAGTACCCTCAACATCTTTCCACATAGTTTATCGTATGTATATAAGGATGTAGACAGCTACAGGGAGATTTATAAGATCTGAAGATCAGCTAGGCTGATATTTTTCATACCAGTTTGATAGATGCTTGTGATTATCTGTTCAACAGCCCATTGAGGAATAGGTTGAAGATGTAGCAATTTTCTACCTAGGTAGCATTTTAGATCCATTATCAGAGGGAAATGATTACTGTATGATGCTGTTTTCCCTAGGAACTTTCAAAACGAAAACGTTAGTGATTTGATAGTTGTGTGATGATTTATATAATAGAAAGAGCACTAGGGTTGAAATCAGAAGATATAAGTTTGAATTCTTGCTTCAGTACCTACCAGATGCATAGATTTTGGTAAGTTGTTCATATCCGCTGAGCCAAAGCTGTCTCCTATGAAAGTGGGACGGCCCACCTACATCAGAGAATAGTTATGAGATTGTATTAGATGATGTTTGTCAAAGTGCTTAAAACTTGTGACACATGTTTAAAAGAAATTTTATTTATAATTCCTTTTTTGGGTTATTTTCTACAGAAAGTGAGTGAGAAAGTTGGAGGAGCTGAAGGAACCAAGCTAGATGATGACTTCAAAGAGATGGAAAGGGTGAGTCTTCATCACTCAGAGTTCCCTTGACATAGAATTGCCCAGCATACTAAGTGGAGAAGAGAGAAAGGAAAGGGGAAACCGTTCTCCACTGGTACCTGCGAATACATTTTGTTATTCTTAAAAGTACTCTCCTTTTAGTGTATATTTTAAAACAGAAAATGTAAAGTATCTTGTTTTTTTTTACTATCCTAAGAACAAAGCCTCCATGAAGGTGAAATGTCATAATGGATTTTATCATTACTTTTCCAAATAGGGGCAACATGGCGCTGGTGTTTGAATTGTGCTGGGGTGGGACGAAAAGAGGAGAAGGTGGGGAATGATGTACCAAACGTTTTGGGGAGAATTTGAGTCACTTTCTAGCTTTCAAGAACTTTCCTGAGGGGACTGTGCCAGCCAGAGGCAGCATGTGTAGTGAACACAGTGCTGAGCCGGTCTGACCCTGGCCTGAGCTCCACTTCTACTGCCTGTTGCACAAGTCAGCATATTGCTCTGAGCTTCTATATTTTCATAAATGTAAAAGGAGAATACAAATTCGTTCTTCAGAGACTTTTATTAAGGATTAAAAATAATATAAATCATTTAACATTCTTCCTTAAAAGATAGCAGGTTCTCAACAAGTGAGAGTGGAGGTGGTGAACAAAATAAGCCTTTTCATTTTTCTTGTGACAGATGCCGTATTTTCTCTTTTACTTTTCTTTCACTTTGAGACTGTCCATAGAAAGAGATACATAGGCTTATGATGGAGAGTGGGTATTGCATTGTGCAATTAATTATTTTAGATTTTAAACTGTGGATGAGTAAAGGATCTGGGAATACAAACCCTGCACTTGAACAGAGAGGATGGCGAAAGCCTGTGATACCCAGAAACCACATTTTTACTTTCTGCCCTGTCTTTTTCAGTTTTTCTTCTGAAGAGTTCATTGATGAATACAACAAATTTTTGTTCTGTACCTCCTCTGAGACAGGCATGTAGGATATAGTAGTGAACAGGATAGATAAGATTTCTGACTGCATTAAATTCATAATCTAGTGGGGAAGACAGACATTGGACAAATACTGACCAGTGTTGCAAGGGTAACGAACCATGGCACTAGAGAAGCTTGGAGCAGAGGAAACTCACCCACATAGGGTGGTCAGGGAAGACTTTCCTGATATTTAAGTGAGGATATAAAGGATGAGTAAGAGTTAGCAGAGCCTAGTGCGTTTCTAGTAAAGGAAACAGCAAGCAAGAGACAACCGGACAGGGACTTCTGTGGTGGTCCAGTGGCCAAGACTCCGTGCTTCCAATGCAGGGGGCCCAGGTTCAATCCGTGGTCAGGGAACTAGATCCCATGTGCCGCAGCTAAAGATCCAGATGCCGCAACTAAAAGATCCTGCAAGCTACAACTAAAGATCCCACATGCTGCAACGAAGACCCAGTGCAGCCAAATAAATAAATGAATATTAAAAAAAAAAAAAGAGAGAGAGAGAGAGAGAACTGGACACATTTGAGTTCTTGAATAAAAGATGAGTTGCTGAGAGACAGGAGTCTTGTGAAATGAGACTGTTTAGTGTTTACCTAGCTGGTATTTCTGGCTAAGTTCTTGAGATGGACCTCACCAATAGAATAAGGAGCCTCACTGATAGGAGATATAATGAGTCTCCAGAACCCGACACACCTGCTCAGAATGACTTGGCTTTGACTCCTCTGCTCGCCGTAGTGTCCCCATAGTACCACTCCCCTCTTTATGAGCAGCCCTGTGGGTCTGTTCATTTGCACCAATCTCTGTCCACACCCAGTTTTCCTTTGTCCCCCTTATCCTTTGACGTCTCCCTCCCATCCCCACCCTGGAGGGAGTGTATAATATTCCACGTGGCCAGTGCCCTGTCACTAATGACAGGTTAGGCAGGTGTTTAGGAACTTAGGACTAAGGAATCAGAATCTGAGTCTTGCTTTCAGCCTCTGCCAGGACACGAGGTAATAAGCTTGGTAGCCGACTGCCTAAACTGAGACAAACTAACTTTCTATTTCTTAAATGAGATTAAAAAGAATAAGAAATTTGGAGAACAGTGTTTATAACTGAACAACTAATTGAGCCTTTGAATCCATGCCAGTCTTGCAAAGTAATTGAAATAAAAGAGGACCTTACAAACATTTTACTTCAGGCAGAGACCCACAGACGTCCCTCTGAGTCTGTTGGTAAGGTTTATTTCTCCTGTTTCCTAGAAAATAATGAGTTTCTGAAGCTTTTATTTCAAAATCTAGATATTACCATAATAAGGTTTTGCTGGTTGAAGAACACACTTGTGGTTTTGTATTTGGGTTTATAACTAAGTAGACTGAGAGATTTAGGTTTTAGTGAGGTGTGGAAATTGTTTATTCCGTTTATTCCGCTTCATCCCACACATCTTTTGCCTTATCTCTACTCATGTTAAATTCACATTAAAGGTAGAGGTTTCTGTGGTAATTGGAAAGCACATGCTTTAGATTTAGACTCCAAATCTGTTCTGTTTATATGTTTATTACACACAAAAACATTTTAGCTCAGTGTTCCCAAACCTGCAGAAGAATCACCTTTCCATGGTCAATTTCCTGTTCATCCTGTTCCTTTAGAGCAGAGAGACCTTTGTTCACTGTGTTTTCAGAGGTGCAGTGAGACAACAAAATGAGATAAATTAGAGGTTTGCATCACACAGCACTACTGGGAGAGAGAAGTGGGTATTCCTAGAGGTTGTTTCCGTAATCAGCCACCACATCCACTCTCCTGCTAAGATACAGTAAAGTTACCATGTGCATCTCTTAGCCCTTGTAGCCTTCCCGTCCCGGAGCTGACTGCGTGGACCCCTTCGGCTCTGTTGTGGCTGCAGGAACCCTGCCTGTAACCATTTCTGTCCTCCTCCTAAGTGCCTGCATGGAATTGTTTCTTTGTTCATTTTAAGTGGTATTTGTTGCTTACAAGCTTCCTCACAGACTAAATTTCTTACCGTGGTACAGACACTGTGCAGATTTTTTTTTCTTTGAAAAGCTGCAGATTTTTTTATCAAGAGGAAGCACTAGAATTGGAGGGACCTCTGGTTTCTTCGAAATTTACATCAGTTGCTGCAGTGATTGTGTGTGTGTGTGTGTGTGTGTGTGTGTGTGTGGTGTGTGGGCATGTTCATTAATTCACATGGAATATCTGTAAATGCGTCCATGTGGCAGGCATCCTGCTAGGCGCCAGGAATATAAAGATGATTAAGGTACAGTTCCCGCCTACAGGAGCTTCCAGTTTCGATGGAAGAAATAGACACATAGATTAGTGTCTTATGGGACAATGGTGCTTGATGCCTTGGGGAGTATTTTCATGGAAGACCTAACTCAGGTTGGGTAGACGAGTGGAGGCTTCCTAGAAGAAAGGGCACCTGAGCTAAATCCTGAAATTTTCTCTTGTTTCTGTGTATATGAGTGATGTAGAAAGAAGTCCAAGTCAAGGGGTACAGTGTCTCTTTTAGGAGCCTGAAAAGTGTCATGGGAAATCCCTGCTGTTGAAACCAGGAGTCCTCAAGTTGAAAGCATGGCTGTAGACCATTTTAATGAGAATGGAATTTTTCTGAAGGGGCAGCCTCAAGTTTTAAGGCAAGCAGATGTTGAGAAAGAATGGAAAGATTGTCATTCCTTATATGAGTGAGGGAATGTATTGTTTGCAGAGCAGCCTGTGGGGGAAGCGCTATAGGAGAATGTCTATGGTCATTATCTCCATATACTTAACTAGTCATTGGATGGAGAGGAGCTAGATCCTTCTGTTTAAGCCCAAGTGGTAGGCTAGAATCAACGAGTAGAAGCTATGGGGAGGTAGATCCAGACTCAACATAAGAAAGAAGTTTTTGTTGTCGGAGCTTTTTAAATAAAAAAGAGCCTTGGCGATTACTGAATTCCCCATCACTGCCCACGTTTAAAGAGAGGGTAAACCCACGGTTCCCACATTCTGTGTGAAGCACAATAGTTGTCATCTCCTTCGAGTTTTGGGGCAAGTAATTTGTTACTAATGTCATTTTTCATAATGTCAGTCTCACTTGGATTCTAGTGATCTATCCCAAATGGGAGAGAAAGGAGTGAAGTCCCAGCCAGCATGCTCAGAGTTTCACATATCCCCGAGTGCACCGTGAGCACCGGTCATATACGTGAATGTCTTCTTCATGGGTGTGGTGGTAAAAGAGAAGGTGTGGATTACGGTACTGAGACACTCACTGGCTGATGTGGAACTGTAGGATGGGTGGGAGCCCCAAACAAGATGAGCTTTAAAGACATTTTTCTGCTTATCCTGAAATTTAGTGAAGACTAGCTTCTTCTCAGTTACGTGTTTGCAGCATGTTTCCAAGCCAATGTTCATTGAAGGTAAATGCCTAAGAAGATTAACAAAAAAAATACATTGGGGCAGTCTCAGCCTAATGTGTTGTTTATTTTTGTTTTCAACACGCAGTTCATTAATCAGGCTTTCCAAATACATAAGGTAACTGCTGTAAAGCAGAGCAGTCTGGGGACAGGTACATTAATTCTTCCATATCAGTAGGGGACTATTAAAACATCCCCTTATTGGACCAGCCTGTATCTCACTGCCAGACAGACTTTCCCAGGATACTGTTTTCATCGTGTCTCTGTGATTTGTTTAGTTAGGTGTTCTCCTTTAGGTTCTGTCCTTTAAGTGGGTGTGCATTCATTCTTAATAGGTACATTTTCTTAATTTCAGTGACAGAAAAATTAAGAATTTGAAAGATTTTCGTGTTTCATATGACATTTTAACATCTCTTTTGCGTAACCACTGTAAGTTGGCCTATATCTAAGTGGGTGCTTAATTCATCTATTTAGCATTGATCACTAAACCCACAAACTGTGCTCCATTTTAAGATGTCCATTTTATTTTTCTTAAACTCTGCTACTGTGTCCCTGGGACAGCATCTGGTGTAACGCAGTGTCTGATGTTGTGAAGTCGTATCTTTCAGTCCTTTTGTTAGTCCACAAAGAATGCTGTGTTTTTCACCTGTGCTGCCTCCTGTGTTCAGGAAACAGTGTCCGCTCCTTTTCCAATGGGGAAGGGTAATGTTCAGATGCCTCAAAACAATAGCCCCATTCTAGTCAATCTGGTGCCTTTCAGTTCTCTTGTATCTTGTCTCTAAAGACTGAGGCAGCTGGTGAAATGATGGGCATCCGCAGATTCAGCGTGGCATGCCTTTGTGAAAGTAGAACGTTAGCACAGGGAGCAGCGAACTTTTTCTGTACATATGTTAGGCTTTGTGGGCCAGAGGGCGTCTGCGGTCTGTGTTGCAGCTCCTCACCTCTGCTATTGAAGAGCAAAAGCAAGCATCAGTGGTATTTGAATGAAGGAGCATGGCTGTGTTCCAATAAAATTTACCCAAGGACACTGAAATTTGCATTTTGTATAGTTATTATGTGCAACAAAATAGTCTTCTTCTTTTGAATTGTTCCAACTATTTAAAAATCTAACAACGGGGGCTTCCCTGATAGCACAGTGGTTAAGAATCCACCTGCCAATGCAGGGGACACGGGTTCGAGCCCTGGTCCAGGAGGATCCCACGTGCCGCGGAGCAACTAAGCCCGTGCGCCACAACTACTGAGCCCGTGCTCTAGAGCCTGTGAGCCACAACTATTGAGCCCAGGTGCTGCAACTACTGAAGACTCGCACCTAGAGCCCGTGCTGCGCAACAAGAGAAGCCACTGCAACAAAGAGTAGCCCCTGCTCGCCGCAACTAGAGAAAGCCCACGCAGCAACGAAGACCCAGCGCAGCCAAAAATAAATAAATATTTTTTTTTAAAAAGGAAAAAATCTAACAACAGGCAGTGGCCCAGATTTGGCCCACCGGCCATGGTTTGCCAACCCTTGACTTAGCATGAAGAAGGGAAATGTTATAGTGAGTAAAGCGGGTTGAGAGAGCTGTTTCTCTCCCTACACATAGTTGTAAATTACAAGACTGGATAGTGGAGGAAGAACCTGCTAATGTATTGAGAATTGCTAAAATCTTGCTAATGAGAAAACTGAAGTAAAAAGACCAGAGGAATATGTCCCTATGCTTTTACTTTGAGGAAAAAAAACCAGAACTTATTTCATACAGATAAGTTTTTATTTCCTGCAAACATGCCTGTATCTTATATAGTTAGCTTCACCTCCTCTAAACAGCCTTCCCTAATGACTCCGTGCCCCAGTCCAGACAAGGGTAGTTGAAGAAACAGGCTCAGGTGCTCACAAATGGAAGTTGCCGTTTGGGACACATCAAAACTTGTTTTCAAGCAGTAGGAAAATTTGGGCATTAAGGAAGTCATTAGGTACAATGTCATAAGTTCAGAATTAAGCTGTGCTGTTCTCAAATGGGAGTAAGCTCTTGCCGGTTATAATAAATTATTTAAGTGGAAATCTTCTTAGTTCATGGTAGTTATACTAGGCCTGTTAATAAGAGGGTATATGGTTGGACATTGACAGTTGCGGTGTATAAATAGTGTTCCTAGCAAGAGCCTGACAAGGAGCGTTTAAGGTTCTCACAGGATGATGGCCTCACCTTGTCCATGGCTGACACAGTATAGTTTCGTTTAGCAAAAAGAGTTCTGGACAAAAAGAAGACAGAGATGGAGAGAAGTTGGAAGTTGGTCAGCCTCCTACTGGCTGATGTCATCGGGCGATCCAGTTCCTCCAGCATTCTTCCTTGGAAACCGTGTCTCATCCATGACCTTTGGAACTATATTTCTTCCCATGATAGCTGCTTGGGTTGTGTGACCTCAGAGAATTCATTTCCCTTCTCCAGGTTCAGACTGGCATATTTAAAAAATCAAGGCTTTGGACTGGATGCTCTACTGGCCTTGTTCTCATATGTTTATTAACTCTGTCAAGTGTAAAATCAGGAGTAAGATCCTAGTAAATGAATTTGCTAGTAGCTCTTGCCTGTTTGGTATATGTCCTGAAAATGCATTCCGCAAATTATTATATTGGATAAAGTTGTTTTCAGAGGTGGATTGCAAGTGAAGGTTATTTTATGCTCTGATCAAAGGGGTTTAGCTAGAAATTTCTCTAGATTGATATCTAGATCAGGTACCTGAAAGTGTTGAAGGAATCTGCCTCAGTGGGCACAAGATCTGGGGTTGTATGGGCTCTTCCCTGGGAGACTTTGGCCAAACCATGGGGGACACTGAGTAGTTTTTATTCTCATTCTTCTTCTAAGGTTGAATCCCACTTTGGGGACCAAATGCAATGCTCTAATATTGTCTCCAGTGTCTCTGTGCCTCCCCCAAGACCACTGGCTTTTGCCAAACTAATAGCTTCTATTTATAGAGCCTGAGTACTTGGGCGGTCTATTTACAGAGCCCAGAAGGGAAAGGGGGTTTCATTTCGCAAATGAGAACCACTTTTCATGCTTTCCTTGCTGACTTGCCCATGGACCACTCCAGATATACACTACTGGCATCCAGCTTCTGTAGAGAAGCCATTGTAACTGCGGGCATGTGGTCAAACAACTTAGCCTGGGACAGCCTCCCTTTTGCAGAGGCCCAGGGTAGAATAGTTCTCGTGAATGAGTTTCTGTAGACTTTCAGGACTTTCAAAACAAAACCAGAAGGTGAGCTGGAAGGTGCTTTCCTCCTGGTCCTGTGTGGTTGGCCTCTGCCAGGTCTCCAGCTCCATCTAGGAGATGGTACAGAGAGCTTTGCAGCTCTGACTTGGTGTCTCTCCTCAGGTCAGGAGATGTCCCTGTTGCCTTTTTGTGCTTTCAAGAAGTATTGGGTGGTAGTTAACAACACATATGCTGGAGCCGGAATTGGGCAAGTTTCTTAACCTCTGCGTATCTGTTTCATAAGGCTTCTGAGGATTTCGTTTGTAAAGATATTTAAAGGCCTTGGAACAATTTCTGACAGATATAAAGCAGTTTGTGATGATGGTGATCAGGATTATTACTGAGGGTAGAGATGGGGGAAAGTTAGAAATTGGTTAGCTTCCTCACATCAGGTGAGTTCAGAATACCAAGTGGTCACTGGCCAATTCAGTCCCTCTGGCACTCTCCCTTAGAAACTTTGACCTTTGGAACTACTTTGCTTCCAGTCATAGCCACATAGGACATTTGTATACATTTGACATTGAATGCTTTAAGCCCTGTCATAGAGTCAGCAGAAGATCTGTGTTTTTGTCCTATCACACATGGAACCTGGACTTTCAGCCTGTTTTTTCTGCACACACCCTTTGACTTCATTTCCATTACATTGAGTGCATAGTGGTTGGTTGGCATGTTGGTAATACTTCCAGGACCTCCGTGTATGGCCACACAAGTTCTGCACTGTAAAACTCTGGGGGACCACTATTTATTGCAGAACTAAATACAACTTAGCCACATACTCAAATCTAAGATGTATTAAAAACTCAAGTTAACCAAAAGAATGTGGTACAGGGTTCACATGTGGGCAGGCATCTCTTATAAATAGGAATGCTTTTTAAGGTAATTTTATACCATGATGACCTCATAAGAAAAAATGTTTCCTCTATTAATCACAGTAGTAGCAAGCTCCTTACACACACAGTAATCTGACTACCATGGAAGGGGAACTGATTAAGTATTGAAAAACAAAGCTGAAAGATAAAATCTTCTGGTTATGGTTTGGTTTCTGATTATGAAAGAGAAGAAGGCTTACACAGACGTAGAAAACAAATATATGGATACCAAGGGGGAAAGGGGTGGGGTGGGAGGAATTGGGAACTGAGATTGACACATATATAGTACTGATACTATGTATAAAATAGACAACTGATGGGCACATACTGAATAGCACAGGGAACTCTACCTAATGCACTGTGGTAACCTAAGTGGGAGGCAAGTCCAAAAGGGAGAGGCTATCTATATGTGTATGGCTGATTCTTTTGTTGTGCAGTGGAGGCTAACACAACATTGTAAAGCAACCATATTCCAATAAAAATTAATAAAAAAAAGAAAGAGAAGGAGGCTTGCCCCATCCATAAAAGGTTGATTTTGTATGTAGGTGCAGTAGGTTACAGAAAAATTGGAATTGAGGGAGGAGCCCTTGAACTCTAAAGAAAACAACGAAGTCTCCTTGAACTTAATTGAGATCTGATATTCTGCCATCAAAAATTAATTCCCTTCATTCATACTTATGTATTCCATGTACATATCTTGGATAGGAGGATGCACTAATTTTCAGTAGTCATTTACCCTGCAGAGTGAATGAATGGACCACACATGTTGATAAGAAAAGGATTTCATGGGGGAATGTAGAGAGGACCTCATTGCACGGCCTCTTCATGTGGTAAAAAGGGTGCAACAGAGAGAGGACATGGTGACCTGCTGAGTGCAAATACTGACCATTCAGAATTTTGCAAGGATAGACTCTAGGACCATGATTTTAATTTAGAGTTAACCAAAAGTTCAAGAACTGATTAGAAGTGTTTGCTCAAGATTTTTATGTACTTGGGATGTTCTCAGAAGTTAAATAAAAACTTTCCCTCTCTTACTTGAACAAACAGAGTCGATGTGGCATGTTTCTTTCTTTAGAACAGTGAAACATGCCACCATGCCTGGCCCTCTGTAGACATCCAGTGAATGCCTCTGGGGCAAAATATGTTTCATAGCTCCACATTTTTTTAAAATTTATGTTTATTTTATGCTGAATTTATTCCTGGGTCGTATATTTTTGTTGCTTCAGTTTCTTTTGGGACATCTTCTTCTGTGCAACCTCCTCTTCAGGTTTAGGTACAATTTGCTCTTTTTCAATAGGGATCATCTTAGTGTGGCAGAGAGGGCTCAGGTAGAGGTTAACCTGTCCATGAGCTCTGTAAGTCCAGGGTCCATCTTGGATTCTGTTCCCCTGGATGTGCTCGATGCCAGAGACGCTACATCAAAACCCTTAAGTGTAACTTTACTCCCCGCATTTTTAAGCATGTGCGGCAAAAAATTCACTCTTTTTTGGGTCATGGACCCTCTGTCCAGCCCCACTCTTTGACCTGGATGGATACGCCAGCCAACTCCAACATTGTAATGATGGAATAGCATGCGTTGCTTCTGTAAAGTGACATGTTTCAGAGACTTGGTGGCTTTTTGGATATGCATACCCTCTATGGCCTGGCTTCATGGGTGTTCTTAAAGTGAACGTGAAGATTTGAACCTCTTGATTTGCAAGATTTTGTGGCGTTTTCTGTGTCAAGTGAAGAGTGAACCATTCTCAGAGACCACATCAGGCAACTTCCAGTGAGAGGAAGCTATATCCACCTTATTTTACCAGGAGATAAGGAAGTATATTTTGAAACACATTTTAGGAAATTAGTAGGTTCCTTTTTGGGTAAATGGGCTTTCCAAGTCTTGATGGAACACAGCTGAATGCAAAGCCAGTGTTACTTCTGGCAGCTCTGTGAGCCCCTCACCTTCCACCGCAGGACTTCGTGCTCGGTTGTACCACCAGTGGTTGTATATATACTCAAGCAAAAACTACGTTTCTAAAGCTAATAATTTGCATCATTTAGAATATTTATTTTCTCATTTCAGAAAGTGGATGTCACCAGCAGGGCTGTGATGGAAATAATGACTAAAACAATTGAGTACCTTCAACCCAATCCAGGTAAGGGCTCGTTTTATACTTGCAGGGGTATCCCTCCAGGTAACTTTTCGTTTCTCTTTGGTAGACAGGCTAGGTTTGGTGTGCTTCTGCTTGCTCTGTCCTCCCTTCTGGAAGTTCAGTGGCTTCAGGTGGAGCATTTCGACCGGGAAGGGAGGACTTTTTAGGTTCACACTGAAGTAACTGGAGGCTTCTGTGATACTTTATCTGACTGTAGTGTAATTAACAAACAGCACTGTGTGGACAGCGTGGGTGGCACATGATGTCAGGGTAGCTGCAAGCTGTTAGGAACTGAACACTCATTTGAAAGGGATTGTAAGAAAGGAAAACTGGGAGAATTTTCAGATAAAACATCGTAATTCACCAAAGGTGTGAAAAAGTAGGAAGTTGAACGGTTTTTGTGAAATACAGAGGGTTTCGGTCCATACGCATCACTGAAGTCTTTGGAGGGTTGTTCTTTGTTCTGATTTTTCTCCAAGCACATCACAGATCAGCACTTGTTCTTGCTAACCTGTTACACTCTTAAGAGAAGGGAGTTATAATAGAGATAATGGAGCTGTACCTTGAAAAGAGAACCAGGCAGAAGTGGGGTGATCTCGAAGAGCACAAGGTGTAACAGAGCAAAGCAGCTGATACTCTAGACCTCCTCAGCACTCTTCCTGAATAGCAGTTCCTAACTGCAGAGTATAGAAACTTGAAGCAAGGTTGAATATATTTAAGTAAAACGTATGAATGTTGGGAAAACTGCGTATCTTGAGACCAGTTTCTTTGGGAGTTTCAGGTTGAGATTCCTGTGTCTTTGGTGGTCCTAGGGGAGATGGTTCAGGCACTGTGTCAGCCCCACTGTGTTTGGATTCTGAGCGTTAATGGGTGAGAGATAAGAAAAGGAAATACGTGGGATAAGAGGAGGCAGACAAGCACAGTCAGTGCTGACCAGCTCCCTACTGCCTTCTGCTGCTGCTGGCTGCAGCTTTTCGCTCAGCCCAAACTGGGGGAATAACATTCTCAGTTTTTTTAAAAACTGCATCAGAGATGGGATTATGTGAGGAAGGAAAATATTGAAGTAAGTGATAAGCCATAGGAACCAGGCATTTAACTGATAGTAGACCAAATTGTTGGCAAATTAGGCAACGAATAGCAAAAATGAAGTTTCCAATTTTTGCTTGCAGCCTTCTTCATGACCTCTGTATTCCACAGAGATTCAAGGATCTCTTATCTAAGAGATCTTCACCTGTTCCTAAGTATTTAAACAACTGTGATAGGTCAGTTTTGAAAAGAGAACTGCTCACCCGAAGTCTCACGGTAAGAAGTCATTGTTCAGGGAAGGATGTTTTTGTCTTTGTCTTTGAGTAGAATCTTGAAGTGCTCCCTCATTTCCTGGGATTTACGCATGGATGGTGCTAGGATTACTTAGCCCTGCTGTTGTAGGGCTAATATATATTTTTTAACATCTTTATTGGAGTATAATTTCTTTACAATGTTGTGTTAGTTTCTGCTGTAAAACAAAGTGAATCAGCTATACAAATACATATATCCCTATATCCCTTCCCTCTTGCGTCTCCCTCCCACCGTCCCTATCCCACCCCTCTAGGCGGTCACAAACTCCCTGTGCCTATGCGGCTGCTTCCCACTAGCTGTCTGTTTTACATGTGGTAGTGTATATGTGTCCATACCACTCTCTCACTTTGTCACAGCTTACCCTTCCCCCTCCCTGTGTCTTCAAGTCCATTCTCTATGTCTGTGTCTTTATTCCTGTCCTGCCCTTAGGTTCATCAGAACCACTTTTTTTTTTTTTTTTTTAGATTCCATATATGTGTGTTATCATGCAGTATTTTTCTCTTTCTGACTTACTTCACTCTGTATGAAAGACTCTAGGTCCATCCACCTCACTACAAATAACTCAATTTCCTTTCTTTTTATGGCTGATTAATATTCCATTGTACATATGTGCCACATCTTTTTTATCCATCCACCTGTCGATGGACACTTAGATTGCTTCCATGTTGTAGGACTAATATTAAATGTAGGGAAGGAGAGGGAAAATATAGTATTTACTGAGCACTAATGCATTTTCATTATGTCGCTAGTTATATACACTGTCTTCTCTCTAAAAGTAGCTGTTTTTTCCCTGATTATAAAAAGAAAATGCAGTTGAAAAATTCATAGTGTAGCAAAGAAACTAAAAATCCATGAACACAGATCTTTGGTGGGGACCCATCTGTGTTCCTGAGTATAATGGAATTCAGGTGTATGGAGGCATGCTGTGTTGAATAGGATGTCCCTCAAAATCCAGGGCTACCCAGAACCTCCAAATGTGACTTTATTTGGAAATAACATCTTTTGAGATGTAATCAGTTAATGATCTTGAGATGAACTCATTCTGGAGTTAGAGTGGGCCCTAAATCCAACAACTGGTGTCCTTATAAGAAGAAGAGAAAACACAGAGAGACACAGGGCAGAAGGCCACCTGAAGACAGAGGCCAAGATTAGAGTGATGCTGCCACAAACCAAGGAATGCCGGGAGCCACCAGAGCTGGAAGAGGTGAGGAAGGATTCTCCCAGAAAGCCTCAGAAAGAACCAACCGTACTGACACCTTGATTTCAAGTGTCTTGAACTGTTAGAGAGTAAATTTCTGTTGTTCTAAGCCACACAATCTGTGGCAATTTGTTATGGCAGACCTAGAAAACTAATATAGTAGGCTAGCCTAATTTTCCTCGGGAAAAAACAAGGGCCAGAGAATTTAAGAAACCTTCCCAAAGTTACACACCTAGGAAGGGATGAAACCAGGACTGGAACCCAGGTCTGATGCCCCCGAGCCCAGGAACTTTCCATTGCGCAGTCCTGCTTCTGAGAAGAATGGGTTCTTCATTTAGGTGCAAAGGGTACTTTACTTTCAGAGTGGATATGACAGAAATCCAGAAAGGGAACAAATTGTGGGGTTGAGACTTATTTTTATTTTAATAAAAAAGATAACAGGAGGAGGTAATTGGGGGAGATTTGAAATTTTAGAAATGATGTATTTTTAACAGAATCTTGAATGTGCTTATTAGCTACCAACATATTGGTTTTATGGCTATTTAAAAATTGAATGAACATCTGCCACCAAGGAGAACCATTAAGGCCATCACCAGGCGATCACAAGTTGGTTTCAGAAAAGCAGTTATATGTGGGCAGGGTACATATTTATACAAATAAGTGTCATCTACAAGGGTCCAGAGTAAAACAAAATTTCATATGCTCATTCTTCAGAATTTAGATAATTTGTGTTTAATTGGCTTATAATAGATATGACTTAGTTCCTCCGTGAATTTCTTGCCCTGAGAGCAGACACTGGCTAGAGCTCCTGAAAGGTGGCTGATCCAGTACACTTGTTCAGAATGCAAGTGCCCTTGAGAAGGGGACACAAGAATCTAGCCAACACCCAGAGGCTCCCAGTCCTTGGGCACAGAAAAGCAGAATATTCCCAAACTCATGCTGTTTGATAAATGCTTTGACCACTCAGCCTCTCTGTGACCCCAGAAACTGGGTCAACCAATATGGATCACTGGCTTCTGGTCCTGAATAAGCAAGATCTGGCCAGGGTCAGGATAGGGGCTTATGCAAAGTAACAAATTTACCTGGACAGGCCAGTAGGATCTGTGGAAATTAATGCTCTGAGGGTACTTTGAAAGTATCTTGTATTTGATTCATACTCTAGGATGCATTCTGGCTTTCACATCTTGTGGTTATGGAGCATACACATCTGTATAGTCTTGAAGCTCAATTCCTATTGAAATGATGACCAAAGAGAGTTGGATTACTTTTCTTGAATCTGTAGCTGTGCTGTGTGTAGGCACCCCCATCTGCTCTTGCCCACCTCCGGAGTGATATTTTAAAAGGCAGACCTGATCGTGTCATCATCTTGCACAAAACCCTTCAATGGATTTTCACTGCTTTTAGGATTAAGTTTTACCATTTTTAACAAGGCTCAAAGGGCCCTCCCTACATGGTCAGCCTGCCCTTTCCCCTCTACCTTGCCAGACAAACAGTCTCCTCAGGTCCAGCATCAAGGTCATTTAGAAAGAAGCCTTCCTGAAGCCCTGACTGCATTAGGTTCCACCATCAATGACCCTCTCATGGACTTCCCTGGTGGCGCAGTGGTTGAGAGTCCGCCTGCCGATGCAGAGGACACGGGTTTGTGCCCCGGTCCAGGAAGATCCCACATGCCGCAGAGCGGCTGGGCCCGCGAGCCATGGCCGCTGAGCCTGCGCACCTGGAGCCTGTGCTTCGCAGCGGGAGAGGCCACAGCAGTGAGAGGCCCGCGTACCACACAAAAAAATAAATAAATAAAAAATTACCCTCTCATGATCCCAGCTGCTTTTCCCTGGTGGCACATGCCACACTTACTGTAATTGCATGGTGTGTGTGCTTTGGTTTGTCCTCCCCTGTAAGGACAGGGCTCTGCCTGTCTTATTCCCCACCATCCCCCCATATGCCCCAGGCCCCAGCTCAGTTCCAGGCAGCCCGTGACATTTGGATATTTGAAAAAGTGGATTATGAAGCACAGTTGATACTCAGTGGCTAATGTGATAAAACTGCTATAATGTAAAGGAGAGACGGAGAAACTCTTCCTTTCCCCTAACCCATCAGCTCTACCCATGTAACCAACATTTATCAAATGCATTTACTTTTATACAAGGACCTATGCAATTCTAGATATAGTGGGGGTAGATACAGAACCAAGATTGGGCCCCTGCCCCTTGGGACCTCACAGTCTAACAGCATAAAGTATGTATACTCTAAGGAGAGCTGCACAGAGGCCTTCATGGCTAATTCCTTCTGGAAATTCCAGCTAACTGATGAAGTGAGGAGGGGTGAGTGGGGTCACAGGCCTGCAGGTGTGGCCTGCAAAGGCAGGGCTTTCGAGGACATAGAACAGAGAGCTGTAAAGTCTTTCAGCTTGGACTGTGAAAAGATTCTGACAGGAACAACATAAACCAGTACAGATCTCCAAGCTGCTTAGATAAGAAACAATTTGAACATGAGAAGTCCTGTGTACTTCTACTGATTGTGAGCCCCTATTCTCATGGTATCTAAGAGCAAAGATCATCAGAGAAGATATAAATCAGTTTTCTTTTTTTTTTAATGAATTTTTAAATTTTATTTATTTGTTTTTGGCTGCATTGGATCTTCCTTGCTGTGTGCAGGCTTTCTCTGGTTGCAACGAGCAGGGACTACTCTTCATGTTGCGGTGCGCAGGCTTCTCATTGCAGTGGCTTCACTTGTTGTGGAGCATGGGCTCATGGCACACGGGCTTCAGTAGTTGTGGCACATGGGCTCAGTAGTTGTGACACGCGGGCTCAGTAGTTGTGGCTTGCTGGCTCTAGGGTGTGGGCTCAGTAGTTGTGGTGCATGGGATTAGTTGCTCTGTGGCATGTGGGATCTTCCCGGACCAGGGCTCAAACCTGTGTCCCCTGCATTGGCAGGCAGATTCTTAACCACTGTGCCACCAGGGAAACCCCGAATCAGTCTTCTTATATGAGTATTCTGATGCTTGTGGGGGGAAGATAAATCAGCAATGTCCAACAGAAATAAGATGCAAGGAACATGTGTAATTTTGAATTTTCTAGTAGCCATATTAACGAAAGTAAGAAAGAAAGGTAGAGAAGAAGCAAGAAGAACTACAGTCCTGCAGCCTGTGGAACAAAAACCACATTCACAGAAAGATAGACAAGATGAAAAGGCAGAGGGCTATGTACCACATGAAGGAACAAGATAAAACCCCAGAAAAACAACTAAATGAAGTGGAGATGGGCAACCTTCCAGAAAGAGAATTCAGAATAATGATAGTGAAGATGATCCACAACCTCGGAAAAAGAATGGAGGCAAAGATGAAGAAGATGCAAGAAATCTTTAACAAAGACCTAGAAGAATTAAAGAAAAAACAAACAGAGATGAACAATAAAATAACTGTAATGAAAACTACACTAGAAGGAACCAATAGCAGAATAATTGAGGCAGAAGAACGGATAAGTGACCTGGAAGAGAGAATGGGGGAATTCACTGCTGCAGAACAGAATAACGAAAAAAGAATGAAAAGAAATGAAGACAGCCTAAGAGACCTCTGGGACAACATTAAACACACCAACATTCGAATTATAGGGGTCCCAGAAGAAGAAGAGAATAAGAAAGGGACTGAGAAAATATTTGAAGAGATTATAGTTGAAAACTTCCCTAATATGGGAAAGGAAATAGATAATTATGTCCAGGAAGCACAGAGAGTCCCATACAGGATAAATCCAAGGACAAACACGCAAGACACATATTAATCAAACTATCAAAAATCAAATACAAAGAACAAATATTAAAAGCAGCAAGGGAAAAACAGCAAGTAACACATAAGGAAATCCCCATAAGGTTAACAGCTGATCTTTCAGCAGAAACTCTGCAAGTCAGAAGGGAGTGGCAGGACATATTTAGAGTGATGAAGGAGAAAAACCTACAACCAAGATTACTCTACTCAGCAAGGATCTCATTCAGATTTGACGAAGACATTAAAAGCTTTACAGACAAGCAAAAGCTAGGAGAATTCAGAACCACCAAGCCAGCTTTACAACAAATGCTAAAGGAACTTATCTAGGCAGGAAACACAAGAGAAGGAAAAGACCTACAATAATAAACCCAAAACAATTAAGAAAATGGTAATAGGAACATACATATCGATAATTACCTTAAATGTTAATGGATTAAATGCTCCAACCAAAAGACATAGACTGGCTGAATGGATACAAAAACAAGACCCGTATTAATGCTGTCTACAAGAGACCCACTTCAGACCTAGGGACACATACAGACTGAAAGTGAGGGGATGGAAAAAGATATTCCATGCAAATGGAAATCAAAAGAAAGCTGGAGTAGCAATTCTAATATCAGACAAAACAGACTTAAAAAAAAGACTATTACTAGAGACAAAGAAGGACACTACATAATGATCAAGGGATCAATCCAAGAAGAAGATATAAGAATTGTAAATATTTATGCACCCAACATAGGAGCACCTTAATACATAAGGCAAATACTAACAGCCATAAAAGGGGAAATCGACAGTAACACAATCATAGAAGGGGACTTTAATACCCCACTTTCACCAATGGACAGATCATCCAAAATAAAAATCAATAAGGAAACACAAGCTTTAAATGATACATTAAACAAGATGGACTTAATTGATATATATAGGGCATTCCATCCAAAAACAACAGAATACACTTTCTTCTCAAGTGCTCATGGAACATTCTCCAGGATAGATCATATCTTGGGTCACAAATCAAGCATTGGTAAACTTAAGGAAATTGAAGTCATATCAAGTATCTTTTCTGACAACAACGCTATGAGACCAGCTATCAATTACAGGAAAACATATGTAAGAAATACAAACACATGGAGGCTAAACAACACACTACTTAATAACCAAGAGATCACTGAAGAAATGAAAGAGGAAATCAAAAAATACCAAGAAATAAATGACAATGAAAACACAACGACCCAAAACCTATGGGATGCAGCAAAAGCAGTTCTAAGAGGGAAGTTTATAGCTATACAAGCCCACCTTAAGAAACAAGAAACATCTCAAACCACCTAACCTTACACCTAAAGCAATTAGAGAAAGAAGAACAAAAAAAACCCCAAACATAGCAGAAGGAAAGAAATCATAAAGATCAGATGAGAAATAAATGAAAAAGAAATGAAGGAAACAGTAGCAAAGATCAATAAAACTAAAATCTGGTTCTTTGAGAAGATAAACAAAATTGATAAACCATTAGCCAGACTAATCAAGAAAAAAAGGGAGAAGAGTCAAATCAATAGGATTAGAAATGAAAAAGGAGAAGTAACAACTGACAGTGCAGAAATACAAAGGATCATGAGAGATTACTACAAGCAACTATATGCCAATAAAATGGAAACCCACAAAAAAATGGACAAATTCTTAGAAAAGCACAACCTTCCGAGACTGAACCAGGAGGAAATAGAAAATACAAACAGACCAGTCACAAGCAGTGAAATTGAAACTGTGATTAGAAATCTTCCAGCAAACAAAAGCCCAGGACCAGGTGGCTTCACAGGCAAATTCTATCAATCATATAGAGAAGAGCTAACACCTATCCTTCGCAAACTCTTCCAAAATATAGCAGAGGGAGGAACGCTCCCAAACACATTTTACAAGGCCACCATCACTCTGATACCAAAACCAGACAAAGATGTCACAAAGAAAGAAAACTACAGGCCAATATCACTGATGAACATAGATGCAAAAATCCTCAACAAAATACTAGCACACAGAATCCAAAAGCACATTAAAAGGATCATATATTATGATCAAGTGCAGTTTATCCTAGGATTGCAAGGATTCTTCAATATATGCAGATCAATCAACGTGATACACCATATTAACAAATTGAAGGGGAAAAACCATATGATCATCTCAATAGATGCAGAGAAAGCTTTTGACAGAATTCAACACCCATTTATGATAAAAACCCTCCAGAAAGTAGGCATAGAGGGAACTTTTGTCAACATAATAAAGGCCATATATGACAAACCCACAGCCAACATAGTCCTCAATGGTGAAAAACTGAAACCATTTCCTCTAAAATCAGGAAGAAGACAAGGTTGCCCACTATCACCACTGTTATTCAGCATAGTTTGGAAGTTTTAGCCACAGCAATCAGAGAAGAAAAAGAAATAAAAGGGATCCAAATCAGAAAAGAAGAAGTAAAGCTGTCACTGTTTGCAGATGACATGATACTATACATACAGATTCCTAAAGATGCTACCAGAAAACTACTAGAGCTAATCAATGCATTCAGTAAAGTAGCAGGATACAAAATTAAGGTACAGAAATCTCTTGCATTCCTATACACTAATAATGAAAAATCTGCAAGTGAAGTTAAGAAAACACTCCGATTTACCACTGCAAAAAAAAGAATAAAATATCTAGGAATAAACCTACCTAAGGAGACAAAAGACCTGTACACAGAAAACTATAAGACACTGATGAAAGAAAGTAAAGGTGATACAAATAGATGGAGAGATATACCATGTTCTTGGATTGGAAGAATCAACATTGTGAAAATGACTCTACTACCCAAAGCAATCTACAGATTCAATGCAATCCCTATCAAAGTACCACTGGCATTTTTCACAGAACTGGAGCAAAAAATTTCACAATTTGTATGGAGACACAAAAGACCCCCGAATAGCCAAGGCAATCTTGAGAAAGAAAAACGGAGCTGGAGGAATCAGGCTCCCTGACTTCAGGCTCTACTACAAAGCTGTAGTAATCAAGACAGTATTGTACTGGCACAAAAACAGAAATATAGATTAATGGAACAGGATAGAAAGCCCAGAGATAAACCCACACACATATGGTCACCTTATCTTTGATAAAGGAGGCAAGAATGTACAGTGGAGAAAAGACAGCCTCTTCAGTAAGTGGTGCTGGGAAAACTGGACAGCTACATGTAAAAGAATGAAATTGGAACATTTCCTAACACCATACACAAGAATAAACTCAAAATGGATTAAAGACCTAAATGCAAGGCAAGACACCATCAAACTCTTAGAGTAAAACAGGCAGAACACTCTATGACATAAATCACAGCAAGATCCTTTCTGACCCACCTCCTAGAGAAATGGAAATAAAAACAAAATTAAAGAAATAGGACCTAATGAAACTTAAAAGCTTTTGCACAGCAAAGGAAACCATAAACAAGACAAAAAGACAACCCTCAGAATGAGAGAAAATATTTGCAAATGAAGCAACTGACAAAGGATTAATCTCCAAAATTTACAATCAACACATGCAGCTCAATATCAAGAAAACAAACAACCCAATCCAAAAATGCGCAGAAGACCTAAATAGACATTTCTCCAAAGAAGATATACAGATTGCCAACAAACACATGAAAGAACACTCAACATCATTAATCATTAGAGAAATGCAAATCAAAACTACAGTGAGATATCATCTCACACCAGTCAGAATGGCCATCATCAAAAAATCAACAAACAGTAAATACTGGAGAGGGTGTGGAGAAAAGGGGACCCTCTTGCACTGTTGATGGGAATGTAAATTGATACAGCCACTATGGAGAACAGTATGGAGGTTCCTTAAAAAACTTAAAATAGAACTACTATACGACCCAGCAATCCCACTACTGGGCATATACCCTGAGAAAACCATAATTCAAAAAGAGTCATGTACCAAAATGTTCATTGCTGCTCTATTTACAATAGCCAGGAGATGGAAACAACCTAAGTGTCCATCAACAGATGAATGGATAAAGAAGATGTGGCACATATATATATAATGGAATATTACTCAGCCATAGAAAGGAACAAAAGTGAGTTATTTGTAGTGAGGTGGATGGACCTAGAGTCTGTCATACAGAGTGAAGTAAGTCAGAAAGAGAAAAATAAATACTGTATGCTAACACATATATATGGAAACTAAAAAAAAAAAAATGGCCAGAAGAACCTAGGGGCAAATGGCAATAAAGATGCAGACCTACTAGAGAATGTACTTGAGGATAAGGGGAGGGGGAAGGGTAAGCTGGGACAAAGTGAGAGAGTGGCATGGACATATATACACTACCAAATGTAAAATAGATAGCCAGTGGGAAGCAGCTGCATAGTGCAGGCGGATCAGCTAGGTGCTTTGTGACCACCTGGAGGGTGGCATAGGGAGTGTGGGAGGGAGGGAGATGCAAGAGGGAAGAGATATGGGGATGTATGTATATGTATAACTGATTCACTTTGTTATAAAGCAGAAACTGACACACCATTGTAAAGCAATTATACTCTAATAAAGATGTTTAAAAAATTAAAAAAAATGAAGAAAGCAGCAAGGGAAAACAACAAATAACATACAAGGGAACTCCCATAAGGTTAACAGCTGATTTCTCAGCAGAAACTTTACAAGCCAGAAGGGAGTGGCATGATATACTTAAAGTGATGAAAGGGAAGAACCTACAACCAAGATTACTCCACCCAGCAAGGATCTCATTCAGATTCAGTGGAGAAGTCAAAAGCTTTACAGACAAGCAAAAGCTAAGAGAATTCAGCACCACCAAACCAGCTCTACAACGAATGCTAAAGGAACTTCTCTAAGTGGGAAACACAAGAGAAGAAAAGGACCTACAAAAACAAACCCAAAACAAATAAGAAAATGGTCATAGGAACATACATATCGATAATTACCTTAAATGTGAATGGATTAAATGCTCCAACCAAAAGACACAGGCTTGCTGAATGGATAGAAAAACAAGACCCATATATATGCTGTCTACAAGAGACCCACTTCAGACCTAGGGACGCATACAGACTGAAAGTGAGGGGATGGAAAAAGATATTCCATGCAAATGGAAATCAAAAGAAAGCTGGAGTAGCAGTTCTCATATCAGAGAAAATAGACTTTAAAATAAAGAATGTTACCAGAGACAAGGAAGGACACTACATAATGATCTAGGGATCAATCCAAGAAGAAGATATAACAATTATAAATATATATACACCCAACATAGGAGCACCTGAATATATAAGGCAACTGCTAACAGCTATAAAAGAGGAAATCGACAGTAACAAAATGATAGTGGGAGAGTTTAACACCTCACTTGCACCAATGGACAAGTCATTGAAAATGAAAATAAATAAGGAAACAGAAGCTTTAAGTGACACAATAGACCAGATAGATTTAATTGATATTTATAGGAATTCCATCCAAAAACAGCAGACTACACTTTCTTCTCAAGTGCGCACGGAACATTCTCCAGGATAGATCGTATCTTGGGTCACAAATGAAGCCTCAGTAAATTTAAGAAAATTGAAATCATATCAGTCATCGTTTCTGACCACAACGTTATGGGATTAGAAATGAATTACAGGAAAAAAAGCGTAACAAACACAAACACATGGAGGCTAAACAGCACGTTACTAAATAACCAAGAGATGACTGAAGAAATCAAAGAGGAAATCAAAAATTACCTAGAAACAAATGACAATAAAAACACGACGATTCAAAACCTATGGGATGCAGCAAAAGCAGTTCTAAGAGAGAAGTTTATAACTATACAAGCCTACCTCAAAAAACAAGAAAAATCTCAAATAAACAATCTAACCTTACACCTAAAGGAACTAGAGAAAGAAGAACAAACAAAACGCAAAGTTAGTAGAAGGAAAGAAATCATAAAGATAAGAGCAAATATAAATGAAATAGAAACAAAGAAAACAATAGCAAAGATCAGTAAAACTAAAAGCTGGTTCTTTGGGTAGATAAACAAAATTGATAAACCATTAGCCAGACTCATCAAGAAAAAGAGGGAGAAGACTCAAATCAATAGAATTGGGCGATTGGGATTGACATGTATACACTGATGTGTATAAAATTGATGACTAATAAGAACCTGCTGTATATAAAATAAATAAAATTAAATTAAAAAATTTTAGAAAAAGGTAAAATTGATTTTAATAATATTTAATCCTGTATATCCAAAATTTTAACTGATATTAAAAATCATTGATAAATTATACATTTTTTTTATACTAAGTTTTGAAATTTGGTGTACGTTTTATACATACAGTACATATCTGTTTGGACTAGCCACATTTCAAATGCTCAGTAGCCCCATGTGACCATTGATTCCCATAATGGACAGCACAGGACTAGATAGTTTGCCATTCTAGCTCTGTATTATATTTTGATACGTGTTTGATGTTTAGCTTCTTGGTTTATTTATATTGATGGTTGAGTTTTTCAGTAGAAAAATGGACTCTTGATTTTTGGTTCAGGATATCTTTAAGTTGTTTTTTTGTCCATTTCTTTCAGCATTCTGCAAATCCGTTTCATGGCACTGTAGTGGAGACCTTCCCCTGACATAGAACTGTAGGCATGGTGGGATTGGCTGGCTGTGTTTCCTTCCCAGCCTTACCAGAGTGGTGATGACAGAGACCTTTTTAGTTTGCACTGAAAAGTTATTCTGATCATGATGTCATCATCCTATATAAACTTCCACGATGTGTAGATAAAAAGCAGTTTAAACATGAAAAACATCGTGCGTCAAGGTTTGGTTTTCTAAAGAAATGCTTTTCCCTTGAATGCCTGCACAGTCTGAGGTTCTCCACATGCCTGAGATTGGGACATTAAGTCAGGGTCATTAAATGTCTCTTCAGAACTTCTTAATAATAATTTAAAATCTCATTTGTGGAATGTTGCCTGTAGAAATAAAAGTTAGCTCTATTAATTTTAAAATATCTCATTAATCCCTGAAAAGCTATTACATCAAAATTATTATATTTCTTTCTCATGGGCTGCCCTCTTAATCAGCCCCTTCCAAAGATGCATAAATAAGATATTTGGTGGCAATAGAGCTGAAGATCAATGCATATATTGTTCGGCATTCATGTCTCAAATACTTGCCTCCAAAAACACTGAATTTGCTGTAGTTCGTGGAGGACAGGACCTGAGTCGTGTTCATCTTCTTGTCTTTCAGGGCTCTTAGCATTGTGCCTGGTGCATTGTTTGCCCTCAATATGTCTATTGAATAAGTTCACGAATGAATATATCCATCCTTTACTTAAAGAATAAGGGATTTGTACTGCGTCTAATAGCAAGGGCTTTTGCTTTTCTAAATCCTGACACTGAAAAATAATGAAAATGCATAAGGACGGATTACAGAAGATTACTTGGCACTGGCTCTTTCCTCTTCCTGAAGTGCCCCAACTGCCCTGGCAGGTCACCCCCTGCCTTCTTAATCATCCTTCTTACCTCAGCTTAAATACTCTGGCCCCCTGTCTCATCAGGTCCACTCCACTGTCCTCATGACACCTTGACTTGAGTCCCCTCCATAAATCTCTCCAGTGGTTCCCCATTTAGAATAACACTGAAAGCGCTCAAGGTCCGATGACCTGACTTCATTTCCTGAAATCCTACAAATCTCCCTCCATCTGTACCAGTGTCCCCGGCCTTCCCATTGCTCCTCTCACCCACACAGCACCCTCATTCCTGGGACTGTGCCAGGCCGTCTGCCTGAACCACTTGGCTCCAGGTATCCCCCAGGTCTTCACTCAGGTCTCTGCTCTAATGTCACCTTATTTGTGTGGCTTTTCTAACCATCTTGTTTAAAACACCACCCTCTAAGCCATTTCCCTGTTTTGTTTTCCTTCGTGGCACTTGTTACTACTTAAACTTTTATTCTGTATTTACTTGGTAAGGTGTGGCTTGTCTCTGCCCCTAAAATGCAGGTGGCCTGAGTGTAGGATTGTTGTTTGTACATTGTAGTCAAAGAGCCTGTTCTCACCTTTTATTGTACTTATCACAATATTTACTTTTATAAGGTGTTTTTATTTGTTGCTGATCCTCAGCCATGCTCAGCTTGTTTCTGCCTCAGGGTCTTTGCACAGGAAGTTCCTCTGCCTGGAATACTCTTCTCCTAGCTCCCATTATGGCTGTTCTTTCTTGTCACTCCACCTCCCCATGGAGTCCTTCCCTGGCCACTCTTTCTGAAATAACCTCTCCCTACCACTCTTATATCCCCTTCTAATATCCTGTCACCATTTTAAATTGTCCTCTATTTTATATATTTTTTTAAAAAAATCATCTACCCGTCATCTACATCTCCCATCTAGAATATAATGTCCACAGGAGTAAGGACTTTGTCCTGTTTATTATCCCTAATGTACAAATAGTGCCCTCATTATTTATTGAATGAATGCTGTTTATCTCTCCCACTGTATCATAAAATCATCAAAGACAAGGAATATGTCTGTTTTCGTGTGTGTGTGTGTGTGTGTATAACCTAGCACAGTAGTGCTTATTAGGTGCTTAATTTGTTGAATGAGAGAATCAAATCATGTTAATCATATTTGAGCTCCATGTATAGGAGTTGCTAAAGTTTCAGATAGAGTTATTGTCTGCAGACCTGAACAGGCCAGAATCAGAGCTGTTACTCTGTATAATACCTACTTGGTGTCATGCGCAATTAATACATTTCACAATTGCTTTTGAAAAAGTGTAGAAGTGCATAATCTCATGTTTAAGATCATTGGGTTGAAGCTATTGACAGCACATTCATATTTACATAGATAATAGTTGTTCCTGTTTTCAGATTAGAAAGCTGAAGCTTCAAGAGAGATTAAATAATTTGCCCAAAGTCTTGCAACAAAAGAACCAGAATTCATATTCACATATGGCTTTCTCCCTGGTCCATTTTGTCTTCATTGCCATATGCTACAAAATATGAAGACACATTCAGTCTTGGTGTGTTTGCAGAATACACTCGAGTGGCCCCTAATGATTCTCATCCTTTGTAATCCCTTCTCTTTGAGTGTAGGTGGGATCTGTGACTTACTTTTAACCAGTAAAATATGGCAAAGGTAATGGGATCACCACTCACCACTCCCTTGGTTAGGTTACGTTACATGGCAAAATTGTGGGCTGTTACTCCCATGATCACATTACATTATATAAAACTTTCTTAGCAGACTAGAGGGAGAGGGATTCTCCTGCTGGCCTACGAGAAGCAGACAGCCATGTTGTGACTGTCTTAGAAGAGGGATGAGTGTCAGGGAGCTGGGGATGGCCTCTAGCCAACAACCGGTAAGAAGCCAGCGCTGTCAGTCAAAACCACCACAGGGAAGTGAAATTTTGTCAGTAACCCAAGGGAGCTGGGAAGCAGATTCATTGCCACTGAAGCTTCCTGATAACAAGGCGGCCTGGCTGACACCTTGAATTGAATATAGCCTTGTGAGACCCCGAACAGAGGACTCAGTTAAGTTGTGCCTGGACTTCTAACCTACAGAAACTGTAGGGTAATAAATCTGTGGCTTGAAGCCACTGAGTTTGTGGAACTTTGTTACACAGCATGGAAAACTAATACAGTATGGCTGTTTGTTCCCCAATCAGAGCTCCTATTTCAAGCATATCACTGTCTGCGGGGGCCAACAGGTCATTTGCCCTTATCACGTTGGGCTCCTTAATATGGAAGCAGGAAGTCGATGGGGAAAACCTGTCATATCTTTTCAGCTTTGGATGAAGTCTCCTGAACCGCTCAGGGAGTGGTAGGACAAGTCCATTCTATGCTAAGCCTGAAGATCTCTTTAAAACGTGTGACAGTGAAAAGCATTTGGTACAGTGCAGGGCACTTTATAAGGGCTCGAGAAATGTCACTCACCTCCTCTTCTCAGTGGTCTGCAGCCCTACCTCAGGGTATCTCAGGGGCTTACCCAGCAATTCCTCCACAGGTAAGGCCTCCAGGGAAAAGTCCCACTGTAGGACCCCTTCCACAAGAATATCATAGTTCTGTCTGCTGCAAAAACCTGACGAAGCAGAAGCTCATGATGTTAGTGCCCAGAGGATTGTGTACTTTTCAAATGGCAGGAACCATCCTCTGCTCCTGTGATGTAATTGCCCGCTTTCCCAGGGCATACTGTGAGACCTGTGTTGGCGTCTTATAACACCCCATGCGGAGGCGGGAGATGTTTGCTGTCCCATCTCACGGGTTCTTAAGGGCTGCTGACTGTGTATCACGGCTGAGTGTCTTAAAATACCTCCGCACTATTTCCCACTCAGCAGGGGCATACAAGAGCTTTGCTACCTTGGAGAGAAGTGTTTTATAAATAGCATTATTTGGGTTGAGAGTAGTATGATTCCCTGCTACAACTACATATTTGTATAAGTCAGCAGGCAACGCTTCCTCTTCCCTTTCCTCAGTCCCTTCTAATATTTAACTTCAAAAGCAACTGCAAAGGTTTGAGGTTATTTACCGAAGTCCTAATTACCATATACATCTTTTGTACCCTTTAATAATTGTTAGTGTGCAAGGCTAGGAAACATGTTGCTCACAGTACAAGGCATCAGAGAGATCATTTTAGACTTGCAAATATTCTGAGATTTCATCTGGAAAAATTAGACCATTATACACAATCATCACAGGTTGCCAGTGTGAAATATATGCTAAAATGTTACTTATTACATACATTTTGTTGCAAGTATTAAGCCCCAAATCTAACTTAGTGTGATTTGGGGATTTGTATTCATATCCCAATTATAATCTCTGTAAAAGACTTTACAAATTTAGTTGATGTAATTCAGACTTAACTTTTTGCTCCAACTAAAGATGTCATTGAGCTTTGATAGATAATAAAGAGGTAAGTAGATTTTTAGCTCTTGGTGACTATTTCAATGAAATGGGCATGAACTACAGTTTTTTTTTTTTTTCCAGTCAAAAGGGGGAAATGGAAGAAAAGAACTAACATTTATTTACTGCCTGCTTTGATTACATATATCACTTCATTTCACCATCACAACAATTCTGTCACTAAGTATAAGTATCTCTTGCTTATAACCAGGAACAGTGAGATTGGGGTAAACCTTCTCTTCTCAGCAGAGCTACAGTGAACCCTGTCCTTCTATCCTTTTGACAACACATGCCCTTGAATTAATTAGTAGGGAATTATAATAGATTCCATCACAGAAGAACACAGTTCTAATTTTTTTATCTTCAAAAAGAGGCTATATTTTCACATCTAAATATCACTTTTGTCCTCTCAATTTTAACAATGCTTGTTCACAATATTTGTTGTATTTAGTAATTAACTTCCCTATTGAAATTTAGTAACTTTCTACAAGAAGGGAGAGTAAATTACCTTCTTGTTTTCCTTGAAATATCTATTTGATCTTTTAAAAAAAATCTTGTTTTTGTAAAGACCCATACACAGAAACCAGATCACTAGGAAATAGTCTGGCTGTAGTATTCATTCTTGTAGGAAAAAAACTGAATAAAGGAGGGATTAAAAAAAGAATAAAGGTAAAATCTTTACATTGGAGATTTAAAGTAAGACCTATTGGTTTTGATCTCCAAGAGGGTTTTGCAAAGGACGAGTTTCTTTGGTTTTGAAAATTTACATTAAGGTTCTGTGTACACTGGGATAGATACCATGTACTCATTTGCAGGTGACTTAGTTCACTTATCCTAGTGGATTGTAGTGCATGTATGAGAGGTTGTTAGATTTGAAAGGCATTACAGACATCAGGTAAGCTGGTCTTCTTAGGTCTGAGGCGAGGAAGCAGAGGGTTAGGTGGCTCGCCCAAGGTCGCGCAGATGGAGAGACCTCCAGTCTCCTGACTCTGGTGTAGCACTCATCCTGCTTCCTGAGTCACAGCATGTATCACACTTCTTCACCTCTGCATTTTCAGACACCTAACAAGTGTAAGTATAGCTAGAGCTCTACATCTTGCTGCTGACATGTCTTACTTTGACCTGTTTTAATGAAGAAGTAATAAAGCAGCCAGAGTCAGAGTGGCATTCTGGGAGGAAATCGGGTTTTTGAGACACAGCTAGCATTCAGTTTTTGCTCAGCTTCCTGTTGCTGTGTGTCCTTGAGCAAGTATATCATTTCTTTCGGCTTCATTTTCCTTATCTGTAAAATGGAGAAGCTGAAGCTGTCTCTCGTATTTTGGGGAGGATTAAAGAGATGATGTATGTGAATTACACATAGTAGATATTTCTGAGATGATAGCTATAAGATGAAATGTCATCGTGATCTTCAGTTATTCAAAGATATTTCAGGGCTCTTTCTAAAATTTCAGACCAGATGGTAGCATTTATGAAGACTAGTACAAATCATTAAGCATTTGTCTGCTAAAGCTCTCTGCTCTTTGAGGCAGCTAGATTTGTTTTCTGTAAGGTAGGTAGAGATGAGAAAGGAATTAAGTCCCTAAAAGAAGTGAAAGTTTTCTGAAAAATGTATTCCCTGTCTTTGGCCTTCCCTGATGGATGCTAAGTCCATTAGGTTTCCCCTCTCAGTCAGAACATGAAGATGTGACTTGGAATGCTGTGGCCACATCTTCTGCCTGAGTGTGTCAACTGCCTTCATCAACACTGGCCAGGGTCGGGGTGGCTTGTATTCTTCCCTGTTGTGACAGTCAGATGCCCTGTCACTATGTTTTTTTATTTGAAATTTCCCAGTTGAAGAGAGAAGGAAGCTACACTTGAGAGCATTATACAGCAGTTTAAAGCAGGTTGTACTTTTTTTTTAATTTACAGAAGGTCTTTTGCCAAACACTCCTGTCCTGATCATTTAGCGTGGAAGAGAGAGATGAGGTGCAGACTCATCACTCATCCCTTCCTCCTTGCAGTGAACACTCATTTTCACCACCCTGTTCCCCTTCACCCCCCTACCCGTGCTGAGATTTGTGCTGGGCCTCTTCACTCCAGCTTTCTGTTCCGCAAAGACTGCTCTAAACCTTGATTTTGAATTATAGTTAATGAAACTAAAAAAATAAAATAAAATGACATCAGAACTGTCTCTCCTTTTTTTTTTCTTCCACTTAGGAAAAAGAGCGCTCCGTCTTTTGCCATCACTGTCTTTGGGATCAACCCCTCTTTAGAAAACACCACTTTTGCCTTGTCCTCAGAGGCTTGGGATCCATTTGTCCTGACACTTCATGGAACCTTTCTAGAAAAGCAGTCTCAAGGGTTTTCCTACAGATGTCTGTCAGGACCTCAGCGCCCACTCATACGAGTGTGCTCCAGCCTGTTTTAGAGATGTAAAAGGAAAACTACTGTTTTTTCCCTACACTCTACCCACAGAACACTTCTGACACTAGATGAGTACGTTTTTCTCCCTACACCAACCAATTCTCTGACTCTACCCAGGGGGTCATACAATTCAACTCAGTTCTGACACTATCTACTTGGAGTTGGCATCAGATAAGGGCTCGGTTCCACAAGACTGCTCCAATGTCAGATGCCTCTGCTGCTTCTGACCCCCTCCTGGGGTTTGCTAATTGGCTAGAATGGCTGACAGAACACAGAGAAATGCTTATTTCATGTTTACTGGTTTATTATAAAGGAAGCAACTGAGGAACAGCCAAATGGAAGGCAAGGGCAAGGTATAGGGAAGAGGCTCTCATAAATGTGAGAGAATTCATTTCTATTGTTGAAAGTCACCCAGTTTATGATAACTTTGTTACAGCAGCCCTAGGAAAAGAATACAGACAGTAATAAAATACTTATTTAAAGTTGCTCCAAAGTCCCTGCAACACTCACTTTCAGGGAGTCTTCATTGGCCCAGCCAGCCAATTTGTCCCACACGGCTCCATAAGGCGTCCCCTGACATAGCATTCACTTAGGAGAATATTAAGATAGGAAGCACAACATGCCAGCAGGGCAATGTCATGCATTTTCTTCAGTGGGGGTTCTCTCGACAGCAGTCAGGGGTTATTTCTGGCTCCTCAAGGGCGTCTAAATTCAGTTTTTCCCTCATAGTAACTTTTGAGAACTTGGGCAGATTTTCCAGTCTGTCTGAGCCTCTGCATCTTCACCTTGTGGATGCAGCCCTCTCTCCACAGTGGGAATGACACAGTGAGACCCACAGGCTGGTGGTGGTGGTGGTGAAGATTAAGTTTAAATGTTTAAATCACAAAACTACTGTGGGCTGAAGATGACAGGCCCCAAAGAGAAGAGGGGTCCGGGGCTCCCTGGAGGGTCTACCTCCAGCTAACATTAGGAACTTAATGCACATTTGCTATTTTCTGTCATCCCTTTAAGCTTCTAACTCAAATTAGTGATTTCTAAATATATAAGGTTTCAAAACATGAAGATTTTTAAATCTTTATAATCTTTAGGTCGCATGCTTTCCAACTTCTTAATAATTATCTGCCAGACGTTGATTAGCCTCTTCTTCCCTCAGAATATCCCATCTAATCTGCTTCCCTCATAATTAATTCCTCATTATGCCAAATCTGAGCTAGTATCTTCCTCAAGGTTTTTACAAGCCCTGTCACACACAAACCCTTCTAGAAAACTAAAATGTGTGGCTAAAAAGCCATTAATAAACTCTCCTAAAAAAAAAAAAACTCTCCTTCTGTGTGTCATCTTTGGAGAAATGTCTATTTAGGTCTTCTGCCCATTTTCTAATTGGGTTGTTTGTTTTTTTTGTTGATGAGTTGTATGAACTGTTTGTATATTTTGGAAATTAAGCCCTTGTCAGTAGCTTCGTTTGCAGATATTTTCTCCCATAGGTTATCTTTTCATTGTGTTTATGGGTTTCCTTTGCTGTGCAAAAGCTTGTGAGTTTGATTAGGTCCCATTTGTTTATTTTTGTTTTTATTTCTATTGCCTTGGGAGACTGACCTAAGAAAACATTTGTATGATTTATGTCAGAGAATGTTTTGCCTATGATTTCTTCCAGGAGTTTTATGGTGTCATATCTTTATGTTTAATTCTTTAAACCATTTTGAGTTTATTTTTGTGTATGGTGTGAGGGTGTGTTTTAACTTCATTGATTTACATGCGGCTGTCCAACTTTCCCAGCATCACTTGCTGAAGAGACTTTTTCCCATTTCATGTTCTTGCCGCCTATGTTGAAGATTAATTAATCATAGGTGTGTGTGTTTTTTTTTCTGGGCCCTTTGTTCTGTTCCATTAATGTCTGTTTTTGTGCCAGCACCACACTATTTTGATTACTGTAGCTTTGTAGTATTGTCTGAAGTCTGGGAGGGTTATGCCTACTGCTTTGTTATTTTTCCTCAGGATTCCTTTGGCAATTCTGGGTCTTCTATGGTTCCATATAAATTTTAAGATTATTTGTTCTAGTTCTATAGGAACTGTCATAGGTAATTTGATAGGGATCACATGAAAAGATGCTCAACATCTCTACTTATTAGAGAAATACAAATCAAAACGACAGTGAGGTGTCACCTCACGCCAGTCAGAATGGCCATCATTAAAAAGTCTACAAATAACAAATGCTGGAGAGGGTGTCGAGAAAAGGGAATCCTCTTACACTGTTGGTGGAAATGTAAATTGCTGCAGCCACTATGGCAAACAGTATGGAGGTTCCTCAAAAAACTAAAAATAGGGTTGCCATATGATCCAACAATCCCACTCCTAGGCATATACCCAGATGAAACTATAATTCAAAAAGATACATGCACCCCCTGTGTTCATAACAGCACTATTTACAATAGCCAAGATATGGAAACAACCTAAATGTCCATCAACAGATGAGTGGATAAAGAAGGTGTGGTATATGTTTATATACAGTGGAATACTACTCAGCCATCAAAAAGAATGAAATAATGCCATTTGTAGCAACATGGATGGACCTAGAGATTATCATACTAAGTGAAGTCAGAAAGAGAAAGACAAATACCATATGATATCACTTAAATGTGGAATCTAAAATATGATACAAATCAGCATATCTACAAAATGAAAACAGACTCACAGATATACAGAATAGACTGTGGTTACCAAGAGGGAGTGGTGGAGGAGGGAAGGAATGGGAGTTTGGGATTAACAGAGGCAAACTATTATATATAGAATGGATAAACAACAAGGTCCTACTGTATACCACAGGGAACTACTGATATATTCAATATTCTGTGATAAACCATAATGGAAAAGAATATGAAAAAGAATATATATAGAGAGAGAGAGCTGAATATATATATATATATATATAATGGAATCACTTTACTGTACAGAAATTTACAAGTACAACATTGTAAATCAACTATACTTCAATAAAATTTTTTTTAAAAACTGTTTATGTATGGGCTTCCCTGGTGGCGCAGTGGTTGAGAGTCCGCCTGCCGATGCAGGGGACACGGGTTCGTGCCCCAGTCTGGGAAGATCCCACATGCCGCGGAGCGGCTGGGCCCGTGAGCCATGGCCGCTGAGCCTGTGCATCTGGAGCCTGTGCTCTGCAACGGGAGAGGACACAACAGTGAGAGGCCTGCGTACCGCAAAAAAAAAAACAACAACAACAGGTTTATGTAAAGCTCCTGGCTGATGGTAACACTAATTACAGCTAATTCCCACCTACCAAATATAAAGCCAGAAGAAAAAGAAAACTTGTGGAATTTTTTTTATCTTGATTTGGGGGGCATTTTCTTCCCCTTCTTCCTTTTATCTAATGGCCTAGACTTCAAGATTCCAGGTGTTTCCTTCTTTATTATGGCTGAATAATATTCCATTTTATAAATGTATGTATGCACACCAAAGAATTGTATGATCTCACTTACGTGGAATGTAAAAAAAACAAACTCATAGAAAGAGAGCTCACATGGGTGGTTGTCAGAGCTGGGGGGTAGGAGGAGTGCATGAAATGGGTGAAAGTGGTCAAAAGGTACAAACTTCCAGCTATAAGTTCTGAGGATGTAATGTATAGCTTGATGACTATAGTTAACAGTACCATATTGTTTAACTTCTATATTTCAATACCATATTGAAAGTTGGTAAGAGAGTAGATCTTTAAAGTTCTTATCAGAAGAAAAAAAAATTGTAACTGTGTGAGGATGCATGTTAACTAAACTTCCCATAGTGATCATTTCATGATATATGCATATATCAAATCATTATGTTGTCCACCTTAAACTGTTCAGTGTTATAGGCCAATTATATCTCAGTAAAACTGGGAAAGAAAAAAAAAACGATTCTAGGTGTTATCAGATAATCTACCCTCTTTTGGGCTCAAGACCCACATATTTAGTTATTTGTTTAGTCCAACCTTGTGGATATTCTGTTAGACTTTGTATTTGCTGAATTTGAAACACCTCTATATTTCCTCCCCAAAGTCTCTTCCTCCTGTGTTCTTCATCTCAGATTTTTATCATCACCTACCCGGGTATTCAGTCTAGAGATTGGAATGCAATGTTCTCAAACTTGGTGTATATTAGAATCACCTAAGGGACTTTAAAGACTGTAGCTGGCCAGACCACAAGGCAGACCGGTTACTCGGAAATCTGGAAGTGGGACACAGGCATCAGGTTTTGTTTTTTTTTTCCTGAGCTTTTTATTGATCTATAATATACAAAAAGTATAGTGCTCAAATCATAAATGTAGCGCTCAATGAATTATTACAAACTGATACTGTCATGTAAAGGTACCTAGTTTAAGAAACTGCCCATTGCTGCCCTTCCAGATGCAAGCTGTCCTGACTTCTAAGGCCATATAGTTCTGTCTAATTTAGACCTTTGCTTAAATGAAATCATAGAGCATGTACTCTTTAGATCTGCCTCCTTTTGCTCAACTTTATATTTCTTTTGCTGTGTGTAGGTATAGTCCTTTCATTCTCATTGTTGTCTAGTGTTCCATTGTGAGAATAGATCACAATTTATTTGTCTGTTTTCTCACTGATACACATTTGGGTGTTTCTATTTTCTGGCTATTTTGAACAGCCCATTTTTGTATATGAGTCTTATGCACATTTCTGATGGATATATGCCTACAAGTGGAATTGCTGGGGCACAGGGTGTAAGTCTTTTCAGCTTTTGTAGATAGATACTGCTAAGTTGTTTTCCAAAATGTTCTACCAGTTCTTGCTCCCACCAGCAGAATTGGACGTGTAGATGTATTTCTGGTGTATCTGTGGGGAGGAAGGTGATCTCCGCGTTTTACTCTTCCACCATCTTCCCCGATGGTCCCCACCAGCAGAATTTGAGAGTTCAGGTTGTTCTACACCCTCTGAACACTTGATATTTTCTGAGTTTTTTTTCTTTTCTTTTTTTTCCACTTTAACCATTCCTGTGGGTATGTTTCAATGTGGTTTCATTTGCATTGGCAAAATGATGAAATTGAGCCCCTTTCAGATTAGATATTTGAATATCTTATTTGGTGAACTGTCTGTTCAAGCCCCTTGCACATTTAAAAAATTGGGTCATCTTTTTCTTAATGGTTTATAGGAGTTTTTTCTTTTTAATATTTTGGATACAAGTCCTATTTTGGATATGTGTATTGTGAGTATCTTAACATTTTTTTGGTTGCCTTTTTTTTTCATTTGTTTGTTTTATTTTTGGCTGTGTTGGGTCTTCGTTGCTGTGTGCAGGCTTTCTCTAGTTGTGGCAGGGGCTACCCTTCACTGAGGTGCATGGCCTTCTCATTGTTGTGGTTTCTTTTGTTGCAGAGCATGGCCTCTAGGTGCGTGGGCTTCAGTAGTTGTGGCACGCAGGCTCAGTAGCTGTGGCTTGTAGGCTGTAGCGTGCAGGCTCAGTAGTTGTGGTGCACAGACTTAGTTGCTCCGTGGCATGTGGGATCTCCCGGGCCAGGGCTCGAACCCGTGTCCCCTGCATTGGCAGGCAGATTCTTAACCACCGTGCCACCAGGGAAGCCCCATTTTTTTGGTTGCCTTTTAATTCTTTCTAATGATTTCTTTTGAAAGATAGAAGTTCTTAATTTTAACACAGCCCCATTTAGAAATGCTTTTTTTATGAATAAGTGTTTGTGTGCCCTATTTTAAGAAATATTTGCGTATTCTACAGATCATGAGTGTGTTCTCCGATATTATTTTTTAAAAGTTGTACTGTGTTTCCTTCCATAGTTAGATCTGCAGTCCACTTAGAATCAATTTTAGGTATAGTGTGAGGTAGAGTTGCGCCGATGTTTTTTCTTCTAGAATCTTGTTGACCCAGTACCACCTTTGAAGGAATCATTAGCTTTAAAACCTCCCCAGGTGATGAATGGGCAGCCAGCCACTGCCCTAACACCATCCTAGATGCCCCTCTCCTTTCTCCTCACATTTAATCAGTCACCTGATTAATGCTACCCACCACAGGACTCTAAAATTTCTCTCTTCTCCTATTTCCTCAGGACTCATCTATTACAGTGTTTTCATAACTGGTTTCTCTGTCTCCAGTGGCTTCCCATTTTAGGAAGACCCACTTCTCAGTTTCCCTAAATTGATGATAGGAATCTTTTTTCCAAAATCTAAACCTGATATAATTTAAATTAAAGCCCTTTTGAAGGTCTAGTTGTTAAGTAACTCTCTGTCAGAAACCTTTGATGGGAGACTCTAAGCTCCTTAGCATGCAATTCAGGGCCCTTCACAGCCTGGTACCAACTCTGTGGCCTCTTCACATTGTTCTGTTTGGCCTTGCACCTAAGCCACAGACACTTTGAAGTTTCCAAATGCACCAGGCATTGTTATGTGCCTTTGCTCATAGTCGCCAGATGCCTGGAATGGCCCTTCCTACTCCTCCGCCTTTACAGCTCACTCTTCTAGAAACCCAGCTCAAGTGTCACCTGTTTCATGACCCTTCCTGGCCTTACTCTCCTAGCAGAATTCATTGCTCAATTCTGTGGTGTGAATATATTATAACTTTATTCACAGTATGGCCCGAGTCTGCCTCAGATCACGGTGAGTGGAGGCGCTCTCTGACTCTCCAACTAGACAGTAAGCTCATTGAGGACAGAGACTGGGCCTTGCTTGTCTCAGAGTCTCTCTGGCATAGTTCCCCTCAGGCAATGAATGTTTTATTCATTTAATCATTTAATCATTCATCTTATTCATTTAATCATTTAATTCATTTCTAAAAACATCTTTAGAAAGCTGATTTTTTGGTAAATACCACTTCATTCAGGGAGTGCAAATTCATAATTTTTCTGTATTGGGGGATACATAATTGTTTCCAGTGTCACCTATGTATTGATTTTTATTGATCTTTTTTTATCCCCTTAGGGCTTATAATTTAGCATAGGAGCCCTCTTTTGTTAGGAGAAATGAGAGCCTCTATGCTGATTCCAGGAGATTCTGTGATCAGCTTCTTATCATTTTCCCATAAAGCACTTTTTCATGGCATAATTGAGAGATGTCGTGCTTCCAAAGAGCCAGCATTAATAATGAGTGAATGGAAAATGGGGTCTCACCCTTCTGCACTTTAAAGAAGTGGAGTCAGGAGAAACGAAAAGGCCCAGCATCCTCGGAAATCTTAAAATCTCGTGTATGTAAGGGAAACACCAGCCAGATTGCCATCAGCATGACCTGCTCTCCCAAATCATCCTATCAGATCGCAGAGTTAGTGTGTAATTAGATCTTATCAGCAGCCTCTTGCTCCGTTTTAGAGCACAATAAGAGATCGTTGTGCTTTTGAACAGGGAAGTCTTTTCTAAGGATTAGAAAAAATGATATATACAGAAAATTGTATAAAAAACCAGAACTTTTAAATGAAATCATTCAGCCCACAGTTAATAAGTAAGCACCTGCTGTATGCTTGGCCCTTTGCTAGAATTCAGTAAGATGTAGTTTCCTAACTTGTATCAGGGAACAGACATGCAGAAAAGAGAGAGAGTATCATGTGAGATATGATCAGTGTATGTACAGGGCATGGCAGAGACATAAAATGAGGGAAGGGTCACGTATACTTGGAGGCAGTAGAGGTAAAGGGTAATTGGGAAGAACTGTAGAAAAGATGTGCCTGGTGTTGTGTTGGGCAGGTAGACAGAGAATGGGGTCATTCCAAGAAGAGGGACAGTTCTAGCAACTTCAGGAAACTGCTGAAGTTTTCTACGGCTGAACGCCAAGGCATGCTTTCCTGGAGAAGTCTTCTATCTAAGAAGAACCACCTTAAGTAGGGGAACTTGGAAGAGTTTTAGGAATTATCCAGCTGTCTCCTTTTTTTTCAACTTTTTATCAGTGAAGAACCTGAGACTCAGAGAGGTACAGTAACTCATACAAAATCACACAGGGAACTTGCTGGCATGTCTGATACTCATAGAAATAGCCAACATTTATTGAATGTTTATCATGTACCAACATTGTGACATACATTATATCATCTAATCCTTGCATCATCCTAACCTTACAATGAGGGGGAGGTACCATTTTACAAATGAGGAAACTGAGGCCCAGAATCATCCAGCAAGAAATATAGCCAGGATTTGGTCTCAGACAGTCTGACTCCAAAGTCTGTGTCTTAATCCCACCTTGTTAAACTGGCTGTCCTTTCTGGTTTTCTTTCCACAGTTAGCAGCTAACTCCTACCTACAGAGCTGCAGAAATTTATGTCCATCCTGAAAACAGAGTTGCAGAATTGAAATATTTACAATCATTTTTATTGACTTACTTTCAGGGCTCTATCAAGGATAAATCATAATTTTCTTTTTACATCTGTATTGGAGTATAATTACTTTACAATGGTGTATTAGTTTCTGCTTTATAACAAAGTGAATCAGTTATACGTATACATATGTTCCCATATCTTTTCCCTCTTGCATCTCCCTCCCTCCCACCCTCCCTATCCCACCCCTGTAGGTGGTCAGAAAGCACTGAGCTGATCTCCCTGTGCTCTGCGGCTGCTTCCCACTAGCTATCTATTTTACGTTTGGTAGTGTATATATGTCCATGCCACTCGCTCACTTTGTCACAGTTTACCCTTCCCCCTCCCCATATCCCCAAGTCCGTTCTCTAGTAGGTCTGTGTCTTTATTCCTGTCTTACCCCTAGGTTCTTCATGACATTTTTTTTCTTAAATTCCATATATATGTGTTAGTATATGATATTTGTCTTTTTCTTTCTGACATACTTCACTCTGTATGACAGACTCTAGGTCTATCCACCTCATTACAAATAGCTCAATTTCATTTCTTTTATGGCTGAGTAATATTCCATTGTATATATGTGCCACATCTTCTTTACCCATTCATCCAATGATGGACACTTAGGTTGTTTCCATCTCCTGGCTATTGTAAATAGAGTTGCAGTGAACATTTTGGTACATGACTCTTTTTGAATTATGGTTTTCTCAGGGTATATGCCCAGTAGTGGGATCGCTGGGTCATATGGTAGTTCTATTTGTAGTTTTTTAAGGAACCTCCTTACTGTTCTCCGTAGTGGCTGAACCAATTCACATTCCCATCAGCAGTGCAAGAGTGTCCCCTTTTCTCCACACCCTCTCCAGCATTTATTGCTTCTAGATTTTTTGATGATGGCCATTCTGACTGGTGTGAGATGATATCTCATTGTAGTTTTGATTTGCATTTCTTTAATGATTAATGATGTTGAGCATTCTTTCATGTAATTGTTGGCAGTCTGTGTATCTTCTTTGGAGAAATGTCTATTTAGGTCTTCTGCCCATTTTTGGATTGGGTTGTTTGTTTTTTTGTTATTGAGCTGCTTGTACATTTTGGAGATTAATCCTTTGTCAGTTACTTCATTTGCAAATATTTTCTCCTATTCTGAGGGTTGTCTTTTGGTCTTGTTTATGGTTTCCTTTGCTGTGCAAAAGCTTTGAAGTTTCATTTGATCTAATCTCATACTTCTACATGTACCTGTCCAGTTTTCCCAGCACCACTTACTGAAGAGGCTGTCCTTTCTCCACTGTACATTCCTGCCTCCTTTATCAAAGATAAGGTGACCATATGTGCGTGGGTTTATCTCTGGGCTTTCTATCCTGTTCCATTAATCTATATTTCTGTTTCTGTGCCAGTGCCATACTGTCTTGATTACTGTAGCTTTGTAGTATAGTCTGAAGTCAGGGAGTCTGATTCCTCCAGCTCCGTTTTACGTTCTCAAGGTTGCTTTGGCTATTTGGGGTCTTTTGTGTTTCCATACAAATTGTGAAATTTTTTATTCTAGTTCTGTGAAAAATGCCAGTGGTAGTTTGATAGGGATTGCATTGAATCTGTAGATTGCTTTGGGTAGTGGAGTAATTTTCACAATGTTGATTCTTCCAATCCAAGAACATGGTATATCTCTCCATCTATTTGTATCATATTTAATTTCTTTCATCAGTCTTATAATTTTCTGCATACAGGTCTTTTGTCTCCTTAGGTAGGTTTATTCCTAGATGTTTATTCTTTTTATTGCAATGGTAAATGGGAGTGTTTTCTTGATTTCACTTTCAGATTTTTCATCATTAGTGTATAGGAATGCCAGAGATTTCTGTGCATTAATTTTGTATCCTGCAACTTTACCAAATTCATTGATTAGCTCTAGTAGTTTTCTGGTAGCATCTTTAGGATTCTCTATGTATACTATCATGTCATCTGCAAACAGTGACAGCTTTACTTCTTCTTTTCCGATTTGGATTCCTTTTATTTCCTTTTCTTCTCTGATTGCTGTGGCTAAAACTTCCAAAACTGTGTTGAATAAGAGTGGTGAGAGTGGACAACCTTGTCTTGTTCCTGATCTTAGTGGAAATGTTTTCAGTTTTTCATCATTGAGGACGATGTTAGCTGTGGGTTTGTCATATATGGCCTTTATTATGTTGAGGAAAGTTCCCTCTATGCCTACTTTCTGCAGGGTTTTTATCATAAATGGGTGTTGAATTTTGTCAAAAGCTTTCTCTGCATCTGTTGAGATGACCATATGGTTTTTATCCTTCAATTTGTTAATATGGTGTATCACATTGATTGATTTGTGTATATTGAAGAATCCTTGCATTCCTGGAATAAACCCCACTTGATCATGATGTATGATCCTTTTAATGTGCTGTTAGATTCTGTTTGCTAGTATTTTGTTGAGGATTTTTGCATCTATGTTCATCAGTGATATTGGCCTGTAGTTTTCTTTCTTTGTGACATCCTTGTCTGGTTTTGGTATCAGAGTGATGGTGGCCTTGTAGAATGTGTTTGGGAGTGTTCCTCTCTCTGCTATATTTTGGAAGAGTTTGAGAAGGATAGGTGTTAGCTCTTCTCTAAATTTGATAGAATTCGCCTGTGAAGCCATCTGGTCCTGGGCTTTTGTTTGTTGGAAGATTTTTAATCACAGTTTCAATTTCAGTGCTTGTGATTGGTCTGTTCATATTTTCTATTTCTTCCTGATTCAGTCTTGGCAGGTTGTGCATTTCTAAGAATTTGTCCATTTCTTCCAGGTTTTCCATTTTATTGGCATAGAATTGCTTGTAGTAATCTCATGATCTTTTGTATTTCTGCAGTGTCAGTTGTTACTTCTCCTTTTTCATTTCTAATTCTATTGATTTGAGTCTTTTCCCTTTTTTTCTCGATGAATTTGGCTAATGGTTTATCAATTTTGTTTATCTTCTCAAAGAACCAGCTTTTAGTTTTATTGATCTTTGCTATTGTTTCCTTCATTTCTTTTTCATTTATTTCTTATCTTTATGATTTCTTTCCTTCTGCTAACTTTGGAGTTTTTTTGTTCTTCTTTCTCTAATTGCTTTAGGTGCGAGGTTAGGTTGTTTATTCGAGATGTTTCCTGTTTCTTAAGGTAGGATTGTATTGCTGTAAACTTCCCTCTTAGACCTGCTTTTGCTGCATCCTATAGGTTTTGGGTCGTCGTGTCTGCGTTGTCATTTGTTTCTAGTTATTTTTTGATTTCCTCTTTGGTTTCTTCAGTGATCACTTCGTTATTAAGTAGTGTATTGTTTAGCTTCCATGTGTTTGTATTTTTTACAGATCTTTTCCTGTAATTGATATCTAGTCTCATAGCGTTGTGGTCGGAAAAGATACTTGATACAATTTCAATTTTCTTAAATTTACCAAGGCTTGATTTGTAACCCAAGATATGATCTATCCTGGAGAATGTTCCATGAGCACTTGAGAAAAATGTGTATTCTGTTGTTTTTGGATGGAATGTCCTATAAATATCAATTAAGTCCATCTTGTTTAATGTATCATTTAAAGCTTGTGTTTCCTTATTTATTTTCATTTTGGATGATCTGTCCATTGGTGAAAGTGGGGTGTTGAAGTCCCCTACTATGAAAGTGTTACTGTCAATTTCCCCTTTTATGGCTGTTAGTTTTTGCCTTATGTATTGAGGTGCTCCTATGTTAGGTGCATAAATATTTACAATTGTTATATCTTCTTCTTGGATCGATCCCTTGATCATTATGTAGTGTCCTTCTTTGTCTCTTCTAATAGTCTTTATTTTAAAGTCCATTTTGTCTGATATAAGAATTGCTACTCCAGCTTTCTTTTGGTTTCCATTTTCATGGAATATCTTTTTCCATCCCCTCACTTTCACTCTGTATGTGTCTCTAGGTCTGAAGTGGGTGTCTTGTAGACAGCATATATAAGGGTCTTGTTTTTGTATCCATTCAGCCAGTCTGTGTCTTTTGGTGGGAGCATTTAATCCATTTACATTTAAGGTAATTATCAATATGTATATTCCTATTTCCATATTCTTAATTTTTTTGGGTTTGTTATTATATGTCTTTTCCTTCTCTTGTGTTTCTTGCCTAGAGAAGATCCTTTAGCATTTGTTGTAAACTGGTTTGGTGGTGCTGAACTCTCTCAGCTTTTGCTTGTCTGTAAAGGTTTTAATTTCTCCATCAAACCTGAATGAGATCCTTACTGGGTAGAGTAATCTTGGTTGTAGGTTTTTCTCCTTCATCACTTTAAATATGTCCTGCCACTCCCTTCTGGCTTGCAGAGTTTCTGCTGAAAGATCAGCTGTTAACCTTATGGGGATTCCCTTGTGTGTTAATTGTTGTTTTTCCCTTGCTGCTTTTAATATGTTTTCTTTGTATTTAATTTTTGACAGTTTGATTAATATGTTTCTTGGCGTGTTTCTCCTTGTATTTATCCTGTATGGGACTCTCTGTGCTTCCTGGACTTGATTAACTATTTCCTTTCCCATATTAGGGAAGTTTTCCACTATAATCTCTTCAAATATTTTCTCAGTCCCTTTCTTTTTCTCTTCTTCTTCTGGAACCCCTATAATTCGAATGTTGGTGCGTTTAATGTTGTCCCAGAGGTCTCTGAGACTGTCCTCAGTTCTTTTCATTCTTTTTTCTTTATTCTGCTCTGCAGTAGTTATTTCCACTATTTTATCTTCCAGGTCACTTATCCGTTTTTCTGCCTCAGTTATTCTGCTATTGATCCCGTCTAGAGTATTTTTCATTTCATTTATTGTGTTGTTCATCGTTGCTTGTTTCATCTTTAGTTCTTCTAGGTCCTCGTTAAATGTTTCTTGCATTTTCTCTCTTCTATTTCCAAGATTTTGGATCATCTTTACTATCATTATTCTGAATTCTTTTTCAGGTAGACTGCCTGTTTCCTCTTCATTTGTTAGGTCTGGTGGGTTTTTATCTTGCTGCTTCATCTGCTGTGTGTTTCTCTGTCTTCTCATTTTGCTTATCTTACTGTGTTTGGGGTCTCCTTTTTGCAGGCTGCAGGTTCGTAGTTCCTGTTGTTTTTGGTGTCTGTCCCCAGTGGCTAAGGTTGGTTCAGTGGGTTGTGTAGGCTTCCTGGTGGAGGGAACTAGTGCCTGTGTTCTGGTGGATGAGGCTGGATCTTGTCTTTCTGGTGGGCAGGTCCACATCTGTTGGTGTGTTTTGGGGTGTCTGTGGACTTATGATTTTAGGCAGCCTCTCTCCTAATGGGTGGGGTTGTTTTCCTGTCTTGCTAATTGTTTGGCATAGGGTGTCCAGCACTGTAGCTTGCTGGTCGTTGAGTGAAGCTGGGTGCTGGTGTTGAGATGGAGATCTCTGGGAGATTTTTGCTGTTTGATATTCCGTGGAGCTGGGAGGTCTCTTGTGGACCAGTGTCCTGAAGATGGCTCTCCCACCTCAGAGGCACAGCACTGACACCTGGCTGCAGCACCAAGAGCCTTTCAGCCACATGGCTCGGAATAAAAGTGAGAAATAGTAGAAAGGAAGGAAGGGAGGGAGGGAGGGAGGGAGGGAGGGCGGAAGAGAAATAAAGAAAGAAAGAAGGAAAGAAAGAAAGAAGATAAAAGAATAAAATAAAGTAAGGTAAAATAAAATAAAGTTATTAAAATAAAAAAATTATTATTAAGAAAAAAATTTTAATAGAAAAACAAACAAGAAAACGGATGGATAAGAACCCTAGGACAAATGGTGAAAGCAAAGCTATACAGACAAAATCTCACACAGAAGCATACACATACACACAAAAAGAGGAAAAGGTGAAAAAATAATAAATCTTGCTCTCAAAGTCCACCTCCTCAATTTGGGATGATTCGTTGTCAATTCATGTATTCCACAGATGCAGAGTATATCAAGTTGATTGTGGAGATTTAATCCGCTGCTTCTGAGGCTGCTGGGAGAGATTTCCCTTTCTCTTCTTTGTTCTCACAGCTCCCAGGCGCTCAGCTTTGGATTTGGCCCCGCCTCTGCATGTAGGTCGCCTGAGGGCGTCTGTTCTTCGCTCAGACAGGACGGGGTTAAAGGAGCCGCTGATTCGGGGGCTCAGGCTCACTCAGGCTGGTGGGGAGGGAGGGGCACGGAGTGCGGGGCGGGCCTGCGGCGGCAGAGGCCTGCGAGACATTGCACCAGCCTGAGGCGCGCCGTGCGTTCTCCCGGGGAAGTTGTCCCTGGATCACAGGACCCTGGCAGTGGCGGGCTGCACAGCTTCCCGGACGGGAGGTGTGGATAGTGACCTGTGCTCTCACACAGGCTTCTTGGTTGCGGCAGTAGCACCCTTAGCGTCTCATGTCCGTCTCTGGGGTCCGCGCTGTTAGCCGCTGCTCACGCCCGTCTCTGGAGGAGCTCCTTTAAGCAGCGCTTTTAATCCCCTCTCCTCGCGCACCAGGAAACATAGAGGGAAGAAAAAGTCTCTTGACTCTCCCACCCATCCACACTTTTTCCCAGACTCCCTCCCGGCTAGCTGTGGCGCACTAACCCCTTCAGGCTGTGTTCATGCTGCCAGTCCTCTCCCTGCGCTCGTACCGAAGCCCGAGCCTCGTCTCCCAGCCCCGCCTGCCCCGGCGGATGAGCAGACAAGCCTCTCGGGCTGGTGAGTGCTGGTCGGCACCCATCCTCTGTGTGGGAACCTCTCCGCTTTGCCCTCCACACCCCTGTGGCTGCGCTCTCCTCCGTGGCTTCGAAGCTCCCCACTCCGCTGCCCGCAGTCTCTGCCCGCGAAGGGGCTTCCTAGTGTGTGGAAACCTTTCCTCCTTCACAGCTCCCTCCCACTGGTGCAGGTCCCGTCCCTATTATTTGTCTGTTTATTCTTTTTTCTTTTGCCCTACCCAGGTACGTGGGGAGTTTCTTGCCTTTTGGGAGGTCTGAGGTCTTCTGCCAGACTTCAGTAGGTGTTCTGTAGGAGTTGTTCCACGTGTAGATGTATTTCTGATGTATCTGTGGGGAGGAAGGTGATCTCCACGCCTTACTCTTCTGCCATCTTCCCCCTCTCCAATCATAAATTTTTATCAGTTTAGATATTGGACCATCAGCCACTGTGTCAGTCAGAGTTCAATAAGGGAAGCAAAGACATGGTGGATACTATGGACTAAGAGATTTATTAAAGGAACTAGAGCTTGTACAGTTGTGGGAAGATCTGGGTAAATAAAGGCCAAAAAAGTAGAGTTAAGGATCAGAGAAAGTTCACGGACCAGCCCTGGCCCAGGTAAACAAACTTACAGGAATCTGGAAGGTAGGCAGGCCCAGCTGCTGGAGCAGCACTGCACAGGGCAGCTGACATGGAAGGCTGCAGAAGACTGTTGTCTCTTCAAGGTTACCACCTCTGTGAGTTTGCAGCAAAAGCTCTGTGGTGGGCCTGGGGGCGCTCTTGGTCAGCAGAATCAGCATTCAAGAAGAGCTGGGCACAGAGTATGACATCGAGGACAAACTGGGACCTGTGTTCACCTCAGCCTTCAGAGTGTATGGCTGCTGCTTCGCCTTCGCCTCCCAAATGTGCACAGCCTCACTTTGGACCAATTCTTGCTTGGAAACATGCAGGGGAGGGGTTCTGGGAAATGTAGTTTCCCGCACAACCAAGTTGACAGTGGAACACTTCACACACATTTCTAGAAAGAGAACATGGAGGGTAGAAAGGAGTGCTTTCCCCTGTCTCCTGTGCCTATGGTGTGTGTCTGTGCTAGTTGCTCTTTTGGCTGTTTATCACTGAATCCTGATAATAACTTTCAGAATTAAATGACTTTTCAGGGATACACAGCTAGCAAGATTTGGAGCCTGGATTTTTACCTGTATTTATATGAACCAAAGCTAATGTTTATTGTAATGCTCCATGCTGTTTTCCATGATAGACAAGACCTAATGGTCTGTTTTCTTGTTTGATCATTTGGATTAAGAAATATATATATATATATTTTTTAACACTAAGATTTAGCAGAAATACTGGGTTTTCAACATTCCCAGTTAGTTACCATGCTAGTTGCTTAGGAGAGACTGAGCAGTGACTCACAGGGACACCACTTTTAGGTCAGAGGAAAATAACACCATTTGGCAGTGCGAGGAGAGCTTCTGTTTTACTCTCCGCAGAGCTTTGACTTCCCTTTGGCTGTGCCCAGAATTAGAAAGCTCTTCAAGGGATATTACAGATTATGCTTTAGAGTCCAGAGCTGATACGGATTGAGTTTTGACTGCCCCTGTTTCTCTCCCTGAATAGATAGTATAAATTTTTGAGGACAAAAAAGAAACTGCTCCCCCTCCCCTTTTTAACAGAAGACAAAACAATGGAAGCCCTTTGGGGGAATAAATTAGCTTTCTTGTTCATCCTGATTTTACTTCCTGCTGTTTCAGTTCACCAGCTACATTTCCTTCCAGAAATCACCTAGATGTGGACTCATCGAGACCTTGCCTCTGATGGTTTTTTTCCTTGATGGCATTTCACCTGTTAATTCTTATTAACTTTTCTCTTCCTAGCCAATTCTCTTTATACCACTGAACATATTTTTCAGCAGAACTTTTTGGCGGAAAGACCCTTGAGGTTAGAGCAGTGCCCAGATTGTGAAGATACGGTGAGTAGTTTATGCAGTGCAGCCACTAAATTAGGTCTACTGATGGAAAAAGAAGTGGGAAATACGTTAAATTTAGTACTTCCTAATGGAAGTAATATATGCTCATATTATTAAGAATATATATCTATTTTAAAGCTTTTTACAAAAAACAGCAGTCCTCCTGGAGTTACTTCCCCCATTTCCGTTTCCCAGAAGCAACACATCTTTTCCCTCTCTCGTTTTTCCAGTATGTTTATAGCATAATTTATGTTGGATCATATTCAGTATTTACATTTTACACCCTTGTCAAACTTGTACAGATCTGAGACATACAGAATAATATGGTTATATTTCTTTTCTTATACAACCTTTTTGTTTTTCCTGGAGTTAATAATTGTTTTAATTTTCAGTTTCTTAACTTTTTGTGTACCTTTCACTGATTCTTTCCCTAACCCTCTGCCACAGATGTGAATTTCCTGTCAATACATTGAAACGTGCCAGGTGTCAATCATCTTTCGGATATGTATCTGATGCTGCATTCTAGATTGGTTACTGTCTTAGTTTGGGTCCCCCCAGAAATAAACCATGTGCATGGGTGTAAGCACAAGTGGTTGATTTAGAAGATGATTCCAGGAAATCCTGTTAGGAGATTAGGAAAGGGGAGGAGGCCAATGAAGGGTGCATTATAAAGCAAGGTACAGCAGTGGACGACTATAACCTGATTCCAGTGGGGATCATGGGGAGCCTATAGTTCCCTTTAGCTCATGGCTCCCTGAGCTGCATGCACCTGGTTATGTATAGTGTCAGCTACAGTTGGTGCTCAATGCCTGATGCACAAGGACCATCTTGGGATCTCCCTTTATCATCATTTTTACCTCTTTTCTTACACTGGATCCCTTTTTCTGGATCTCTTAACCTGTCCCTTTTCTCAACTGACACCTTTGTTTTGGTAGAATGCCTCTTCCATTGACCTTGGGAAGACAAATTAAAATCTTCCTTGTGTATTTGAAAATGTCATATGTTACTTTTACACTTCATTGATCATTTGAATTTAGGATTATAGATTATTTCCTCCAAAAATGTTGGAGTCATTGCTTCATTGTTTTCTGAAGAAATTTCTCATGTCGTTCATGGTTTTCTCATGTTCAGTGACCTTCTAATACTTGATACTGTGTGTGTAGCCTATTTTTTCCTCTCTGAAAGGTTTTAGGACTGTCTTTTTGTCTCCAGTGTTATGAAATTTCATGTTAATAGTCCTTGGTAGGATCCTTTTATCCATTGTCCTGGGCGTTCGATCGACCCTTTCAACCTGGGAACACGTTTGTCAGTTCAGAGATTTCTTGAACTTTTACAAAGAATTTCTTCCCCTTCTATTTCTGTGTTCTTTCTTTTTGGAGCTTCTGTTATTCAGCTGCTAGACCTCCTGGACTGATCCTGATTTTATGTTTTCTTTCTGATTTTTTTGATCTCTGGTTTTTTGTTCTACTTTTGGGGGAATTTGCCTCAACCTCATCATCTGTGCTTCTATTGATTTTTTTAAATTTTATGTTTTATTGAAATTCATATTTAAAGTTAGATTATATTTTAATCTCTAAGAGTTCTCTGTTTCTTTTTTATTTCATTGATCAAGTATCTTGGACACCTAAGAATGTTAACGATAGTTATTTTTCTTTCCCTGAGTTGTTTGGTTTTTACAATTTCCTTGTTTGTTTTGCCTCTTTCATGTTAGAAACTTTCTTCGAAGTCTGATGTTAGTGGCTAACCTTTTCCTCTTAGGTGTAGGACAGTAAAGCTGAGTCAAGGGAGGGTGCTTATTTACTATCATAGCTTCATTCTAGGGTAATCAGCCTGAAGTTGTTGCATTGGGTGCTTCCAGCTGTGAATATCTGTAGGTCTCTTCTCTTGAGTCGGTTGTATTCCCCAGAGAAGAATCTTCCAGTCTTCTGCCCAGAGGGTTCAAACCTGACTGCCAGTTCTCTAGGGCAGGGCTCCCCAACCCCCGGGCCACGGACCGGTACAGGTCCTCAGCCTGTTAGGAACCAGCAGGAGGTGAGCAGTGGGCGAGCCGTGGAAAAATTATCTTCCACAAAACCGGTCCCTGGTTCCAAAAAGGTTGGGGACCGCTGCTCTAGGGGACCAGTAGGGGAGGTGTGCTGGCAAGTCTCACAGTTCACAGTCTGGACTGGCCCTAAAGCCCTGTTTTCAGTATAGGTCAGGTAGCTTCTCTCTGCAAAAGAACTCTATTAGATTGCTACACTTTTTATTCTTCATAAAAAAAACAAGTTTTCTAGTTCCCATTCTCTGTTATGATTCAAAAGGCTGTCAGTCACGTGAGCCATAGGATATGGACAGAGTCTGCTTATGAAAACCACTGCCATGACCGTCTACTAGTTTCTAAGATAGTCTATTTATTCGTTTATTCTTTCCTTCAGCAGTCCAGGTTAAATATCTAATGCGTGTACAGCTTTATGCTAATCCTGTCTGGGAGATACGCAGAGCAGCATACTAGTATCCTGCTCTCATGGGCCAGGGGAGAGATTGCTATTAGGAAGCTGTTTCTGCAGTAAACCCAGTGGAAGCAGGTTGAACTAGAATAGCAAAGGTGGGAAAGTAAAGATGGCGGCTTAGAGAGATTGTAACAATTTGAAAGAAAGGCTAAAGCTATGGCAAATATAAAGATAATGTGAAGGAGAGGAGTTAGGTCCCTTTAGAAGAGAAGAGAAGGGTCCGTAGGGGCACATCTAACTTGGTGATGCTATCTAGCCCGAGATCATATTATAGGAATTCTAATGTCTTAAGTTTGTATTTTTCCAGGCTTCCTCTCTGTTTCTTCAAGTACTGCTTTAAAAAAAAAACAAACTTATTTATTTATTTATTTGGCTGTGCCGGGTCTTAGTTGTGGCATGTGGGGTCTTTTAGTTACGGCATGCTCACTCTTAGTTGCAGCATGCACGCAGGATCTAGTTCCCTGGCCAGGGATCAAACCCAGGCCCCCTGCATTGGGAGCGTGGAGTCTTAACCACTGGACCACCAGGGAAGTTCCTTCAAGTACTGCTTTTTAAAATCACTTAAAAATAATTATGTTAACACTTAAAAATGGTTAATTCAGACATCTGATTATGTTTTTCAAGAACACATAAATTTTACTAATCCAAGAGTCTTAAAAATAGTTAATATCTGTGAATAAATTTAAAAGCTGGTCTCTTCAAATATATGAATCACTAAGTATTTTAGATGATTTGAAGAAATAAACTAATAGAATATGGTTTTCTTCCCCCTTCTCGTGAAAATGTAGAACATATTCAAGATGTTCCTAAGTAATTAATGGAAGAATTGAACAACATAATCAAACAACAGTGAAAATGATAAATTTGAAAATCAGCCACAGTATATTAAACTGTTACAATTATTTCAGGTAATTGCTTACCGGAAGACAGCTCTTAGCAGAACCAAGATCTAAGCACAAATCAGTAACCAAATTCATGAAAGAAATAAATCTTTAGAGTGTAAAAACAGGACTTGAAGGGATTAACCACCGTGTGTGTTTTCATTCCTCGGTTTCTTTGATCTCCATTTATCTTCTTTCCTTCTGTTCATTTGGTACCTCTTATTGTCTGGTGTCTGCTTATTTGTTTTATTTGTGCTAATGTTACTCCTTCTTTGTGTTTCCCTGGTACCTTGTGTGTATTAGCTGTTATTGCATTTATCACATTTGTTGCCACTGTTTACGTATCTGACACCTCACTCTACTGTGAGCACCTTGGCAGGGACTATGCCTTTCCTGGATTTCAGATATGGCTTATTGTAGAAAAGTCTTTGAACATATACTCTAATTATACCATTCCCCCCAAAAAATGTGTCATCATGTGACATTTTCAATTTTTTTAAATTTAACGTGTATGATACACTTTTCTATGAGAAGCAAAGTAAAGAAAATGTGAATTTTACATTTTTTCCAGGTACCACCAGGCTTTACATCTGTTAGCATGACTAATTGCTACTCATTATGTGATTCTAAGCTTAAAGATTTTTCTCACCCGAAACCTTCTTTGCGATGCCCACTCCTACAGATTAGGGTGATGCTGTATACTTTCGTGACTTGCTGTAATCTCCCCACATGACACTTGGTATATACACTTCACTCTAATTGCTTTTAAAATAGACGCTACCCTCAGTTCACTATAAACTTCATAAAGGCAGAGGCCATAGCTGTCTTGTTCATTATAATATCCCTGGGCAAACTTGGGAGGGTGACCTCTCATAATAATTCTCTTTGTCTGCAGATTCGACCTTTGAAGCCCAAAGTTTAAATAAAAACCTATTCAAAAGAAATGTTCAAGATGAAATGGCAGCCACTAAATGCTGGAAGTGTGTGCTTTAGCTGTGATTCTATCAGGGGTTTCTAAACAGATGGAATCCTGGGCATAATTCTAGGTTAATGTACATTCCCAACTCTGATAATGAACCTGAGAAGCCGTAGTATCCTAGCATCAAGTAAATCATTGTCTTTAACAGTGTGGTAATAAAGCTGTTTCTTCCATGAAAACTGGATTTGCCTTCTAGGCATCTTCTTTTATAAAAGTAAAAGCAAAAAAGAAATTGAAATGCTGTCTTTGTGGCACAAAACTAATTTTCAGAAGCAGTTATGTGCGAGAAAAGTAATTAAGTCTTTTTAATGAACACAATATTTCTGTTCTTCATGGGACTGTTTACTGTTAGAATCTTAGTTGAGAGGTGATTTTGAAAATAGCTCTATTTTATACATGGTGTAAGTGAAACATGGCATAAGGCCCACACTGCAGGAGTTATCAGTTAATTTCCTACTTCAGTCCATAGTTTCCTAGAATTGAAATACAAGGTAGAATCCTAAAACTTCAAGATCACATAATCCCGTAGTTTTCGAAATGCTTTCTGTGGGCCACCCAGATCCACAGAGGGACTGAAGGGCCACCGCAATGAAGAGAGTATCAGAAAAGGCACAGGAGTAGAGAATGGACTTGAGGACACGGGGAGGGGGAAGGGTAAGCTGGGACGAAGTGAGAGAGTGGCCTGGACATATATACACTACCAAATGTAAAATAGATAGCTAGTGGGAAGCAGCTGCATAACACAGGGAGATCAGCTTGGTGCTTTGTGACCACCTAGAGGGGTGGGATAGGGAGGGCGGGAGGGAGACGAAAGAGGGAGGGGATATGGGGATATATGTATATATATAGCTGATTCACTTTGTTATACAACAAAAACTAACACACCATCGTAAAGCAATTATACTCCAGTAAAGATGTTAAAAAAATAAAATAAAAAAAGGAAAGGCACAGGAAGACGGGCAAGATGGGACCTTCACCTGGAAGAGCTTTGCCTTTTCTATTAAATTCCTCTTGAGATTTTGAGAGAAAGGGAGAGTTTAGCGATTAAAAGAGCAGGTGTGTGTTTATCTGTGGACCAAGCTGCGCATATTGCAGATGAAGACGTTGGTGGAGGGGCAATTTTCGGTAGCTGAGCTGGTTTAGAGACCGGTGAAGGCCTGACTCCCCACCCAGCCCTGTCCCTCCTACATCACGTTGCCTGCTTTGAAAGTCTCTTATCTCTTTGTCTCCAGCTTCCAGAGCTAAACTCAGCATGATCAACACCATGTCAAAAATCCGTGGCCAGGAGAAAGGGCCAGGCTATCCTCAGGCAGAAGCACTGCTGGCAGAGGCCATGCTCAAGTTTGGAAGAGAGCTTGGGGATGATTGCAACTTCGGTAATGTATGCTTCCTCACATTTTCATTTTTCATTCGTCCATGGGATTTTAGTGCCACTAAGAAAACTCTGTAGGAAATCATCCAAACCCATGTTATATTTTGATTCTCAATTTTAGATCTTGTCCACATGGGCCCCAAATTTGTTTTCAGAGTCGTTTCATCATTTTTGGTGTCATTTGTCTTAGGAATTTTATGTATTTTCTTTTTTCCTAATGAGATCCCATCATTACAGTAGCTGGGTGACACATCCAGATGCCTGGACATTTACCATTGCACGTGTCTGGCGGTAACTAGAGTGTTGGGACAGAGGGAACTGTCACAGTCAGCATGAGTCAGCACCCCACCCCATGAGCTTTCTCTTTGCTCCCTGCTCTTCTATGCAGGGTACCTCATTTGACTGCCCCAGGTGAATTCCTTCACCCCTCCCTCCTTTGACCCTCAGCTGCCATAGTAACCACCTTCTGTTTTCACTCCACAATGTGAGGTCGCAGCAAATGACTGTCCTTCCTGATTGAGCCCTGTGCTCTGTTCCTGGTATTTGCTTTTGCTCAATGCGCTGGCATTAAAGAGGCCTCCTCTAAGGGAAAGCAAGCACTTACAAAGGAGGGTAGGGGGCTTCCAAATTGCTTTTTAAAGGAAAAGCAAAATTTTATGTTCTTTATAATAAGGGGTCCCTCTACCCCCCATTGGGGGCATTGAGTCTATTGTACTCAGTGAACTTTCAGATACTGTCTCAGGTGGAAAGTACACTGATCTCCAGAGGGCAGTATATGCTGTCTGTTGTCTTGGTTGTCTTCAGAGGACAGACAGTAATCCCAGGTTTTTCGTCTGTGATGGGTGCTGTTGCTGCAAGCGCATTTCACCTTCACCTTTGTTCTTGAACGAGTACAAGTGCTTCGTTATCCCCTTGCAGGCCCAGCGCTTGGTGAGGTGGGGGAGGCCATGCGGGAACTCTCGGAGGTGAAGGACTCTTTGGACATGGAAGTGAAGCAGAACTTCATTGACCCCCTTCAGAATCTTCATGACAAAGATCTGAGGGAAATTCAGGTATCTGTGGCTAGTTATTTGGGAAGTGGGCAGTTGGAATTGTACAGATGCAGGGGCCCTTCTCCTTTAGGAAACATTTTTTAAAGCTTTACCGTGCATGTTGTCAGCACGGAGCATGTGAATTGCAAAACAATCCAGCACGATAAATCGAGAGAAACCGGAAATGCAGTACTTTTAGCCCCAATATTATGATGACTGTGCCACTCCTGAGTATTACATGTGACTTCTCCACGTTCAATTTTCAAGTTTTTTCAAGCTTTTTTCTCCATGAGGGTAATATCCTTTCCCTGATAATATACAATTTTCTTTATTATTCTGTGGTTTTCTGGGGGCGATTTCACCTTCTAAAATGCTAACTGTACCAGCTGTTAGCTTAAATACATAATTATTCTATTACTCTGTAAACATGTGTTTTCATATTCTCATAATGTTTGTTAGGATTGAGGGAGAACCCAACTATCCTCTTTCTAAAACATGTAGAAGAGTTTAGCTATTCCAAATAATAAACTTCAACTGGCTTTACCTAGAACTAGCTGTGTAATGTTTGCTCATTCATTCTTTTAACAAATATTTGTTGCACTTGTCTGAAATTTGATTTCCTTGACTGTAAAATGAAGCGCCATAACGTGTAGTCTCCCTGATCTCCTTATTCCAGCTTAAATCTCCTTCGGCCCTACCACCGGCTCAAGGTCACACAGTTAGTATGTGGCAGACTCACTCCAAATCTAACATGTAACCCTGCCTCCAGGACTCTACCCTGCAGCTGACTGCAAGTTCAGATGTTCTAAAAGAATATTCCTTCCAAAGACACACACATTTAGTCTGGATCAGGGCATGGATTGGAGGCAGGGTGTACGGTGGGCGGGAAGGTCGAGGATATCCTTCCTCCTTCCTTCTCATTTCTTTACCACTCCCAACTCTGTTTCCGTTTCCTTCCCTTTTACTCCTTGCACACCCAGGATCAAGGAAAGTCTAGCATTTTCTCCCACCCATTAGTAGTGAAACACTGCTGCTCATAGGACAAAAATACTTTGTAGCTTTCGGAAGGAAACTCCTTTCCTACTTGGTCAGTGGAGGCGTCGGACAAGGCTAGGCAGCCACACACCAGGAACGTGTGCATCTGGGGTGATGCAAAGAGGGATTGATGCACAGTGTATGGTGTTAGGTCCTTTCCAAGTTAGGTCTAGATGATGACTACGTGTTATCATCTGTTAGACGGGAGACTTAAATTAATCCACGGTTCTCCTAAAGATACGTCAGTCAACTAGGGTAAGTGCTGAGACAGAGATTCCCGGGCCTCAGCCCGGGATATTCTAATTCAGGCGATCAAGAATCCGTATTTTTAATAAGCATCTTAGGTGATTCTAACAGACTGGATTACCTCAGAGATAAATCCTTTCCAGCCCTAATGTTCTATGATATGAAAAGGAAGAATACCATGCTATCTCACTCATTTCAAGGAAAGCATTTTTCCTCTGCCTTCCCATGAGATACCACTTCCCTTGAAGATGGGGACTTGTGAGCCCCATATACCTGTGCTTTCCAAATGTGTAGGGTGTGTACACACATCCCTGGCTTCTGTCGTGGGATGGAGAGGGATATATTCCACTTTAGCTTTGACCCAGCAGGGGTAGAAAATAAAGGGTATTGGTATTTCCCACAATTTCTTTCTTGCTATTAATTATTTTTAAAGATGTTTCCCAACATAAATGTTTTAGCATTTGGAAGCGTTTGCCCCAGTGATGCAGGTTTCTTTATTTTTCTGGTGACATGATGTTTTAGAACTTAGCCTGTCTTATTTTGGAAGCTAATAGGCATGATGGGGAAGTGAGCTGTAAATAGGCCTTTTCCGTACGTCCTTTCAAAGCATATTCCCGCCCTTGACTTTTTCAGCATCATTTAAAGAAGTTGGAGGGTCGACGCCTGGACTTTGATTACAAAAAGAAACGACAAGGCAAGATTCCAGATGAAGAGCTACGTCAGGCTCTGGAGAAATTTGATGAGTCTAAAGAAATTGCTGAGTCAAGCATGTTCAATCTCTTAGAGATGGATGTGAGTGACTCTCCTGTGGTTTTTAATTTAGCTTTGGCTTTGAGGCACGAGATTACTGTGTTAAAGGGTTATGTAATTAAAAATGTTAATGACTGTACTATGTGGCGGGATCTTCAGTAGATGGTTATTCTTTCAAATTATTTAAAATTATAAAGTAGACTGAGAAATGGTGAAGCTTTTTCTATATTCCTGTAGTTTGATTTAACTAGATTTTTGTCTGCTAATGATCTTAAAGTATTATAAATAGTGGGGAGATAAAGAATGTTTCTGATGATCTGTAGAAGTCCAGTAGCTTAAGCAAATACTCTGTTGAAATGTGAAATGTAAGGCAGACTGACTTCAGATTAAATAAGATTATCAGTCAAGTAAAATGTATTCAGAAGTGAGTGTCCAGCATAGGTTAAGATAGTCTGTATTTTGAAGTAAAGTCGACATTTTCTTTCCAAAGATGATTTCAATTGAGATTGACGATTGTAGCATAGATACTACATTTGGGACGTAGATGAGATAGTTTAAAAGTTGCCTTCACATTTCCAGAGTGCTGAATTACTGTTCACGGCTTTAGAACTTCCATTCCGACCGCTCATGTCATAAAACCTGTTAACCAGCTTTCCTGTCCTTGCTCATCCCCACCTCCGGCCCCATCAGTTGCTGACCAGCTTCTGCCAAGATATTTACAGAGCCTTTATGTACTTATCACACCCCCGACTGGTGACAGGGGAGGCAAGTTGAACATATCCAGACTTTCACACTATCCAGCGACAGTGTCAGAGTGTGTGTTTATGTAAAACAACGTGTCCACCTAACTACTGAAGAGGAACACCGTGGGGATGAGGGTGACCCGAATCACAGTGTTCCTTCCCTTCACCCAGAACCCTACCCCACCCCAAAACCCATGGGGCAGCATTGCCTCTGTTAACTCAGAGGCCATTATTCAGCTGGATCACAACACAAGACTCAACATGAAGAGTAACCAAAGATGCTTAGAATATTAGAGCTGGAATGAACCCAAGATGTCACTTGACTCAACCCTTTTACATTGCAGATGAGGGTCAGAGAGAACAAAAGGTTTTCCATCATACCACGCTGTCTCCCATAGTGCTTCATGTGAGAAATCAATACCCACATTTTTATTAACAGCACTAATACTGACTTGGCGTGAAGTTATGGAGAGCAAGGAATGTTCTAGTCAGTGCACCTTTTGTCCTATAGGAAATCAGTAAAATAAGCCGAACCCTAATCAGAAGGCTGTAGCGAAGCCTGAGACTGTTTGATGAGAGCTAGGTCGTCTTCAGGAGGATTCTGACGAAAGTTTCTTCTCTTAGCACTCGAGTTTCCAAACGCAGGGACGCTTTCTTATCCTCAATCAGTTTGTAACTTGCAAAACTATCTGTCGGTCAGCCTGGCTCACCACACAGTCATGGGCATCACCGAGCACTGGTCCGTGTGTCCGGGGTAGCTGTGTCGTGTGGACTGGGCACTAGCAGCTGGTTAAGGACAGTAACCTGGTAACTAAGGTGTGATTCCCCTGTTGATCTGCAGATCGAACAGGTGAGCCAGCTGTCTGCGCTCATCCAAGCGCAGCTGGAGTACCATAAGCAGGCAGTCCAGATCCTGCAGCAAGTCACAGTCAGACTGGAAGAAAGGTATTTTACAGCTCCCTGCATTTTCCATTTCCATTTTCTTGCTATGAAATGGTGTATAAAGAAGTGGAAATATTAGAATACATTCGAAGAAAAACTTCCACCAAAATTCCTGCTGATCCTACAAAGACACCTTATGGACCATTTGTTTTGATTTTATATTGTCTTGGGCTTTGTTTTACCTTGTTCGGTTGAATCTAGTCTTGTGTTTATGAGAGCTAAATACTTAAGGAGTATTTTGGATGCCACAGATGGGACACCAGGACTCTACTAATGGTAATGGATGTGATTTGCTGAGCAGCTATTCTGTGTGGGTACTGAAAGTGTATCATCATCAATCATAGAAGAGCCCTGTAAACCAAGTATTGTTAGCCTCACCTAACAGACGAGCAGACTGGGGCTCAGGGTCACACAGTGGTGCAACAGGGGTTCACGTTTAAGCATAACCTGTTGGAAAGCCTGTGTCGTTCCATACCTCGTATTTCTCTGAATGGTGACGAGGTCCGTCAGAGGGAGCTGCTTTCTTATGTCTGTCCCACCTCCTCAGATGGGCCTCATAGCCAGGCTGGGTGGTTTAATTCATGAATGAGTCTCCCTGGAGCTGCAGGACACAGCCTGCACAGCTGTACACGGTAGCCCTGTGCTATATCATATGTGTTATTTTAGTTAAACTAAATGCGTGTACATCAAAGGATTGCCTCAGCAGCTTTTATTCTCAGCTCATGGCCAGAGTCGACTCTCGTAGCTGATGATATGGCTGTAAGTGCACAAGGCAGCCTCCAGTTACGGTGCTGTATTACGGGAAACGACCTCACCCGTTTCCATCTGGCCAGCCTCTTCCTCTCCTCAGTATCTTCCTTGACTAGTGCTTGGATCGTTCATCTTTCCTCAGTGCACCCTTGTGGAATTATGTGTAACACTCTGAAGCCTCTAGAATGGTTTAAAACCATGCACTTCCACGTACTAAAGAAATATTATATGTCTTTGTGACATCTGTTGAGCACGAAGGCCACTTTTCTTTCTTGCCTCTGAAATATGTCCAAAGCCACTGTCATTCTACAGTCGCCATACCCTAAACTCCCCCCACCCTTGCAAATCTGCTGTTCACTTTGCTTCGTGAACACCTGAAGCTGTGGAAAATACTTCCGGGTGTGCAGAATACATTTACTGCCTGTACCTTTCCACCTCTCTCCTGTCTCCCTTGGATTCTCTACCCCTTCCTCTGTGCTGTTCCCAGAGCACACAGTATTTCCCCCTTTCCTCCCTCCAAAGCGTCTGAAGCTCTACAAGAAATAACTTTCTTCTGGAAACAGCTGTCCATCTAGAAATGACTCCTACCTATCTTTTACCTTTTCTCCTTAAACCTTCTCCAACTTCCCCATGGACAGGTAGACTCCTCACCACCCCCATCTCCACCCCTGGGTTCCTGTGGCATTTTGTCCTATCTCCGTAGCAGCACTTACTACAGTTGACAGTAATCGGTTGTTTATGTTCTGTCTCCCCTCCGGGCCATAAGCTGCTTGAGGGTAGGAACTGTGACTTATTCATCTTTGAGTTTCTGGCACCTAGCACCCTGCATACTTGCAAAGTGAGCTCTGAGTAAATGAGGGAGAAGGTGAGAGGAAGGATGAAGACAGTGAGGGTATAACCACAGCGGGTGTGACCACAGCACTAAAGTGGAGACAGACACAGATAAGAAAACTAAGGGTCCTTTTCAGATTTCCCATACTCCACAATGGTAGGTTGGTGGGTGACCTAAGCATTTTCAGGATTGTATTGCTTTTCTTTTTCTTCTTAATTGGCTGCATACTCTACCCCCCTTTTTCTTTTTAATGCAGAATAAGACAAGCTTCATCTCAGCCTAGAAGGGAATATCAGCCTAAACCTCGAATGAGCCTGGAGTTTACAACTGGGGACAGCACTCAGCCCAATGGGGGCCTCTCCCACACGAGCACTCCCAAACCTGCAGGTAAGGAGCGGAGGCCTGCAGAACCCATTCCCCGGGCCTGGGCACACTGCACTGACACTCTTCCAGAGATGCTAGGAGCAGTCCAATCTGTGTGCATAAGGAATCCACTATAATATATTTCTTACAGGATGGTTTTGTCAGGTAGAAACTCTTAAAGGAGTTCCTTCTTGTCTCATTGATTATCTCTTCCCCTCCTTTACTCTCTCTCCTCTATAAAACTTTCTTTGTTAGGTCCCTTTTTTTCTCTCACTGTCCAACATCAGCACATACTTAACTGTTCTAACAAACACATTTGATTTTGACCCTCCCTTGTGGTCTTACAATTACCTTAATATGTGAGTTTACTTGTAGGGATGTCATCTTTTCTTCCTGTTATTCTGCTTCCGTGATTCCTGCCTGCATGAGGAATCATGCTCCTGGGCAGTGCGTGCCCACATACACTCACTTATAACCCACAGACAGCAAGCAGCTCCAGGAACTTGCTGAGTTGGATTTCTTGAGTCACAGAAGCATGTGGGTGAATATATTCGTAGATGAATATATTCTGAGTCTGAGCATCTGCTAGACTTCCCTCCTTTCCCCACCCTCCAGCCAGTTCATCGTGCTGTGGTAAGAGGTTGATACAATGGAAGCTAAAACTTATTTTCCATCAGGAATGTTGATGTATACCCAGTAATGTATTCTTTTAGGTGGTACCACCGCTCTCCACCCCCTACACACAGATCAGATAAAAACCTGTGCTTGAAATATATTCAACCTTGGTAATCTTCTTGGTTGAAGAACAGGAACTATCTCATACTGGATATGGATTTTAAGGATATGCAGCTTTCTCCTGTTTTCCCTGCATTCCCAGTGCCTGATGTTCTACAGTAGGAAACATAGATGCTCTCGGGAGACCATGAAGGAACAAAGTGAGGTGTGTGACGACAGTTGGAGTTCTCTGCCCCTTGTGCTTAGCTCTGCTGCTCAGAGCCCTCAGTGTGCGGATAAACAGCAGTGGTTTTTAGAAGTTATCTGGTTACAAGGACTAGTCATATAAGTTATAGGTAACCTGCTTCCCCCTGCTCAAAAACCAATCCCATATTTCACTTTTCTTTTGGAGACTCATTAATTTGCTTTCTCTAAGTAAAAAAAAAAAAAAAAAAATTCATTGTTCCCCTCCAAAGCCATCTAGATGGCATGGAGCTGTATGCACTTGTCTGCGTCGATATACATATGTGTGTGCCTGCTGTGTTAATATATTTGCTCATGTAACATAGGTCCCTTTTAAGCTATGATCCCATCCTTCAATATTTAACTCAAGGAAGAATATATTATTTTTCTATGCCGTAGCTCTGATGCACACCTCATGTTTATATATGCAATGTATAACACAAAGGTGTAAATTATATCATTTTTATATAATCTCATTTAATAGCCAGACTAGTACTGTGAAAAGTAAGTTCTACTGTTAGTTCCAATTTTAGACAAAGAACCTGAGAGCAAAGTGCCTTAGGCAAGGTCACAGAGAGTAAGAACTTGAACCCAGTGTTTTATATTGTCTTATTTTTACTACATTACAGCGGTTTCCAGAGGCTGGGTGGGGCGGGGTCTTTATTTTTAAAAAGTGAGAACTGCATTGTTATTCTGAAGTTGTAAAGTTTTGTCCGCGTAATAAACTCTGTTATTTCACATGTGCAGAGATCTTAAAGTGCTAGCATGGAAAGAATTCTGGCCACGCTTCATTTTGAACCTAAATCTCGTTAATACTCCTTAAGTCATTGGGTCTCCCATCTCTGGGCATTGTTAGCAAGGCCAACCTTGATGAATTGTGTTGTACGTATCACAAGGATAGATGTGGCCAATTTTTCATACTGGAAATAGAAACAGCAATTCAACAACTTCAAGAAACATGAGAAAGCTTGTGAAGACTGCTAGAGGGCAAGGTGCCGTGCGGCAGACACTGGGGACCAGTAGCAAGAGGAAGCTTCAGCGGGAAGAGGAGTGAGGGAGGAACCAAGGGGGACGGCAAGCTGGGCAGGTGCAGCAGGAGGTAGATACGTGCATTAAATTCCCCTTGTCTTTCTGTGTTCTTCTCTCCTGCTCTTACTCCCAGGTGCCCCAATGGATCAGCCCTGCTGCCGAGCTCTGTACGACTTTGAACCTGAAAATGAAGGGGAGTTGGGTTTTAAAGAGGGTGATATCATCACACTCACTAACCAGATTGATGAGAACTGGTATGAGGGGATGCTCCATGGCCAGTCAGGCTTCTTCCCCATCAATTATGTGGAGATTCTGGTTGCTCTGCCCCATTAGGATGTCATGCTGGCTGGCTCACCTCCTCCTGACCCAGATAGTTAAGTTTAACCACTGCTTTGGTAATGCTGCTTACAACACATCCCAAGCGCAGGCTGCAGTGGTCCAAGTCATCAAGCCCCGCTGAGTACGTTTCGTTGACTTGTGTGATCCCACGAGAGTCATGGTGATGGATGGTATCTTCTTAGCCTGGTGGGCATGGCATGTGCTTTTTAAATACCATCTGAGACCAGCCAGAATTCACAGAACTGCTGTTTACACAGTTCTCAGGAGGATGTGGCTTCTTAGAATATGACCATCAGCCACATCACAGATAAACCATCCTGCCGAAGATGTTATCTACCACCCGGGGCCATCTCGAGGTCTCAGGTTCTCCATTTAAATAGAGGAGAAAGTTCTCGTTTTCACATTGACCCCTCCCAAACACGTGAGTCACAGAATTGTCAAAGGAAGCCTCCCTCACCAGCAAATTGTCTTCTGGTCTGAACGAGCGAGCCCCTTGATGCTGTCAATATAAAAGTGTTGAGTGTGGGTTCAGAGCCTTCTCTGAGAACAGTCACCTTTGTTCCACAGCTTATGCCTATTTCTGAGTTACAGCCGGTTTTCTTCCCTCCCTGCTATTAAAGCCAGAGGGGGATTCCCATTTTATTTCTAAGTAAGACAGTTAGCAGTCAGCATATTGAGGGAGGAGCTGAAGAGGAGATTCTCCATTATGAGGAAATGGGAAGAGATCTGGTTTCCAAGCTTAAATTTCTTGCTGTACAGAAACCATGTATACATACAGGGCATTTCTGAAGGTACCTGGACAGGGGAACAAATATCTTCACTTCAGTCTTATTTATGAATTACATGTTTCATGAATACATTTGGTATAGAGACACAAGAAGAAAAACACTAGAAACCATTTTCCCACTAGTTCATAGACCGAGAAACAGTAACCATCTTCCCACTCCACTTTCACCTTGTGTTCTTTGAACATCATTTGTGCATATTCTGCCCTCAATGAGGACCAAATAAAGATGATTTTTGTGCTTAGCAGTTTAAGATGTGTGGCTGCATATGCAAAGCTCTTTCCCAATTCAGTCATGACTTTTATTTCTGTGCCTTCTATCTCCTCTTCATTTTGTGTGTACAGTGCTGTGTGTAAACTTATGAGTGGTTTTCTTCATTTATTTGTTTCTTGCGGGTTTTTTCGTATCAGTCATTAAAGTCCTGTTAGGCATCCAGAGTTCTATTTATCTAGCTGTACAGATTCTTTCAGAGGTTTAATGTGCTGCTTTGGATGTGCCACCTGCGGTAGTGGATCATGTGGAGCGACAGGCAAATCTTACTGCTTAATGTATAAACTCTTAACCACGGGAAGCGTCGCTGTTTCCAATAAATATTGCTGAAGACAGAACCAAAGGCTCTGGTCCTTTATTTTGTGTCAGTTCTCTGGGTCCGACAGTGGGTGGACTAGTCTTCATTGCCTTCTGATACAACCAAAGCAGACCTGGTTCCAACCTCAGACCTACTTCTCTGTAAGCAGGGGAAGTTCCATTATCAAGAAGCGACTTAGCGTGGACACTGGTAACTTACTGGTAACCCAGGGAAGGAGGAGATTTGAAAAAGAAGATAAGAAAGTGGAGAGAAGAAGAAGTTCTAGAAGTTAAATGAGATAGCATCATGGTGATATACTCAGAAGAGTGTAATATTCAGAGGAGCAAATAAAATGTATCATTTCAATCAGTCTTTTGTTTTCTTTCATGCTTAAAGAGAAAGGAATAGACGTGGAAATACAGACTGGCCAAAAGGTGGCCGCCTTTTCTCTTGGTGTATATATGGGGGGAGGGGTAGGTAGGTGGGGGGAGGGGAGCAGTGCATACAGAATATGTATTTCCTGAGCTCCTGGGAAAATGAACATGTTCTTTATGTACTGGGTGCCCTTTGTATTCCTCCATGCCGAGGCCAATAGTCCAAATGTTCTAATCTAAAACAAATTGTTTTAATCAAATATATTAGGTTCACATATATACTGTATGTGAACTGCTGTAACATGAAAATAATATTTTTGCTAGCTATGAGTTAGAGTATTATAGATCAATTCTTCAAACCAATTTAAAGAAGAAATTACCAATGACGTTATTGTGAATGGAGAAAATCCAGAAGAGTCACAGATAAACTATTAGACTCAATAAGTAAATTTAATAGGATTACTGGATATATAATCAATATCCAAAAAATTTTTATATACCAGTAACAGTCAATTAGAAAAAAGTAATTAAAATGTATATCATTTACAAAGGCATCAAAAATTCAAGTCTATAGACATAAATCTAATAAGAATTATATAAGATCTCTACATAGAAAATTATGAAACATATTTGAGAAAAAATAAAGAAGACCCTAATGAGTGAAGAGATATTTACATTTATGGGTTGGAAAACTCAGCATTGTGAATGTGTCATTTCTACCCAAATTGACCTATAGGTTTAGTGCAATTTCAACCAAAATCTCAGGAAGTTATTTGTGTGTGTTTGAATATTGACAAGCACATTATGAAAGTTATGTGAAATGCAAACGGATATTTCTTCTTAAAGAAGAACAACTTAGTTGGAGGACTTTCTCTAGATATAAAACATAAAGCTATAGTAATTAAAGTGTGATGTTGATTCAGTGATAGGACAAAAGATGATCCGTACAGAAGAGCAAGTCCAGAAAGAGGCATATATGTATTCAACCATATTTGAACCAGTAAAGCTTTCTGTTGTCTTTAATGTTAACACATTCAGGTGTGATATATATATATATAATATATATATTATAAATTGAGTAATTGCTGTAAACCAGAAACTAACACAACATTGTAAATCAACTATACTTCAGTTAAAAAAAACATGCCTCAGTAGTAAAAGTTGGTTTATAGTTATAAAGTTAAAAAAAAAAAACAACTGCTTTTGCAGACTGCCTTTCATCCCATGGGGGTGGTGATGGTGACACGAAGGACTTAATGCTAAAGAAAGCAACATCTTGAAGCTACCGTTTGGAACTCTGTGTGGTGGTTGGTGAAGACTCACTGGGCTACATGGAGAGGTGGCTACACCAGCAATTTCTAGGCCCAGCTGTTGGGGACCTAGGAGGTGTCAAGGAAAAGAACAAAACTCTTTGAAAGGACCCGATGAAGGCTAGCCGCTTAAAGGTCAGGGTGTTGAATGTCACTCACTTCTCGTGTGTCTAAGTGATGGTGGCCTCCCATCTGGGTCAGAGAAGCTGTGATTCTTGACAGGAGTGAGGCAGGCTGTCAGCTTTGGAGGTAAAGGAGTGGAGAGCAGCATCTCAATACCATTTTCTCAAAAAGGAACCCTGGACTTTTTTTGTACTACCTTATGTGATTATTCACCCATATGTACCAAGGCCAAGATTTTGGGAAGTCCCTTCAGATAAGAAATAACAAAGCTTCACAGTTAGAGGGGTGGAGAATAAAGTTTGAATATCAGGAAAATTCGAAGATGTTTGGAGACCTTCGTGTAATCTGGGTTCTTGATTTTTTTTCTGCATGACAAGTGTGGTCTCAGAAACAAGGGTTTCATATCTGTTTTTGGATGTCATCTGAAAAATGTTTGTAGCATTCACGAAATTAGGAATTTTCCTTTCTTTATATTCCAGGCTTGCAAAATGTAGATTTCTTCACCTGGCAGAGTCTATCATGATTATAGGCTTTTAGGGGCCTTTAAGCAATAAAAATAGGTGTGCATTTACAGCTGTGTTTGAATTTCCTGTATCATTGTTTTCACACCAGGGAATCAAACACATTCAACGCTTTTATCAGATGATGCTTGTAATCGTTGCTTGTAATTGTATTACCGCGTATTGAGCACTGCATTAAGCTCAATATATGTGATTTTGATTGAAGACTAAGGTGTTAAACACTTGGCTCTTTGGGGTCAAACACTGGAAGAAAGAGAGCTTTGTAAAAGGGTTGATTGTTTACCCAGTGTAGTCTCAGGCTTACTGGTATTTAGAGCTTAGAAAAGAAAAAAGAACCTACCAACATTATGAAATATCTTAGTAGCAAGACAAAAGGTGAGCTCCTTGACGGTGAAATAAAGAGACTATAAGGTCTTATAAAAGGCTGGTTTCATAGAATGTCAGACATAGGAGATGAAGAAAGTAAAGAGAGAAGTTTCAAAAGAAACATTTTTCACACTTTACCTCCCTGCTAATGTTTCGGCTTCCTCTAAATATTTCTGTGTGTGACTGGTAAAAGAAACATCACATTTCTTTATTTTTCTAAACCCAATTAAGTATGGCTTTCTTCCCGCTCCCACCAGAATTGGCAGGCAGTGCTCTCTCGGTTCTGTCTGTGGGGAAGGGCCTCTGGTCCTCAGCGTAGGTGATGCTACTGCTGCCAGGTTTTCTCGTCCAGGCCTTTGTGGTCTGCTAGAAAGTACAGCTCCAGCCCTGTCTGCCTGAGCTTGGTGCTGGGTCTTTGCTGAAAGTCCCAAGCTGGAGCATCAGCACCCAGCATCCCTAGGCACAGGGCCATCCACCCCTGAAAATTTACCCCTTCTTCATTTAAGTCCCGTACTCCATCCAGTAAAACAAAATACACCATTTACTGCTTTACCACCTATCCTAGATACAGTGATTGACTAGATTTGGGGAAAAGGCCAGAGGATCTGTATTTTAAAAAGCTCCACAGTGATTCTTACCTGCATCTCTTACCAAAACATCTGCCTCCATCAGGGCTCGTGAAGATGAAGAAATCAGGAAGGCACCTACAGAGCCTCCTAAACTTACCTAACGGTTAAGAGTCACGTGGGGGAACTTGCGCAAATTTCCAGGTTCTCTTTCCAGCTGCTCTTAATCAGAATGGCCCACTGAAGGGCCTGGAAAGGTATATTTACCATCAGAAAGGTTTAGGAAACAATCATCTACAGTACTTCTAAAACTGAAACATGCATGAGAATCCCCTGGAGCTTGTTAAAACAGATGCTTGGGCCCCAGCCCCCAGAGACTGATTCAGTAGGTCTGGGGTGGGGTGAGAATGTGCACTTCTAATAGATTCCAAAATGATGTGTTTCCTGATCCCTGGACCACACTTGGAGTAGTACTGCTCTATGAGGTACACTTCTTAGGAAAAGCCAGCTGTGTCACCACTCCTGTCAGGAGTTAACCTGAGCATTCTGCAGTACTTTTAACTATCTCTTTTCACGGGAATCTGCCTTGTAGCATGCACCTCTTCCTGCTTCTGATGGGAATGGAGTGTGTGACCCATTGATCTAAATAAAAGCCAAGGTAGATTCCCGGGTCCTGATGCCTGAGATTCTGATTCCGTTTCCTAGAGTGGGACCCAGTATCTGCAGGTGTGTCAGGCATCCTGTCCCACCTCATAGCTTACGCAGGCAGTCTTCAGGCCACATGGAGAAACCCTGGTTCAGACTTGGGACTCCTTAGGTTTGTGAGTACCGTGGAAGAGGATCCCTTAACAGACATGGGTTGGCAACTAAGAAGGGGAAAGGAGGGAGGAACCAGCTTCCTCTCACATGTAGTGCCAGTTCTTCCCATAAAAAAGAGAGAGAAGTATTGCGTAATGCACAGGTTAACCCCTGACAGGAGTAGTGACACAGCCTTTTTCTTGCCTTGATTTTTCTTTTTGTCAATAGGAACATCAAAGCATCTAAATGTATTATGTAGGAAATACAGATGGGAGGAGAAGGGCGGAGAACGGGAAGGAAGAAAGTGGTTCATGAGTCTGAGGAAACCAGACTGACTGCCTTAACAGACCCAATCACCGAAATGTTGATGCCATCTGATTATTATATATTGTCTTTTATGTTCTTTTTCCCCCTTTTTGTTTTCTCTTTTTATTTTTATTTTTTTTTGTGGTACGCGGGCCTCTCACTGTTGTGGCCTCTCCCGTTGCAGAGCACAGGCTCCGGACGCGCAGGCTCAGCGGCCATGGCTCACGGGCCTAGCCGCTCCGTGGCATGTGGGATTTGTTTTCTCTTTTTTCCCCTCGGTTTCATGGGACCTAGATTGCCCTCTGCTGGCCAAAACAAAAACATTTTTTTAATCGGATAAAAAGCTGACAAAATTTCCTGATTGTTTTATAATCATCGTGTGTAAACAAACCTTAAGATCTGGCTCTTTCCAGGGGCGTGATGCTTAAGCTACTGCTCTTTTAATCAGTTAGTCATTTTTAGCATATCTGGGTATCAAACTGATACCTAGTGAAATCATGTGTGATGTTCAGAAAGAGACCTGAGTTCCTGCTCTTGTCGTACAAAGTACGGCATAATAATCCAGTTAAGACACATGTGATTAGCAATTTACAATGACTGCATGTGTGCAGTATGGGAATTAAACTGTGGTCTGCCCCCAGCTTTCTGAAGCTAAGCTGAAAAGAAGTTGTAGGTCATAGTATCTCACCTTGAACAACAGCCGTCAAGAAATGCCATCTCCAGAAACAATAACAAAAGTTACAAAGTCTAAACAATGTACTTGGAGTAATTTTTAAAGCCGATTTACTGAGGTATAATTTGCATACCGTAAAATTTACCTATTTGAGATATACAGTTTAATTATTTTTAGTAAATTTATAGAATTGTGTACCACCATGGAAATCTGGTTTTAGAACATTTCCATCACCCCAAAGGGATTGTGCCCATTTGCAGTCAATTCTGCTTCTACCCCCGCCTCTAGGCAACCTCTAATCTGTGAGTAGGGTTGTTTTAAGGCATAAAAATTGACACGTCTTAGTTAAGTGGAAAAGATAATGATTTAATTGATAAATGGTACTGGCATAGTCGGCTATCCATCTGAAAGAATATCCCGTCTCACTTGCTCACCGCCATGAATCTTGTCACCTCTTCCTTAACACTCTGCAGAGCAGCTCTGGCCTCTCACCTCACTTACTGTGGACTATCATCCTATCTAAGCTGGTAGGAGCTGTCGCAGTGACCTGTTAGGATGGCTCGAGGTGTTGAATGCAGGGTCACAAGAGAGTCCTCCCAAGCCAGTAAACGCTCCACCTGCCAGCCTTACATTCTGCACACCCATCCCCACTTCAGCACGCTCACTAGAGATCCACTGCCACATGTCTTCCCCTAGTTCCTGCCAGTTCACACCAGCCGCCTCTTCTTTCTCTGTGGAGACTCTTTCTCCCAGACCAGGAACTGGATTTCTGGGTTCTGGGTGTGCTGAGCTCTGATGCTGTTTATTAGCCTGGAAGCAGTGAGAAGCAGCAGGCTCTGCAGGTGGAGTCTTTGTAGGGGCTCCAAGGAGGGGAGGCTGCTCTCCTCTGACAAAGTGGAGGGCGGATGGGCCTCTCTCAGATGGGATGATTTAGAGGGCTCGGGAGTTTAGGGTTCTGAGCCTTGTCTACCTGGACGGCTCCATCCTAGTCCTCTGGGTCCCACTCCCCTGACTTTGACAGAAGGGAACTGTCAAGGCTGTATAATCAGTTTTCTTTGTAGCTTTGCCTCCTTGGCGGATTTTGAGTTGATTTCCAGTGAAGTCCGCCCTACAGTTGCAGGAGATAAGGGTTTCCTAAGCGCCTCCCTGGAGGCCCTCTGTTTTTTACAGTTTATGGCTGGTTGACCTGTAGCTATCTTTTTTTTTTTTTTCCCCAAGATATTCAAACAGTTACCAAAGCCAACGAACACCATAGCCACAGCCGTCATAATTACCATTTCACTGTGCTGTTCAAGTGTTCTTCACCTTCCACCAGTGCCTAATCCTATTACCCCAAGGTAAGAGTTCATTGTGCTGCTTTGTCCCTCAAATGGCCACCGTAAATGGGGCCCTTGCCGTCTGAGCAGTGGGTAGGCAATCGGCTGCCGAATCCTCCTCCGAGAGTTTGCTTTCCAGGCCATTTCTGGTACTAACTTTCTTAGCCTGGTACCCCAATATCCAGAGACTGAAACGAAGGCTTGCATGCGGGTGGGTTTGGAGGGAACTGTAATTCCAGGAAGCAGGAAATCAGGATGGGGAATCCACAAAAGACAAAGATACATTTTTGAGCTATTTTACTGCTTTGCAATTAGTGTTTGATCCCACTGGATTCTACCAAGGAGAAATATTCTCTTGGGGAATGAAAGGGCTAAGCACTGATCTATTGGCCCCTGTGCCCTACACTTTTGGGTTTCTCATGGCCAAGTATAAGAGTGGGTTCCCAAGGGGTGAGAGGTAAGCAGCCTTAAACTGAAGCAAGGCTCTATCTATCTCCCTGCATCTGTGCAAAGCTAGTCAAAGCTTGCATGGAAGTAGATGCTGCAGCTTTTTGGCTGCAGTAAGAAGTAGGGGAAGAGGATTTTGAAGTGCACACCATACCTACCCCGCACCTCATGCAGCTTCTACTCAATCCATTTTTGCCCTTCTCTCCTCAGATCTTGCAGCTCTTGTTATAATCAAGGGATTATCTACCACGTTGGGATAAGCCCCTAACCTGGAGGAAGTATATTCTTGCTGGCATCTTTTGAGCCCCTGAACCAGCTTATTAAGCATATCCCCCGGCACAGCTTCTTCCTAAATGTCTCCTCACCCGATTTCTTTATTTTGGATGACCCTTGGATGTTTTCTGAGACTGAGGATCATATACCCCTCCTAATTTTGCTCAAAATGTCATTATCCATACTGCTATTGTTTCCATTAATCTTGTTTTGTGTGACATGATGGAGGAGAACTGGAAATTTCTGTCTCGTGCTGCCATGTTTATACTGGAATTCCTACTCTGATTCTTTTAATCACACAGAGATGGAAATGTCAGGTCCCTGAGTGAGAGGCAAGGTAGAAAGTTTCACGCTCTCCTGTGTTACCATCCATGCAGGGCCAAACACTACTTAGATACTAACCTTGTTGATTTTAGCCCCTGCTGAAGGCAAGATGTTTCAATTGTCTTCACAATCCTGGCTCCAGAGCTGGTGTGAGTCCCTTGGTGATGATCGGTGGGGCTTTGTCTGCACGCCCAGCCAAGCCTCCGTGGTAGCCACCAGGTGAGTGTTCCCTAGGAGTGGGGGGAGTACATGTTCTGACATATTTTATTATTTTTCCTCAGGGTAGAAAATATAGGCCCGTGGTGATGTCTAATTGCAACTCTCTTACCTCATTTGTGGCAGATATCTCCCTGTGCTTTTATAGAAACATAAAAATCAAGCAAGCATGATTTCTAACCAAAGGGAGACTTTTAAACATTTTTTTCTTTCATTGCTGTGTATGAGTGGCCTGTTTCCTAAGAAAGGTCTCAAATGTTTCAAGTATCTTGTTCAAAAATCCACAGGCAATAGTCTGTCAATCCCTTCTGCTTCACAGGAGGGATTTTTCCAAGGGTTTCCCATAGCTCCTGACACATATTATCTCATTTAATCCACACAACAAACCCAAGAGAAAGGTGTTGTCAGCCAGTTCTATATATGAAGGAACTGAGACTCAGAATTCTAACTCAAGTTTTTCTGACTCCAAAGCCCATACTCTCCTGGTACCATAGGACACAGCATTTCACATAACTTGTATTTTGTGGATGAGGAACACAAGTCCCTAAATTCAAAACACACGACCCCCTCCATTTACTAGTTTTGTTACGTTGGGTAAACTCCTTAAACTCTCTGTGCCTCATTTCTTTGTTTATAAAATGGGGATAAAATAATACCTACTTCATTGTTGTGGTAGGTTGTTGAGGATTAAATGAGTTAACATGAGAAGTGTTTAAAATAGAGTGACACAGGGAACTCCCTGGCGGTCCAGTGGTTAGGACTCTGCGCTTTCACTGCTGAGGGCATGGGTTCGATCCCTGGTTGGGGAACTAAGATCCCACAAGCTGCATGGTGCAGCCAAATTAAAAAGTAAAATAAAATAACGACGCAGAGTGGGCATGCCACGTGGTTTAATAAAACCAAACCAAGGTTCTGGGACTAAAATCAATTCTTCTGACTCCTGCTCCAAAGTCTTCCTCTGTGAAGCATCTCTGAAATGGTAACTAAAGTCAATGGGAAAATGCGTTATACTTTCCAAATGCTTTATGCACCTTTTTTCAGCAAACATTTACAACATTAAACAGTGACAATTTATGTCTTTGGTTATTTGGACACTGCAGTCAGTGTAGAATAATTCAAATCCATTCACTAGAAGACCATTTATTGTTCATGCCAGGGAGAGAGCAGGAGATCGTAAGGTTGGAGCTAATGGATCTTTAAAGAATGGAGGTAGCAAACTGGGGAGACCAGGTAAATGGAGGCTGAATAGGCCAGACAAGCCATATTTGTCCTACACATTGTAGTGGTGAAAGTCTTCACTGCAAGTGACAGTAACCTAAGGTGCACCAAAACAAAAACAAAGAAAGGAAGGAATTGGTACATGTGATTGGTAAGTTCAAGGATAGCACTCACTTCAGGCAAGACTAGATCTAGGGACTTGAGCAATGTCATTGGAACTTACCCCATCTTTCTTCCCCCCTCATCTCTTCTTGTTTCTTGTTTCCTAATAATTTATTGGCTTCATTCTGTACTGCCAGAGACAACTCTTTGTACATCATGGGGAAAATGATTACTGACACATCCATGTCTTCCTCCTTACAGGAAGGAGAGCACTTTCTCTTCAATATCCAAATAGAAAAATCTCATGGAAGAACATCAATTGGCCCTGCTTGGATCTGTGTCCATCCTTAGACCAGTCACTATGGTCCGGTCACTATTGTTAGTTGGATAGGGTCCCATGAGAGTCCCAGCCTTGGTCGTTGCCCTCCCTCATGGAGTAGGAGAGTCAAGGCTTTGGGCTAGAGAAGAAGTAGCTCTCCAATTAAAAGGGGAATACTAGACAAACAAAAATCAATCAATGTTTCTTGCCCTCTGTATACAGTCTCAGGTTTTCTCAACTGTTTTCTTCTCCTTTCCCCTCAAGTCTATTTCCAAACTGGTTTCTGGCTGTTGGTTTAATTTACCTTCCATAATCTCACCCTTAGACTTAATGTTTACATGTGAACCCCAGACTCCTGACTCCTGTCTGCACCTCAAGGTTTATGGCTCAGATGTGTTCTTCCACTCTTTCTGCTTTAGACAACAACCTTAAGTAAGATTTCCTTCCTTGGCAAATCCTATGGAGCCCAGATTCTAGCACCAGTTTCATCTTCCCAATTCCGTTGAGCTTCCCAGAATTAGAGATTTTGTGTGACATGAGGGTATGTTTAGAGTACGTTAGGACTTCCCTGGTGGCACAGTGGTTAAGAATCCGCCTGCCAATGCAGGGGACACAGGTTCAATCCCTGGTCCAGGACGATCCCACATGCCGTGGAGCAGCTAAGCCCGTGCACCACAACTACAGAGCCTGTGCTCTAGAGCCCGCGAGCCACAACTACTGAGCCCGCATGCCACACCTACTGAAGCCCACGTGCCTAGAGCCCATGCTCCTCAATGAGGGAAGCCACCGCAATGATGAGTAGCCCACGCATGCAACAACAGAGATCCAATGCAGCCAAAAATAGATAAATAAATACATAAATAAATAAATGATCATAGAGTACATGTGTCTGATAGTAAGTAGTAAGCCTTCAGTTTATATAACCCACTGAGGGCTGGGATCTCAGGAACACTGGAGTAGGACGCATCTGAGGATTAACAGTGGATCAGAGTAAGAGCATTTCTGTAGCTCAGGACCATTTCTATAGGTCCTGGGAAAACTGTGGAACTTTGAGATTAAAAGGGAACAGATTGACTCCAGGGTTGATAAGAAACATGGGGACATCAATACAGCTTCCTTTTACTGGGGGGAGGGGTGGGTATGTCTCTTAAGACTCACTTAAACTGAAGGTTTCTTCTCTGTTTCTTTTATTGCAATTTGTTGAAGACACAGGATGATACATTTTATAGAGTGTTCTCAGTAATTTGGTATTTGGATCTAGACAAGTGACTTGATCAAATTCAAGCTTGAGTTTTTAGCAAGACTACCTTGTAGGTAGTGTGTTCTTTCTTTAGGAGGCATTTAATCTTTGATCATATATATCTTTTTGTGATTTTGGCAGTCATTGAAAATCATTCTTTAGATACATTAATAGAAGTTGCAAAGTACTGATATTCTAATTCTGTTATTCCTTCTACACTTATTTTCTAGAATACTTTTATAAAAAGAAACTTCCTTTTATCAACTATTTTTTTTTTCCTAGTGGTACACTGTATACAGGAAAGGCAGGATAAATTCTTGATTCCTTTTTCTGTTTTCCTGTTTTCAAGATAGTTAATTCATTAGCACTTCCAATAGTGACCAATAGATTTTTTAAGTATCGTTATGAACTCATGGATCTAAACATATTTAATATGTTTCAGTTCATTGAAGTTATCCTTATTGATACTCAGATTGCCCCTCTTTTGGCCAGTGTGAATCCCTTTAAGTTGGCATCTGAGTCCTTTTAATACAACCTTAGGAGTCTCTGCTAACTTCCGCGCTTTCTAGTGAAATGAGATATATGGGCTCATCTGGTAGGTTTCTTGCCCCAAAACTGGAATCGGCCATTTCTTCAAGGAGCCCTGGTTCCTTTGAGTAGTAGATCTCAAGACCACAGCCGAAGTGCTAGGGACTTATTTTATCTTCTGAATTAACAAGAAGACAAAGTTATTCAATTACGATCTACTTAAGTAATATGAAGGCTCTGAAGGTTACTAGTTCTACGAAAAGGCCCTATAGATTTTCAGAAATTTTGGAAAGTATACTAGGGTTCTCCAGAAAAATAGAAAATAGAACCAATAATCTGTCTATCCATCCATCCATCCATCTATCCATCTACACTTATATATAAAGAAGATTTTTTAATGAGGAATTGGCTCATATGATTATGGAGGCTAAGTCCCACAGTCTGCAGACCACTAGCTAAAAACCCAGGAAAACCAGTGACGTAATTCCAGTCCCAGTCTGAAGGCCTGAGAACCAGGGAAGCTGATGGTGTAAATCCCAGTCCAAGGGAAGGAGAAAACTGAAGTCCAGTTTAAGTGGATAGGCAGGAAGGAAATGAATCCTCCTTCCTCTGCTATTTGTTCTATTCAGGTGCTCAGTGGATTAGATGATGACCACCCACATTGGGGAAGGCTAGCTATTGTAATGAATCCACACATTCAAATGCTCATCTCATCCAGAAGCACCCTTACAGACACACCCAGAAATAATATTTCATCTGGCCCTGTGGCCCAGTCAAGTTGACACAAAAAATTAACATCACAGAGAGTATGTTTGACAATATGGGTATGTTTAAAGACTTTTGTGAAATGCCCCCTAATTATCTCAAGAAGGTCTTCAGGGGCTTTTTAAAGATTCAGGCTCTTATCCTCCAGAAGGGTTGAAGCTGAGGTATGATGAGAGGCCCCTGGGACTGCTGACTGGGTGAGATGTACTAAATGAACAGAGAAATCAAACTGTGGTTCAAGTATAAGCCTAAAATTGAAGTCGCTGGGCTAGATGCTTCAAATTGCAGGCATTGATTTGCAAGAGCAAGCTGTTTTTCACATGGGTAGCCCTATGTAATTGGTCTCAGGAGGACTGGCAGCTTGGATTGATTTCTTTAACAATGGTTAAACATTTACCCAAGCAATGCTGGATGCCAGCTAGTGGGAAAGCTATCACACAGGCTGAATAGGCCATATCAGTCCATCTGCATGTTTTTTTGTTTGTCTGTTTGTTTTACATGGGTGAACTGTGCAGAAAGCTAAATTTTAATCTCAGTGTACTTCATCTGAGTTCAGCTAGCTGTTGGTGGTAGTGTTCAGCCTACCGTACTCTGACAGCCTGTTGCAATTATTTCCACCATGGGGCTGGCCGGCCATTCCTGCAGGAGGTCTGGAATGTACCTTTCACTGGTCAAGTTCCTTCCCTGGACATGGCTGGAGGCTGTTCAAGTTGTGTAAAGAGCCATACTCCCCTTTATGAGTGAGTTCATACCACCACCTCCCCTTTATCTTAAAAATATGGCATTTTATATGCGTTTTCTGATGCAGGTCAACTAGAGAGTTTTGGAATCTTTAGCTGGGGGAATTCTAGGCCTTGCACTAAGCATGTTAAGTGCATGAAGACTTTGAGTGACACTTGTCCGTACATCTGAAGGAGGTCATTGACTTTGCTTTCCAAAAATGATTCACTTCATTCTTCGGACCTGAAGATGGACAGTGGACTTTTCAGAAGGCATATCTAAGTCGCAGAACTGATTGGCTTCTGGGTGAGAATGTCAAATTACAGTTGTATGTTTGGGGCTATCACCAATGTCAGACTAAGGATTTGGAGTGACTAAAATCAACTGATGGTCAGACCCTGAGATAGTGTGACATCATATTGTCCAGCTAACATTAATAATGTAACTCTTTTTTCTTTAAATTTATTTATTTTTATTTTTGGCTGCGTTGGGTATTCTTTGCTGTGTGTGGGCTTTTCTCTAGTTGTGGTGCACGGGTTTCTCATTGTGGTGGCTTCTCTTGTTGTGGAGCATGGACTCTAGGCACGTGGGCTTCAGTAGTTGTGGCACACGGGCTTAGTTGCTCTGCAGCGTGTAGGATCTTCCCGGACCAGGGCTTGAACCCGTGTCCCTTGCATTGGCAGGCGGATTCTTAACCACTGCGCCACCAGGGAAGCCCAATAATGCAATTCTTAAGTGGTACCTATGCCATGTTTTAAAGCCTCCCTAGCTAGTGCAATACTGAGAAAGCATATTCCTGTGGTATTTTTATTGAAGAGAAAGCATATTCCTATGGTATTTTTATTGAGGTGGTTGGCTACAGTGCTTTTACTTCTGAGTAAGCACAGAACTTTCACCTTCGCCTTACATCAATTTATGAAGGAGAGGGAGCTTATTTGGGTCAAAAAAATGACACAGTTAGACAAGCATATGTAAGAGTAGAATTTCTGGTGGGCAGATAAATGAATTATAAACAACATTGATTGAGAGCATATTATGTGACAGGAACAGCTCTAATATTTTACATGGATGGTTTCTCACACTTCCTTATAACAACCCAGTTAGGTAAGAGCTGTTGTTGATCCTTGTCTTTGTCCATTCAGGCTGCTATAACAAAAATGCCACATACTGGGTGGCTTAAATAAAAACATTTATTTCTCACAGCTCTGGAGTCTGGGAAGTCCAGGACCAAGGCACCAGCAGATGAGGTGTCTGGTAAGAGGCTGCTTCCTGGTTCATAGAGATGGATATCTTCTCACTGTGTCCTCACAGGGCAGAAGGAGCAAGAAAGCTCTCTGGAATTTCCTTTATAAAGGCATTAATTCCATTTATGAAGACTCTACCCTCGTGACCTACTCACCTCCCAAAAGCCTCACCGCCCAATGCTATCACTCTGAAAGTTAGGATTTCAACATATGAACTTTGGGAGGAAACAAACATTCAGTCTATAACAACCCCCGTCTTGCAGCTGAGGAAACTGAGGCCCAGAGGAATTAAGTTATGCTGAGTGCATGTTGTTTGCCAGAAACTGCTAAATATATTTTCTAATAGATCTTTATTGGAGTATAATTGCTTCACATTACTCTGTTAGGTTCTGTTTTACAACAAAGTGAATCAACTATATGCATACATATATCCCTATATCCCCTCCCTCTTGAGCTTCCCTCCCACCCTCCCTATCCCACCCCCCTAGGTCATTGCAAAACACCCAGCTGACCTCCCTGTGCTATGCGGCTGCTTCCCACCAGCTAACTGTTTTTCATTTGGTTGTGTATATATGTCATTGCTACTCTCACTTTGCCCCAGCTTCCCCCTCTCCCCCGGCATGTCCTCAAGCCCATTCTCTATGTATACGTCTTTATTCCTGCCCTGCCACTAGGTTCATCAGTACCTTTTTTTTTTTTTTTTAAGATTCCATATATATGTGTTAGCATACGTATTTGTTTTTCTCTTTCTGACTTACTTCACTCTGTATAACAGACTCTAGGTCCATCCACCTCACTACATATGACTCAATTTTGTTTCTTTTTATGGCTGAGTAATATTCCATCGTATATATGTTCCACATCTTCTTTATTCATCTGTCGACAGACATTTAGGTTGTTTCCAAGTCCTGGATATTGTAAACAGTGCTGCAGTGAACATTGTGGTACATGACTCTTTTTGAATTATGGTTTTCTCAAGGTATATGCCCAGTAGTGGGATTGCTGGGTCATATGATAGTTCTGTTTTTGTATCAATTTTACATTTCCACCAACAGTGCAAGAGGGTTCCCTTTTCACCACACCCTCTCCAGCAATCATTGTTTGTAGAGTTTTTGATAATGGCCATTCTGACTAGTGTGAGATGATACCTCATTGTAGTTTTGATTTGCATTTCTCTAAGAATTAGTGATGTTGAGCATCTTTTCATGTGCCTCTTGCCCATCTGTATGTCTTCTTTGGTGAAATGTCTATTTAGGTCTGCTGCCCGTTTTTTAATTGGATTGTTTGGTTTTTTGATATTGAGCTCCATGAGCTATCTGTATATTTTGGAGATTAATCCTTTGTCCATTATTTCATTTGCAAATATTTTCTCCCATTCTGAGGGTTGTATTTTCGTCTTGTTTATGGTTTCCTTTGCTGTGCAAAAGCTTTTAAGTTTTATTAGGTCCCATTTTTTTCTTTTTGTTTTAATTTTCATTACTCTAGGAGGTGGGTCAAAAAAGACTTTGCTGTGGTTTATGTCAAAGTGTTCTTCCTATGTTTTCCTCTAAGAGTTTTATAGTGTCTGGCCTTACATTTAGGTCTTTAATCCATTTTGAGTTTATTTTTGTGTATGGTGTTAGGTAGTGTTCTAATTTCATTCTTTTACATGTAGCTGTCCAGTTTTTCCAGCACTGCTTATTGAAGAGGCTGTCTTTTCTCCATTGTATGTTTTTGCCTCCTTTGTCATAAATTAGGTGACCATATGTGCGTGGGTTTATCTCTGGGCTTTCTATCCTTTACCCTTGATCTATATTTCTGTTTTTGTGCCAGTACCATACTCTCTTGATTACTGTAGCTTTGTAGTATAGTTTGAAGTCAGGGAACTTGATTCCTCCAGCTCCATTTTTCTTTCTCAAGATTACTTTGGCTATTCGGGGTCTTTTAGGTTTCCATACAAATTGTAAAATTTTTTTTCTAATTCTGTGAAGAATGCCATTGGTAGTTTGATAGGGATTGCATTGAATCTGTAGATTGCTTTGGGTAGTATAGTCATTTTCACAATATTGATTCTTCCAATCCAAGAACAGGGTATATTTCTCCATATGTTTATGTCGTCTTTGATTTCTTTCATCAGTGTTTTATAGTTTTCTAAGTACAAGTCTTTTACCTCCTTGAGTAAGTTTATTCCTAGGTATTTTATTCTTTTTGTTACAGTGGTAAATGGGATTGTTTCCTTGATTTCTTTCTGATTTTTCATTGTTAGTGTATAAGAATGCCAGAGATCTCTGTGCATTAATTTTGTATACTGCAACCTTACCAAATTCATTGATTACTTCTACTAGTTTTCTAGTGGCATCTTTAGGATTTTCCATGTATAATGTCATGTCATCTGCAAACAGTGGCAGTTTTACTTCTTCTTTTCCAATTTATATTCCTTTTTCTTCTCTGATTGCCATGGCTAGGACTTCCAAAACTATGTTGAATAAGAGTGGCGAGAGTGGACATCCTTGTCTTGTTCCTGCTCTTAGTGGAAATGCTTTCAGTTTTTCACCATTGAATATGAGGTTTGCTGTGGGTTTGTCATATATGGCCTTTATTATGTTGAGGTAGGTTCCCTCTATGCCCATTTGCTGGAGGGCTTTTATCATAATTGGGTGTTGAATTTTGTCAAAAGCTTTTTCTGCATCTACTGAGGTGATCATATGGTTTTTATTCCTTAATTTGTTAATATGGTGTATCACATTGATTGATTTGCGTATATTGAAGAATCCTTGCATCCCTGGGATAAATCCCACGTGATCAAGGTGTATGATCCTTTTAATATGTTGTTGGATTCTGTTTGCTAGTATTTTGTTCAGGATTTTTGCATCTATGTTCATCAGTGATATTGGTCTGTAATTTTCTTTTTTTGTGATATCTTTGTCTGGTTTTGGTATCAGGGTGATGGTGGCTTCGTAGAATGAATTTGGGAGTGTTCCTCCCTCTGCAGTTTTTTTGGAAGAGTTTGAGAAGAATCAGTGTAAGCTCTTCTCTAAATGTTTGATAGAATTTGCCTGTGAGGCCATCTGGTCCTGGACTTTTGTTTGTTGGAAGATTTTTAATTGCAGTTTCAATTTCATTACTTGTGATAGGTCTGTTTATATTTTCTAATTCTTCCTGGTTCAGTCTTGGAAAATTGTACCTTTCCAAGAATTTGTCCATTTCTTCATGGTTGTCCATTTTATTGGCATATAGTTCTTTGTAGTAGTCTCTTAAAATCCTTTGTATTTCTGTGGTGTCAGTTGTGATCTCTCCTTTTTCCTTTCTAATTTTATTGATTTGCATCCTCTCCCTTTTTTTCTTGATGAGTCTGGCAAAGGGTTTATCAGTTTTGTTTATCTTCTCAAAGAACCAGCTTTTAGTTTTATTGAACTTTGCTATTGTTTTCTTCATTTCTATTTCATTTATTTATGCTCTGATCTTTATGTTTTCTTTCCTTCTACTTTCTTTGTTCTTCTTTCTCTAGTTGCTTTAGGTGTAGGGTTAGAGTGTTAATTTGAGATTTTTCTTGTTTCTTGAGGTGAGCTTGAATTGCTATAAACTTCCCTCTTAGAACTGCTTTTGCTGCCTCCCATAGGTTTTGGGTCATCGTGTTTCGTTGTCATTTGTTTCTATGTTGATTTTTTATTTCTTCTTTGATTTCTTTAGTGATCTCCTGGTTATTTTGTAGCACACTGTTTAGGCTCCATGTATTTGTGTTTTTTACAGTTTTTTTTTTCCCGTAATTGATTTCCAGTCTCATAGCATTGTGGTCAGAAAAGATGCTTGATATGATTTCAATTTTCTTAAGTTTTCTGAGGCTTGATTTGTGACCCAAGATGTGATCTATCCTGGAGAATGTTCCGTGTGCACTTGAGAAGAAAGTGTATTCTGCCACTTTTGGGTGGATTCTTCTATAAATATCAATTAAATTTATCTGGTCTGTTGTGTCATTTAAAGCTTGTGTTTCCTTACTTATTTTCTGTTTGGATGATCTGCCCATTGGTGTAAGTGGGGTGTTAAAGTCCCCTACTATGATTGTGTTACTGTTGATTTCCCCTTTCATGGTTGTTAGCATTTGCCTTATGTATTGAGGTGCTCCCATGTTGGGTGCATAAACATTTATAATTGTTATATCTTCTTCTTGGATTGATCCCTTGATCATTATGTAGTGTCCTTCCTTATCTCTTGTAACAGTCTTTATTTTAAAGTCTATTTTATCTGATACAAGTATTGCTCCTCTAGCTTTCTTTTGATTTCCATTTGCATGGAATATCTTTTTCCATCCCTTCACTTTCACTCTGTGTGTGTCCCTAGGTCTGAAGTGGGTCTCTTGTAGACAGCATATACATGGGTCTTGTTTTTATATCCATTCAGCCAGTCTGTGTCTTTTGGTTGGGGCATTTAGTCCATTTACATTCAAGGTTATTATCGATATGCATGTTCCTATTCCCATTTTCTTAATTGTTTTGGGTTTGTTTTTGTGGGTATTTTTCTTCTCTCATGTTTCCCACCTGGAGAATTTTCATTAGCATTTGTTGTAAAGCTGGTTTGGTGCTGCTGAATTCTCTTAGCTTTTGCTTGTCTGAAAAGCTTTTGATTTCTTTGTCAAATCTGAATGAGATCCTTGCTGGGTAGAGTAATCTTGGTTGTAGGTTTTACTCTTTGATCACTTTAAGTATATCCTGCCACTCCCTTCTGGCCTGCAGAGCTTCTGCTGAAAGATCAGCTGATAACCTTATGTGGATTCCTTTGTATATTATTTTTTGTTTTTCCCTTGCTGCTTTTAATATATTTTTTAATTTAATTTTTGTTAGTTTGATTAATACGTGTCTTGGTGTGTTTCTCCTAGCGTTTATCCTGTATGGGACTCTCTGTGATTCCTGGACTTGGGTGAATATTTCCTTTCCCATGTTAGGGAAATTTTCCACTGTAATCTCTTCAAATATTTTCTCAGACCCTTTCTTTTTCTCTTCTTCTTCTGGGACCCCTATAATTACAATGTTGGTGCATTTAGTGTTGTCCCAGAGGTCTCTGAGATTGTGTTCAACTCTTTTCATTCTTTATTTTGCTCCTTGGCAATTATTTCCACCATTTTGTCTTCCATCTCACTTATTTGTCCTTCTCCCTCAGTTATTGATTCCTTCTAGTGTATTTTTCATTTCAGTTATTGTGTTGTTCATCTCTGTTTGTTTGTTCTTTAGTTCTTCTAGATCTTTGTTAAACATTTCTTGTATTTTCTCAATCCGTGCCTACATTCTATTTCCGAGATATGGATCATTTTTACTGTCATGACTCTGAATCTTTTTCAGGTAGATTGCCTATTTCCTCTTCATTTATTTGGTCTTGTAGGATTTTACCTTGCTCCTTCATCTGTGACATATTTTTTACTCTTTTTTTTTTTTTTTTTTTTTTTTGATGAGTGGGATTGCATTCCTCTCTTACTGGTTGTTTGGCCTTAGGCTTCCAACACTGGAGTTTGTAGGCTGCCAGGTAGAGCTGGGTCTTGGTGCCGAGATGAGGACCTCCAGGAGACCTCACACGATGAATATTCCCTGGGGTCTGAGGTTCTCTGTTAGTCCAGTGGTTCGGAGTTGGAGATCCCACCACAGGAGCTTCGGCTGGATCCCCATCTTGTGAACCAAAATCCTGCAAGCCACTTGGGGTGGCAAAAAGAAAAAAAAAGGAGAACAATAGCAAAGTAAAAAATAAAATTAGGAAACTAACAGTTATGTTAGAAAGAATATAAAAATAAAAATATGGATAAAACAATAACCAGAAGGTAAAACAGAACCACAATAGTAAAGAGGAGGAGGAGAAAAAAAAAAGGTGGAAAAGGCCTTGGCTGTGGAGGGCAGGGCCTAAGCAGAGACGGGGTTTGGGGTGGTGGGTGGTGCCTATGCTTAGGACCCACAGGGCTGAAAAAGGCCCTGGGGGCTGTGGGTGGGAGGGCTTAGGCTCAACAGAACAGATGGGGCCCAGGCATGCCTCCTGCCTCTGGTCTCAGAGGGCAGGGGACCCCACCTGGGAGCCCAGCAGGTTTCCCAGTCTCGAGTGGGTGGAGCAAACGTCCTTCACTCCTCTCCCTCACTTCCTGTCCGGAGGGGCCCCTCCTGCCTGCCTTTCCTCTTCTCCCCCAGCCTCCCTCCTATGCCCCCAGGACCAGCATGGCCCAGAGGGGCCCTCTGAGAGCATAGAACCCGGCACAAGAACTGGGCAGACTTCCCCGGCCGATCGGGCAGGGAAAATGCTGGGCATACTCCCCCCTGATCTGAGACCCCGAGGGTCCCTCCAGGCACGGGAACCCCTCCCCCTTCTCAGCCAACCCTCGGGGGTGCTGATCCTCTCCAGCCTCCACTTCTCCTCCCCCCTCAGTCCAGCCACATCCTACCGATTATCCTGGGGCTTCCTTCTGTTTCCTTGGGCGTCGAGGTCCCTCACCAGTGTCTGGCAGGTGCACTAGTTGTGGGGAGATGGGAACTCCATGTCTTCTGTGCTAAATAGTTTACTTGGATTATTTCACATAATTCCTTACAATTACCTGATAAAGTAGAACTATTAATAATCCCCATTTTATGTATGAGGAAACCAAGGCACAAAGATTTAATTATTTCCCTAAGATCACACAAGGGTGAGTAGCAGAGCTAGAATTTGAGCTGCAGAGAGTCCAGCCCTCTTAAAGGGCCCGTTTGTTCTTGGGATTGTTTTAGCCTCTTAGGATTTATTTCTCATTGTAGCAGCTGTGTTTGAAAGGAGGGGACATCAACTTTAAAAAGTCCTATAAAACAAAGGTGGGTTTCAGGGCAAAAGAAGCAGGAATTGGCATCTGTCCTGGCTCTGTAGGGTCCACATGGCCCCACTGTGGCTGGAAGCGCACCCTCTGGGTGCCAAGAGGGCCACATGGAGAATCCCAGCTCTGGGTTCAGGCCTCACTGACAATTTCCATGCAACAAGCCCTTTGAAAACCATGTCACCCAGAAAGCCTGCAGTGCTTTCTATGGGCTATTATTATTGCTAATAGCACTTTGTAACTGAGTAACTTTCTGAAGTGGGTTGGTCCACTTCTCCTCCTCCTCCCCCTCTTCCCCCCTCTTCTTGTTACTTCCCCTCATCCTCCCCCTCCTCCTGTTAAGGCAACTCTAAAACAAGAGAGCCCAAACAGAGCATCAGGGGGGGATAATGGAAAGGCCACCAGGTGGGGTCTGAATGATGAGGGCTTGCATGTCGCTTCCTTCCTCCTGGATCTTGATTCCTCATCTAAAATGATGTGTTAGGCTAGGCCAAGAGTCCCAGTCAGAATCTCTGGTGTGTGATCCTGAAATCATTTGTAGACACTCCGTGGGTGAGAGGCAATTTTGAGAACCACTTCCTGAGAGGAGTAAGGTCAGTGTCCTCCAAGTTTTCTGTTGCTGCTTCCAAACCACAGCTCTCCTGTGTTCTTGTAAGGAGAGGCTGAGAGGCTCATGTATCTGTCTCTCCCTGTCTTTATCGTTCCTTTCTGTCAGTCACCACCCACCACCTTCACTGATGATTTTGACAAGTGGCTCAGAGACTTCTTTCCACTGTCTCCTGATCATCCTGGTTACTTTCACGCTAGCCAGTTCAACTTTCTAGCCTAGTTGCTTGGTGTTTTCACTTCCCCTCTATGACCACCACCTAGAACTGCATTGCCTCAGAGATCTTGAACAGCAGTAGTCTACTCTTGACCTACATTCCATGGTCCCCATTGTAACTGGTCTCTAGCTAGTACCCTTGTCTGCTTCATCCCTTTATCTTTCTGCCATGTCTCTGGCAGCATCCCATTCCATCCCATGATGCAGCTGTGCGCTTTCTTCCCTGCCCTAGGGCCACCAGGCTTACTGGAAAAAATAACACAGATGCATACCATAACATTATGTGAGTGTTTTCTAACTCTAGCCAAGGACTTAACATTGCTAGCAGTACTTCTCTGTTCCCTCTCCCCTTCCTCACAACAGCTGTTTTGGACTTGTACCACAATCCTCAGGGTACCTGTCCCTCTCTTATGCCATCTCTATCATTTTTTGTAGATATTCTTTCTGTTCAGCTGGAGAAATCCTTAAATTCCTGCCCTGCCTCAAAGAGATTTTCTTCTCTTGTGAAGGTTGATGCATTTTTCAACCTGAATTTTGGATTCTACCTCCATGACAGAATAATTTATTGTGATGTTAATTTGTGCTTGCCCTATGTTCCTCACCCATCCCCAGGCCCACGACCCCCCATCTCAGGGATGGTTTGTGGCAAATGGAGTAACAGAGGTTGCTGGAATCCCTGTTCTCTGTAAATACTCAAGTTTATGGAAAAGGGGGCAGGTAGAGAAGGGCTGGCCTGTAAAGGCAAGAAGAGAGGAGAATGATTTCTCACAGATCAGGAGGATCCTAAAGGTAGAAAGGAGAGGAGAATTCCCCTGAATGATGGGGACTCAGTGGTAGGGCCCTGGGGAATAGTGGGTTGTCTATGTGATAAATCTAAGGATGCCCACCCCCAGGCCTATGGGCTCACAGTCTCCCTCAAAGCAGATTGGGCCCTGCAGGCTTGAAGAGTGAGCATCTCTGCACTCTGTGCTAACCAGTGTGGTCAACAACCAGAATGGCTTCTAGATGTTTTGATGCTAGGAACCTTGCATGATTTTGGGAGGGAGGAGGACCCCATTATTGACTGGGATTGAATTTTCCACCAAAGAGTTAATTTGCTTTAGAAGGAACTGTGATCTGAAATGGTTTGCAAAGTTTACACTTCCAACTCCCCCCGCCCTCCAGAAACTTCAGGGTCTCACCTCTTCAATTATCACCTCAACCCCCTCTCTCATACCTCTGCCCACCTCCTCTGCTGGTTCCTTCCCCTCAGTATGTAAGCACATTGAAACCTCCCACATCTTGAAAAGATACCCTTCTCTGGGACCCATGCCTTCCCTAATTATCCTTCCATCTCTCTCTTCCTTTTCACAGGCTTCTTCCTGAAAGGACATCTACTTGGGTCATATCCGTTTCATCTTTTCAACGTCACCAACACTTGCTTCTTACCCAGTGCTCACCAAGGGTTAAGGTCACCAAGGGTGTCATGTCACTTATCTCCTCTGAAGTAGGAGGTTTCCTTCTGGAACCTTTGTTTCTTTGCCATTTGGGGAAACACTTCATTCTCTTTACTCTCTCCCTTTGGCATTCTTAGAATCAATGGCGCTTTCATTCCTATCTGTCTCTGAATGTTGACCATCACAGTGTTTCTTCCCTGACCCTCTCCTCTTGTCTCCCTCACTCTAAATATGCTCCAAGGAAAGTGACCAGATCTGCTTCCATGGCTTCAATAACCATGTACTTATAGATATGTTGAAAACCTTTATCTTAAATCCAGATCTTCTGAGCTCCAGATATAAAATTCAACTGCCCTCTAGGCTCCACTTGGCTCCTGAAACTCAGCGTGTCCCAAGCAGAATTCATCATTTGCCTCCCATCCGTGACCTGCTCCTTCTCTGAAATTCTGCATATCCAGGAGCGACCTACCTACTTGGAATTCACTCTTGACTTCTCCCTTCATCTCATCTTCCAGCTCCCTAAATAACCAAATACTGTCCATTTTACTTTCTAAACATTTTATTTTTCTCCCTTCTCTTCCATTCTTAGCAGTTCAGAGGCAAGGTCCTAATCTCTGCCTCCCTCCCCATCCACACTTGCACTTTTTTTCTTATTTTTTTTAAATTTATTTTTGGCTGCATTGGGTCTTCATTGTGGTGCATGGGCTTCTCATTGTGGTGGCTTCTCTTGTTGTGGAGCACGAGCTCTAGGTGCGTGGACTTCAGTAGTTGTGGCTCACAGGTGTAGTTGCTCCATGGCATGTGGGATCTTCCCAGACCTGGGCTTGAACCCATGTCCCCTGCATTGGCGGGCACATTCTTAACCAGTGCCCCACCAGGGAAGTCCCCACACTTGAACTTTTACAAGTATCCTAACTGCCCTCAGGCTTCTTATCTTGTCCTCTTCCATTCGTTCTCTGATAGTTATCAGCCTTCTTAAAACCTTCCATTATTCATCATGTCATAGAATATGAGTGTTATCAGTGAGCGTACTTTGGTTAGAAAAAACAATATGTAACCAGGAGTGGCTTAAGCCCTAAGGGCATAAGAGGGCTGCCCCTAGGTTCATCAGAACCACTTTTTTTTTTAGATTCCATATATATGTGTTAGCATACAGCATTTGTTTTTCTCTTTCTGACTTCACTCTGTATGACAGACTCTAGGTCTATCCACCTCACTACAGATAACTCAATTTCGTTTCTTTTTATGGCTGGGTAATATTCCATTGTATATATGTGCCACATCTTCTTGATCCATTCATCTGTCAATGGACACTTAAGTTGCTTCCATGTCCTGCTATTGTAAATAGAGCTGCAATGAATATTGTGGTACATGACTCTTTTTGAATTATAGTTTTCTCAGGGTATATGCCCAGTAGTGGGATTGCTGGGTCATATGGTAATTCTATTTTTAGTTTTTTAAGGAACCTCCATACTGTTCTCCATAGTGACTGTATCAATTTACATTCCCACCAAGAGCACAAGAGGGTTGCCTTTTCTCCACACCCTCTCCAGCATTTATTGTTTGTAGATTTTTTGATGATGGCCATTCTGACTGGTGTGAGGTGATACCTCATTGTAGTTTTGATTTGCATTTCTCTAATGATTAGTGATGTTGAGCATCCTTTCATGTGTTTGTTGGAAATCTATATATCTTCTTTGGAGAAATGTCTATTTAGGTCTTCTGCCCATTTTTGGATTAGATTGTTTGTTTTTTTGGTATTGAGCTGCATGAGCTGCTTGTAAATTTTGGACATTAATCCTTTATCAGTTGCTTCATTTGCAAATATTTTCTCCCATTCTGAGGGTTGTCTTTTCCATCTTGTTTATGTTTCCCTTTGCTGTGCAAAAGCTTTGAAGTTTCATTAGGTCTCATTTGTTTATGTTTGTTTTTATTTCCATTTCTCTAGGATGTGGGTCAAAAAGGATCTTGCTGTGATTTATGTCATAGAGTGTTCTGCCTGTCTTCCTCTATGAGTTTTATAGTGTCTGGCCTTACATTTAGGTCTTCAATCCATTTTGAGTTTATTTTTATGTATGGTGTTAGGGAGTGTTCTAAATTCATTCTTTTACATGTGGCTGCCCAGTTTTCCCAGCACCACTTATTGAAGATGCTGTCTTTTCTCCATTGTATATTCTTGCCTCCTTTATCAAAAATAAGGTGACCATATGTGTGTGGGTTTATCTCTGGGCTTTCTATCCTGTTCCATTGATCTATATTTCTGTTTTTGTGCCAGTACCATACGGTCTTGATTACTGTAGCTTTGTATTATAGTCTGAAATCAGGGAGCCTGATTCCTCCAGCTCCATTTTTCTTTCTCAAGATTGCTTTGGCTATTCAGGGTCTTCTGTGTTTCCATACAAATTGTGAAATTTTTTGTTCTAGTTCCATAAAAAATGACATTGGTAACTTGATAGGGATTGCATTGAATCTGTGGATTGCTTTGGGTAGTAGAGTCATTTTCACAATGTCGATTCTTCCAATCCAAGAACATGGTATATCTCTCCATCTATTTGTATCATCTTTATTTCTTTCCTCAGTGTCTTATAGTTTTCTGCATACAGGTCTTTTGTCTCCTTAGGTAGGTTTATTCCTAGGTATTTTATTCTTTTTGTTGCAGTGGTCAATGGGACTGTTTCCTTAATTTCTCTTTCAGATTTTTCATCATTAGTGTATAGGAATGCAAGAGATTTCTGTGCATTAATTTTGTATCCTGCAACTTTACCAAATTCATTGATTAGCTCTAGTAGTTTTCTGGTAGCATCTTTAGGATTCTCTATGTATACTATCATGTCATGTGCAAACAGTGACAGCTTTACCCCTTTTCTGATTTGGATTCCTTTTATTTCTTTTTCTTCTCTGATTGCTGTGGCTAAAAATTCCAAAACTATGTTGAATAATAGTGGTGAGAGTGGACAACCTTGTCTTGTTCCTGATCTTAGAGGAAATGGTTTCAGTTTTTCACCATTGAGAAAGATGTTGGCTGTGGGTTTGTCATATATGGCCTTTATTATGTTGAGGTAAGTTCCTTCTATGCCTACTTTCTAGAGGGTTTTTATCATAAATGGGTGTTGAATTTTGTCGAAAGCTTTTTCTGCATCTATTGAGATGATCATATGGTTTTTCTCCTTCAGTTTGTTAATATGGTGTATCATGTTGATTGATTTGCATATATTGACGAATCCTTGCATTCCTGGGATAAACCCCACTTGATCATGGTGTATGATCCTTTTAATGTGCTGTTGGATTCTGTTTGCTAGTATTTTGTTGAGGATTTTTGCATGTATGTTCATCAGTGATATTGGCCTGTAGTTTTCTTTCTTTGTGACACCTTTGTCTGGTTTTAGTATCAGGGTGATGGTGGTCTCGTAGAATGAGTTTGGGAGTGTTCCTCTGCTATATTTTGGAAGAGTATGCGAAGGATGGGTGTTAGCTCTTCTCTAAATATTTGATAGAATTCGCCTGTGAAGCCATCTGGTCCTGGACTTTTGTTTGTTGGAAGATTTTTAATCACAGTCTCAATTTCAGTGCTTGTGATTGGTCTGTTTATATTTTCTATTTCTTCCTGGTTCAGTCTCAGAAGGTTGTGCTTTTCTAGGAGTTTGTCCATTTTTTTGTGGTTATCCATTTTATTGGCATATAGTTGCTTGTAATAATCTCTCATGATCCTTGGTATGTCTGCAGTGTCAGTTGTTACTTCTCCTTTTTCATTTCTAATTCTATTGATTTGAGTCTTCTCCCTTTTTGTCTTGATGAGTCTGGCTAGTGGTTTATCTATTTTGTTTATCTTCTCAAAGAACCAGCTTTTAGTTTTATTGATCTTTGCTATTGTTTCCTTCATTTGTATTTCATTTGTTTCTGACCTGATCTTTATGATTTCTTTCCTTCTGTTAACTTTGGGGGTTTTTTGTTCTTCTTTCTTTAATTGCTTTAGGTGTAAGGTTTGGTTGTTTATTTGAGATGTTTCTTGTTTCTTGAGGTAGGATTGTATTGCTATAAACTTCTAAGAAGTGCTTTTGCTGCATCCCAAAGGTTTTGTGTTGTCGTGTTTCCATTGGCATTTGTTTGTAGGTATTTTTTGATTTCCTCTGATTTATTCAGTGATCTCTTGGTTATTTAGTAATGTGTTGTTTAGCCTCCATGTGTTTGTATTTTTTACAGAATTTTTCCTGTAATTGATATCTAGTCTCATAGCGTTGTGGTCGGAAAAGATACTTGATATGATTTCAGCTTTCTTAAATTTACCAAGGCTTGATTTGTGATCCAAGATATGATCTATCCTGAGGAATGTTGCATGAGCACTTGAGAAGAGAGTGCATTCTGATGTTTTTGGATGGAATGTCCTATAAATATCAGTTAAGTCCATCTTGTTTAATGTATCATTTAAAGCTTGTGTTTCCTTATTTATTTTCATTTTAGTTGATATGTCCATTGGTGAAAGTGGGGTGTTAAAATCCCCTACTATGATTGTGTTACTGTCGATTTCCCCTTTTATTGCTGTTAGCATTTGCCTTATGTATTGAGATGCTCCTATGTTGGGTGCATAAATATTTACAATTGTTATAGCTTCTTCTTAGATTGATCCCTTGATCATTATGTAGTGTCCTTCTTTGTCTCTTGTAGTAGTCTTTATTTTAAAGTCTATTTTGTCTGATATGAGAATTGCTACTCCAGCTTTCTTTTGGTTTCCATTTGCATGGAATATCTTTTTCCATTCCCTCACTTTCAGTCTGGATGTGTCCCTAGGTCTGAAGTGGGTCTCTTGTAGAGCGCATATATGGGTCTTGTTTTTGTATCCATTCAGCCAGTCTGTGTCTTTTGGGTGGGGCATTTAATCCATTTACATTCAAGGTTATTATCAATATGCATATTCCTATTACCATTTTCCTAATTGTTTTGGGTTTGTTTCTGTGGGTCTTTTTCTTCTCTCGTGTTTCTCACCTAGAGAATTTTCTTTAGCATTTGTTGGAAAGCTGGTTTGGTGGTGCTGAATTCTCTTAGCGTTTGCTTGTCTGAAAAGCTTTTGATTTCTCCATCAAATCTGAATGGTATCCTTGATGGGTAGAGTAATCTTGATTGAAGGTTTTCCCTTTCATCACTTTAAGTGTGTCCTGCCTCTCCCTTCTGGCTTGCAGACTTTCTGCTGAAATATCAGCTGTTAACCTTATGGGGATTCCCTTGTATGTTATTTGTTGTTTTTCCCTTGCTGCTTCTAATATTTTTTCTTTGTATTTAATTTTTGATAGTTTGATTAATATGTGTCTTGGCATGTTTCTTCTTGGATTTATCCTGTATGGGACTCTCTGCGCTTCCTGGACTTGACTATTTCCTTTCCCACATTAGGGAAGTTTTCAACTATAATCTCTTCAAATATTTTTTCAGTCCCTTTCTTTTTCTCTTCTCCTCTTGGACCCCTATAATTCAAATGTTGGTGTGTTTAATGTTGTCCCAGAGGTCTCTCAGACTGTCCTCAATTCTTTTCATTCTTTTTTCTTTATACTGCTCTGCAGTAGTTATTTCCACTATTTTATCTTCCAGGTCACTTATCCGTTCTTCTGCCTCAGTTATTCTGCTATTGATTCCTTCTAGAGAATTTTTAATTTCATTGATTGTGTTGTTCATCATTGTTTGTTTGTTCTTTAGTTCTTCTAGGTCCTTGTTAAACGTTTCTTGTATTTTCTCCCTTCTTTTTCCAAGATTTTGGATAATCTTTACTATTATTACTCTGATATCTTTTTCACGTAGACTGCCTATTTCCTCTTCATTTGTTTGGTCTGGTGGGTTTTTACCTTGCTCCTTCATCAGTTGTGTGTTCCTCTGTCTTCTCATTTTGCTTAAGTTACTGTGTTTGGGGTCCCCTTTTCGCAGACTGCAGGTTTGTAGTTACCTGTTGTTTTTGGTGTCTGCCCTCAGTGGTTAAGGTTGGTTCAGTGGGTTGTGCAGGCTTCCTCGTCTAGGGGACTGGTGCCTGTGTTCTGGTGGATGAGGCTGGATCTTGTCTTTCTGGTGGGCAGGACTGTGTCCGGTGGTGTGTTTTGGGGTGTCTGTGGCCTTATTATGATTTTAGGCAGCCTCTCTGCTATTGGGTGGGGTTGTGTTCCTGTGTTGCTAGTTGTTTGGCATAGGGTGTCCAGCACTGTAGCTTGCTGGTCACTGATCGGAGATGGGTCTTAATGTTAAGATGGAGATCCCTGGGAGAGCTTTTGCCATTTGACATTACGTGGAGCTGGGAGGTCTTTGGTGGACCAGTGTTCTGAACTTGGCTCTCCCACCTCAGAGGCACAGGCCTGACACCTGGACAGAGCACCAAGACCCTGTCAGCCACATGGCTCAGAAGGAAAAGGAGAAAAAAAGAAAGAAAGAAAAAGTAAAATAAAATAAAGTTATTAAAATTAAAAAATTTAAAAATTATTAAAAATAAAAAAAAAAAAATAATTTTAAAAAAGGAAGAAAGAAAGAAGAGAGCAACCAAACCAAAAAACAAATCCACCAGTGATAACAAGTGCTAAAAACTATACTAAAAAAACCCTAGAAACAAAAACCAAAACTGACAGACAGAACCCTAGGACCAATGGTAAAAGCAAAGTTATACAGACAAAAGCACACAAAGAAGCATACACATAAACACTCACAAAAAGAGAAAAAAAAATCTATATATATAAAAAAAAGGAAGAGAGCAACCAAATCAATAAACAAATCTACCAATGATAATAAACTCTAAATACTAAACTACAGTAGGCATAAAACCAGAAATAAATTAATGCAGAAAGCAAACCCCATGTCTACAGTTGCTCCCAAAGTCCACCACCTCAGTTTTGAGATGATTCATTGTCTATTCAGTTATTCCACAGGTGCAGGGTACATCAGGTTGATTGTGGAGATTTAATCCGCTGTTCCTGAGGCTGCTGGGAGAGATTTCCCTTTCTCTTCTTTGTTCTCACAGCTCCCGGGGTTCAGCTTTGGATTTGGCCCTGCCTCTGCGTGTAGGTCGCCTGAGGGCGTCTGTTCTTTGCTCAGACAGGACGGGGTTAAAGGAGCAGCTGATTCGGGGGCTCTGGCTCACTCAGGCCGGGGGGAGGGAGGGGTGTGGAATGCGCTGCGAGCCTGCAGTGGCAGAGGCCGGCATGACGTCGCACCAGCTTGAGGCGCGCTGTGCGTTCTCCAGGGGAAGTTGTCCCTGGATCACGGGACCCTGGCAGTGGTGGGCTGCACAGGCTCCCGGGAGGGGAGGTGTGGATAGTGACCTGTGCTCGCACACAGGCTTCTTGGTGGCGGCAGCAGCAGCCTTAGCGTTTCATGCCCATCTCTGAGGTCCGTGTTGATAGACGCAGCTCGCGCCTGTCTCTGGAGCTCGTTTAGGTGGTACTCTGAATCCCCTCTCCTCGCGCACCCCGAAACAATGGTCTCTTGCCTCTTAGGCAGTTCTGGACTTTTTCCTGGACTACCTCCCGGCTAGCTGTGGCTCACTAGCCCCCTTCAGGCTGTGTTCACGCAGCGGACCCCAGTCCTCTCCCTGGGATCTGACCTCCGAAACCCGAGGCTCAGTTCCCAGCCCCGCCCGCCCCGGCGGGTGAGCAGACAAGCCTCTCGGGCTGGTGAGTGCTGGTCGGCACTGATCCTCTGTGCGGGGATCTCTCTGCTTTGCCGTCTGCACCCCTGTTGCTGTGCTCTCCTCCGCGGCTCCGAAGCTTCCGCCACGCCACCCGCAGTCTCCGCCCGTGAAGGGGCTTTCTAGTGTGTGGAAACTTTTCCTCCTTCACAGCTCCCTCCCACTGTTGCAGGTCCCGTCCCAATTCTTTTGTCTCTGTTTTTTCTTTTTTCTTTTGCCCTACCCAGGTACATGGGGAGTTTCTTGCCTTTTGGGAGGTCTGAGATCTTATGCCAGCGTTCAGTAGGTGTTCTATACGGGTTGTTCCACATGTAGATGTGCTTCTGATGTATTTGTGGGGAGGAAGCTGATCTCCACGTCTTACTCCTCCACCATCTCGAAGATCTCCCCAAGAGCTGTTTTTAATTCAGGGTCTTTTGTTGTTCTATATAAATTTTAGGATTATTTGCTCTAATTCTGTGAAAAATGTCATGGGTATTTTGATAGGGATTGCATTAAATCTGTAAATTGCTTTGGGTCATATGGCCATTGTAACAATAGGAATTCTTCCAATCCAAGAGCATGGGATATCTTTCCATTTCTTTGAATCATATTAAATTTCCTTCATCAGAGTTTTATAGTTTTTAGAGTATAGGTCTTTCACCTCCCAGGAATTTTGTTTTGATGTGATTTTAAACAGGATTGTTTTTTTACTTTCTCTTTCTGATATTTCATTATTAGTGTATATAAATGCATGGATTAACAGACACAAGCCACTATGTATATATAATAGATAAGCAACAAGGATATACTGTAGAGCCTGGAGAATTATACCCATTTTCTTGTAAAAACCTATAACAGAGTATAATCTGCAAAAATACTGAATCACTGTGCTATGTACTTGAAACTAACACAGTCTTGTAAATCAACTGTACTTCAATTAAAAGAAAGAGCAGTTGTCACAGCTTTCAACTCCTAGAGCCCTTGAACATGTTCTCTGTCACCTCCCTGCCTCTGCCTTCATAGATCCATCACCTGGAATCTAACTCCCCGTATGTACACACCACTGCCTTCACTGGCTGCCTCCTAGCCCCTTACAAACCTCGGCTCGGATATCACTCCTCCCCCCTGCCCACTGGATTATATGTCCAGCGTGTGTTCTGAATTACATCATTTATCCTACTCTAATTCCAAATTTCCATTCCTCATAGCAATCTTCAACCCCCTTGAAAGCTGGGGCTGAGGCTTTTCCCCCTATTATAGCCACAGTCCATTTTCTTTGAAGGGGCTGAAGTATTTTTAATAATCCCATTTGTGGATTTGAATATAAAGCCGCTTCCTCTTTGTGGTTTTTCCCCATGGTTTGGTTAGCTGCCCATAGCCAGTAGAGGGCACTCTGGCCTTTGACTAGAGTACCCTTTGGTGGTACTTTGATTCCTTCAGCATTAAGCTTGCTTTTATTTTCATTTTCCCCCAAAGAGGTGCTGATTTGAAGTTTCTTAATCAAGAGACTGAAATCTTACATTAGATATTTAAAGTTATATCTTGTTTGTATAATGCATCCAAAGAATATATTGGGGTCGTGGAGAGTGATGGCACACCTTCACTTAATCGTCTGAGGTTTACTGCTGAATCCATGCAGGCTCGAAAATTCCCCTTCTTAGGCAGAGTGGGTGCAGCTGTTGAGCTCTTGACAGTAGCTGAACGGGTCTGAAGAGCATAGTATGGTGTCTTGCAAACGTACTAATCTTTCAGGGCTCCAAAGCCTGCTCCACCCCTCACTTAGGCTGGATTGGCCTAGGGTAGTTTTGATGAGTGGTGATAGTAAAAGTGAATATTATTTGAGGAATGGAGGGGGAATGAGTCTGGTTTAGGAAGTGAGGGTAATGGGTCGTTCATTCATCCAGTCAGTCTTTCACGTGTTTAATAAATATTTGAGAACCTACCATGTACCCAATGCTATTCTCATCACTGGACTACAGCAATAAATAAAACATATTAAGTCCCTGACCTCATGGAGCTTATGTTCCAGGGAGGGATATAAAATTAAATTTAAAAAATATATAATAAAATATAAGGTAAATCCCACGGCGGGGGGCGGGGGGCGGGGAAATACAGCATACTGAAGGGTTAGGGAAACAAAGAGGGTGCCGTTTTAGGTGTGTGCCATAGAGGGGAGAACATTCCAGACAGAGAGTTCAGCAAGTGCAGAGACCCCAAAGCAGAGAGTGCCTGGTGAGCTGAAGGGATGGAAAGAGGCCAGAGGAGCTGGAGCAGGGCTGTGTGGTGAAGGTGGTGGGAGATGAGGTCGGGGAGGTAGCAGGGGTGGGGCAGGGAGAGCTGGGGGGCACGGTTAGGACTGGGATGTTCTTCGCAGTATGATGAGAAACCACGGGACGGATGGTCAATAGTGGAAGCAGGGAGAACAGCCTGGGGGTTAATGCAGAGTCCAGGCAAGAGGTGCTGGTGGCCGGACCACGGTGGCAGTGGCAGAGGTGGTATGTAGTGGTCAAATTAGGCTGTATTTGAAAGACTTTAAAGACAGAGTTCCTGAGATTTGTGATAGATTGATTATATGAAATGTATATAAGAGAGAGAGTGGCCAAATCCAGGGTCTCGTTTTCCCCTTTCTTTTCTTTTTTTTTTTTTTTTGCGGTACGCGGGCCTCTCACTGTTGTGGCCTCTCCCGTTGCGGAGCACAGGCTCCGGACACGCAGGCTCAGCGGCCGTGGCTCACAGGCCCAGCCGCTCCACGGCATGTGGGATCTTCCCGGACCGGGGCACGAACCCGCGTCCCCTGCATTGGCAGGTGGACTCTCAACCACTGTGCCACCAGGGAAGCCCTCCCCTTTCTTTTCTTTCTTTTTTTGAAAAAATAAATTTGTTTATTTTATTTATTTATTTTTGGCTGCATTGGGTCTTCGTTGCTGCATGCGGACTTTCTCTAGTTGCGGTGAGGGGGGGCTACTCTTTCTTGCGGAACACAGGCTCTAGGTGCACGAGCTTCAGTAGTTGTGGCACACGGGCTCAGTAGTTGTGGCACACGGGCTCAGTAGTTGTGGTGCACAGGCTTAGTTGCTCCGCAGAATATGGGATCTTCCCAGATCAGGGCTCAAACCTGTGTCACAGGCAGATTCTTAACCACTGTGCCACCAGGGAAGCCCCTCCCCTTTCTTTTCTGAGGATGCATTTAAACTGAAGCCAAACTAGTCATCATCCATCTTAAGTTCTTGTATCCCTAACACCAAGCCTAGCACTGAACAGCTGTTGTTTATGCTGCCGTTGACAGTGAGGATTTCTTTTTTTTCTTTATTTTGTCTGCGCTGGGTCTTAATTGCAGCATGTGGGATCTTTAGTTGTAGCATGCGGACTCTTAGTTGCGACATGCATGCGGGATATAGTTCCCTGACCAGGGGATCGAACGTGGGCCCCCTGCACTGGGAGCTCAGAGTCTTACCCACTGGACCACCAGGGAAGTCCCAACAGTGAGGATTTCTGATTTCAAATAACAGGACTTCAGCATAGGGGCTTCCTTCATTGTTCTATGATTGACAGCAGTCTGTTCATCAGGTTTGGATGATCTGCGAGGTGTAACATGAGCACCGAGGGTTTTTCCCTTTGTGGCCTCTGTTTCCCCCAATCCTCTTTCTGCTCTTTTATCTAGAATGAAGCATTTCATTTTGTTAGCTGAAGAAAGCCACCTTTAAAAGTTTCATTCCTATACCACAGGAAAGAACATTTTATATCCCTTCTGAAAAAGTGCAATGAAACCTCAGTGTGGCATTTGTCATTATTTCGAGTCAGGTTGGCGAGAATCTCTGTGATCAGGGCAGATTTTAATTCTTCTGGGCTCTGTGCCTGTAATTCAGAGAGCTGCCACCAAGTGGAGCAAAGTCTAACGGGCTAGGCCTCTCTGGGTACAGGTAGGAATGGAGAGCAAACTTCAGGCTTTTTTTTTTCCTCAAGAACTTGCAATTTATAGAGATGAACCTCATTTAAAATTATACCCGATAACTTGGAAAGAATAATAGCACAATAATTCATAATGAAAAAGCCTGTCTTTTAAATGTTTCTCATCTCTCACCTTCTCTGCAGCTCACTGCCTGTTTTAGGTCCCCTCCTCATCATGTCATGTCTCCCCCAATTCCCACATCACCAACCTCCTAATTGCATTCCCTGCCCCTCACCAACCCTACCCAGTCTTTTATTTTTTACCCCCAAAATGATCTCTCTAAATCACAAGTTTGATCTCATCACTCTCCCCCTCGACGCTTTGCCTCCCATTGTCTACAGAATAAATCCCGAACTTCAAGCTCTTCATAATCTGGCCCAATTGACCTTCAGATCCGCATCTTCTCCCACCCCGTCTTTTCAACCCTATGTTCTCTTGGTACTGGCCACACTCGTGTTCCTTTAGTAAGATGTACATTCAAGCCTTTGCTTTTCTTCATGCTGTTCCTTCTGCCTGGAATGCTCTTTCCTTTTTCCCTGGAAATCTCATACTGATTCTCCAAGCCCCTGCTCAAAGCACCTTCTCTGTAAGATCTTACACAGCGTACTCATGACAGGCTCTCCTGTTGCTGCCATAGCAGTTTTTACAACCCCCTGTGCCTCTATTCTAGTGCAGAGGCTAATCACCAAAGCTGCTTTTTGTTGGTGGCTTTCTATGTGCCAGGGACTCCTTAAGGTCCTTTGTCTTAACAATAACGTGGATATATGTCTCCCACGCAAGATGGCTTGAAGATCAAGGTTTGCTTACATTCTGTACACTTTTCAGAGTTTACTAATATACCAGAGGCACAGCAAATGCTTATAAATTTCCCATCGATTAAAGACCCAAAGATTTTGGTTTTGATCTTGTGGGTTCTCAAGCACCACCTGGTGATTGTAAGAATTCCTGTAAGATTTTTTAAGAGTTCCCATAAGAATTCTGAGAAGACTAAAATATGCACCTTTTCACTGGGATGAGGTTTGGGGAATGCCTCACTTTATAAACCATGGGCTATAAACCACAGAGGGAAAACCCGGTCACCCTTCTCTCTTATTAAGAGCATTTCCAACTTTCTGACAATCATTGTAGATTTAACATGTTTTGGATAATAAGATGAAATGTAATCAAGTTACCCAAAGTGTTGTGAGGCTCTAGTCACATGTGTGCTAAACGAATAACTCAGTTATTGTCTTCCCTTCCCCTCCTCCCTTGTGTAATTTTACATGTTTTAGGAGTTCTAGTACAAAAATAGAGAGCAAGTGAAAATGTTTCCCTTCACTCTGAAAAGTTTCAAGGGTTACTAGGAGTTTCTCTACAGTTTGTTGGAATGTAAGAACATCACAGATACAGGGAATTATATGGATTCACTTTCTTCTCATGCTGTTTTGGACCGAGAAGGGTAGAACATCTGCAGACACCTGTTTGCTCTTGTAACTGCAGGGCGAAGAGGCCGATCTAAATGTCTCATGGGAACTGGGGTGGGAAGGGTTATTCTTTCTGTGAGAGAAAGAGTAGGTGAAAAATATGGAGATAGTTAGATGATAGACTGATCGATAGATGTATATTCAGGCCCTTCCATGTCTGGATTAAGACTCTTAAACAAGGTATGGAGGCCAAAATTAATGCCTGTCTCTGCGATGAGTGCCCTGAATATGCAGAGATAACCTACTGAAAATCAAAGTGGTATGATCTAGTTTGGGGTCAGAAGGGAAAAGTAATTTTTAGTGTAAACCTGGGTGGTGGCATTCAGCTGTCTTTCAAACCAACCCGAAGAATCTTGGACCTAAATTCCTCAAGACTGGAGACTAAAATACCAGGGCATGTTCCCGTCCTGGAACCTAATAAGGAGCCACAAATACTAGTGTAAAGTGAAGCCTTCCTCATCAACTCCAGAAAAGGAAATAGTCCTGGAAGGGAATCGACAGTAGTTACAAAGGAAGCCCCCAGGGGGCAGAAAAGAGCACCATCAATGGCAGTGGTAAAACCTCAGTGGATACTTTAGGGGAATGAAATATGTGACTAACCTGGGAAAAGGGTAACCTCAGGGGTCTTGGATTTCCACTCATTTTACTGGGTGTCCAACAGAAAAACATATCCATCAGGTATGCTGCCCAGCCATTTTGCCCAGACACAGTTCATACTGACTAATCTGGTGTGTGAATGCCCTGGGGGAAAGTGTAGCTTGTAAGCATTTCCCTACAGCTCTTGCTATGTTGTACTATGATGTGTTATTTGTGTGTCTGTCTCTCTTGCAAGACTGTAAACTATTAGGGAGAAAGAAGTAAGCATTATTCATTCTTGTACCTCTAGTTCCTAACTTAGAAACGACACTGCCAGTTGATCAACAAATCCTGGTGAATGAATGAATTTCTGAATGAATCACTGAGTGAATGGATGAGGACATGGTTTGGCCCTCTCTCTGCTCCTGAAGCCTGACTCCACATACTGCTTCCTAAAAAGTATTTCATGATTGCTGAGAAAGTTTACCACTAGCACAGTCCTTTGCATTTTAAAGGTGCAGGATTGAGAACAATTGCTTATCTATGCAGACAGGGCTGGAAAGAACTGATTCATGGTTTGCAGGTCCCTTCAATAGGCACAAACAAGACTTTTCTTTGACTTGTGTCTCCAAATGCTCTCTACAGACTCAGCCCAGCTTCCCATAGCTCAGATATTGGACCAAAACACCATCCACCTTTAATTCAATTCTTGCATCAATAGTTGATGTGATTTTCAGGCTCTGGGAATGAGTGGACCAAAGGGTGCTCTGAAGGAATGTGTGGGGACCCTGTGACAACTTCGCGTGTGGAACCATGTGCGTCTATATGAAATTCAGTACAGATTAAGCAAGTTACCAGGATATTGTTTGTTTTGTTTTTCTTTGCCTGCTTTGCTTTGTTTTATTGTAAGCTTGTTATCATCATCATCAAGCACCTGCGAGGGCAATTTAGGTATCAAATAAGCAAACCACAAATACAGGCAAGCACGTAAGTGTATTGAAGAACAGGAAGTTGGTGGAAATAGTTACCCTCTCAGACCCAATCTCTGTGTGAATGAACACTAAATGAAGAGAACTCAGAGATGAGTCTTTTCACGATGAACATCTTTGTATTTTATGAAGAACTTGGAAATAACTTACCTCTATGGATGGACTATAAAGAGTCCCTGGACCTCTGGTAGCAAAAAACAAAAACAAACACAACAAAACAAAACAGAAACCAAGACACTCACTCTTGTTTCTAGGATAATCATAAATTAGTTGACAAGTTTTTGTGATTCCAGAGGGCTGAGAACATCTTATCATGGTGCATTTATTTTAGAGTGTACTGGGGTGGAATTGTTTAGGTCCACAGCTGTGTTTTTGCACTTTACAATTACCCCACTATGCTAAATTAATTTAAAAGTAATTAGATTTGAATGATTTAAGTTATGGTGATTAAGATTTCTATAAGGTTTGCAAGTCTCTGACATTTAAGCTTCTACAAGATACTGTGGCACTTGCATCGTGTGGAAAGTGATTTATAGATGGTTAGGTGACCCAAGAAGTTCAGGACCTATCTCGCCCCAACCTCCAGTCCCCCTGGAATCTGAGGGAGAAGATGAGGATGACAAGCAAAGGGCTGGTTGGGGCCTGACCTGGTGTGGAGCTTGGCCAACTCATGGACTGTCTCTCTCGCCTGAAGTGTGCTGGCTGAAGGTCCAGCTCCACAGCAGAAGAGGAGGCTTCCTCAGCTCCCTTTAACCCTGTCCACACTGAAATCTCAGGTCTCTGAAGGTTACCCTTAAGGGGGAGGAAGGGCAAGCCCAAGGAAGAGTATCCCAAGAAAGAGGAGGAGTCGAATGCTGCAGGAAGCTTTCTAAGCACAAGCTCCCCATTCACCTGAAGAAGGCTGTTGAGTCAGTCCACCATCTACGAATTCCACGGGGCTGCCAAGGTGGAGGGAGCTAATGGCGACAAAAAAGGGAGCAAGAGCTGCCACCAGAAAACAAACCAAAAACATTTTTTTGTCTGTCTTCGTATAAGACTTTTTCATAAACATGGTGTTGTCCCTGGGCTTACTTTGCTGTAAATGGAGAAATGACTCATACCATCTAATCATTTCTGTCCAAATTTAGTGTTGTATTCATGATGGACTTTGTAGTCTTTGGAGTAAATCTGCTTTATAGGGATCAAATAATTATATGGAAACAGCCAAGTGTTGTTTCACAGTTATTAATCCATTGAACACGTGTTAAACTTGTTTTTACTGTAGCTACCCACACCTGTAGCTCATCATTGGAGACACCTTGGGAGCTTTCTGGTTGGCCCTTAAAAATCTGTAGAGTTCAGAGTTACCAGGTCTTTCTGATGGTCAGCCAAGATTGAGAACTGTCAATCTAGCTTCCTAGTTCTAGCCTCCTAGAACTGTCAATCTAGCCTCCATGCCTAGTGGTCTCCCCAAATAGGTGTTTTGTTTATGCTCATAATTTAAGTGCTTTTCTCTATGTTCTTTTTCTAAACCCTAACTCTTCTCTTGTCTCTTATCTTTGATGAGACCTTCTCTGAATATGTGATTAAACAAAATACTCTCTAATATCTGAATACTTACAGAATATATTTCTCCCCTTACATACTTAGTCATCTTTTGAGGTCTGTAAATCTGGCTTCCCAGACCTGGGGGCAATCAAGTGTATAGCTCTTTAAGACTTCTAAGAGATTAATGGCTACACAAACAGATGCTCAATGTACATTTGCCAATTAAAAAAAAATAGAATTCTAAACCTAAACTGATGAATGCTAAATACTTCAATTTTGAGCCTACTTAGAAATTTTTGCTAAAGAGAACATGAAATTACAGTGAAATTGGTGGTGTAAGTGTCAATGATGGGATTCTCTTACAGTAGAAACCGTCCAATCCTAAGTCTTGATAACACTGAAAGGCATTGTAGGCTCTCTGTTCAGAACTCAAAGGCAAGCCAATCTCTGGGATAGTAAGTGAATTAAGGGGTTGAATGACAAGGTCCATATTAAGGTTCTTGCATGAAGTAGTACAGTCCTCCCTGTGCATGGCTGCACTATGCGTGAATTTCAGTTAGTTAAATAACACTAGTCCCACAAAAATATGATTCAAATTTCATTACCATGTTACACTTACTGTGAGTAATTGCATAACATACAATTTGTTCCTAGCTCTGCAGGCAACAAATATCTATGTAAATAACATGCAAATCATGATCAGTAACCAGTCATGCCCTTTATGTCAAAGTCTGCGACTGATTGGTCTACACACATCCTTTTTTAATTTGCACAGTCAGCAAAGCATGTAGTTGTATTACCTCCTTGTCTCCCAGGGATAAACCAACATGACATTTTATAAAAATGGATAATCAAAAAGGGAATTGGCCAACAAAGATAAAAGTGCAAAAATGAAATGAAAAGTGATAACCCTGGAAGTGAAATTTGAATCAGACATAAATGGAGTTATAGAAGTACTGCTGACTATGGAAATGTTGACAGGGCTGCTATTTGAAAGATTCGGCATATACAGCTGGAGGAACTGAGGGAAGGTGAAATTATGTATCTAAATCAAGGAAAGTGGTTGTGACAAAAAGGATACCGTAGAGGAAGTGGGGCTATCTAGTAAAGAATTCCCCAATAAGTGAACTTTCAGAGCTTTGAAATTGCAAAAGATACAGTATTGGAAGTAGATCCTAACACAGAAAGGAGTATGACAATTCACCAACATATAAACAATGCTCATTCTATATCATAAATTATATGATGAAAAGGAGAAGGCAAACACTGTTCAAACTACTCTTGACAGGTTTTTAATGAACAAATAAAACATTTTAATGTTCAATGTTCCTAATGTGCTAAATTACAATGTACTAACTAAACATTAGCTTTACTATTTCTTTCCATTTCCCTATCCATTTATGACCAACAGTAGGAGAGTTTTTAATATTTTGACAAAAATTTTTAAAGGTCACAGAGCAACTGTAATTTTCCCCATTGATTATTAACATTACTTTGCACAGTTTTAGCTTCCAGGGTCATTTTTACCGTCTTGCACTGCCATGCAAAGTGAGGACTGCCTTTATTATTTAAAAGTAGACTGTTATAAATTAAGAATGTTTATCATAATGTATTGAGTAAACACTTAAAATACATAAATAAAAGGTACATGGAAAAGTTTATAGAAGAATTCAAAGAGATTACTTAAAATTATTTGATTAACTCAAAAGAAGGTAGGAAATTAAAACTAGTGAAACAAAAACATTTTTTAGATGGCAGCAAGGTAATAAAGTCAACTATATCAGTGATTACATTAAGTGTACATGTGCTAAACACTTAAATTAAAATTCAGAGATTGTCAGATTGGACAGAAATCAAGTTTCAACTATATGTTGATTACAAAAGACACAATTTCACATAAAGCCTCCCATAGATAAAGGTAAAAGCAAAGAAGAAGACATTCCCTACAAATAGAACTGTAAGAAAGGTGGTACAACTTTTTAATATGGACTAAAGTAGACACCAAGCAAAGAGATTATCAGAGATGATGAGGGACACTTGATAATGATAAAAAGATTGATTCATCAATAATACAAAATAATCATAAATGTGTACATATTCAATAATTTCAAAATACATAAAATAGGAGAAATAGAAATATCAGTAGTTATCATTAGAGATTTTAATATCCTTTTCTCAGTAATTGATAGAATAATTAGTTAAATTCAGGACAGGTAAAGATGTGAACACCACCCTGACCTAACATTGCCAGAACACTACCCACAACATCTGCAGAATACATGTTCATTCCCAGTGCATATGGGACTTCCACCAAAATAGACTATTTGCTAGGACATTACATTTCAAAAGATTGAAATATTATGCACTATGTTCTGTGACCATAATTAGAGATAAATAACAGTAACTTAATACATTAAAAATGCATAATAAGACAAAAGATGAAAATTTTGCATTTTTATAAGCATATTTTGTATTTGGGTCCAAAGTGATTTTTCTCTTCATATATATTCTTTAGAGCTGTCATAAATATGCCCTACCCCAATGGTTAATTTTGAACATTGTAAAATGGCAGCATTAGTCTCATAGGAGCTGTGATATTTGAATTAATTCAAAGAGCATCTGGCATGGTTTAGGTGACAGATTGTGAAAAGACTTAGCTATTAGAGGACCAATTGGACCAAGTGCTTTGGTTCTGTTTATCCAGATGACATATTAAAATTTCCCCATTTTGAAAAATCCACTCTACCAATCGGGTTTTTTTTTTTTTTTTTTTTTTTTGCGGTACGCAGGCCTCTCCCTGTTGTGGCCTCTCCCGTTGCGGAGCGCAGGCTCCGGATGCGCAGGCTCAGCGGCCATGGCTCACGGGCCCAGCCGCTCCGCGGCATGTGGGATCTTCCCGGACCGGGGCACGAACCCGTGTGCCCTGCATCGGCAGGCGGACTCTCAACCACTGCGCCACCAGGGAAGCCCCCAATTGGTCTTTTAATTGATGTATTTAGACAATTTAGTTAGCTAATGTTAGGCCTTAAGTCTACCATTTGTTTTGGTTTGTTTTTGTCTGTTCTTTCTGATTTTAGTTTCTCTGTTTTATTTTTTCTGCCTTCCTGTGTTAGTTTAAAAATTTTTAGAAGTCCATTTTCATTTATCATTTTTACTTATTAGCTATAGTGGTTTTGAGTATACCACTTTGTATAGCTTTTTAATCAATTTCTTCAGGTATTATATTACATATACTATATATATATATACACACACACATATATATATATATGTTATATGTATCATATGTATGATGCATAGTCTACTGGTATCAACATTTTACCAGTTAGAATGAAGTGTAGAAACTTATATCATTTTATATCCCTTTGCCCTCTTCCATTTATAATATAATTGGCTTAAATAAATATTAAATTTAAGAATTTCCTCTATGTATATTGAGAACCAAATTAGAGAGTGTTATAATTTGTGCTTCAAATGTCAAACGTAATTTTTAAAACTCAAGAGAAAAAGTAAAATCTTCTTTACTCCTATTGCTCCTCTTTCCATTGTTCTTTCTTCCTTCCTGATATTCCAAGATCCCTTCTTTTTTTATTTCTTTCTGTTTAGAGTAGGAAGTCATGGCTTATAGCTGACAGGTGGGGTTGGAAATCCAGGTTCCCCAAATGGCATCCAGTGACACTCGATGGGGGGGTTGGCCCCTGATTACTGCTGATATCACCCCTTGTACCCTGTCATTACTCTAGTCACAAGGTCCCTAGCCTGTCTGCCTTTTGCTTTCCACCTTTCAGAGTCTTCTTGTGTTTCTTTAATCAGAAAATGTCCAATATTTTTAGCTGTACTGAATAAAAAGAATAGGGAAAAGTATGTCTACTTCATATTTGCAGATGTGGAAATCTTGGGAAATATTTCTAATGCAATGATAATGAAAACTCAATCTATCAGAATTTGTGAGATGCAGCTAAAGTAAGATGCAGCTAAAGTATTTAGCAAGAAATACATAAATCTAAAAAGTTATATTAGAAAATAAAAATGATCTATAATTGGTGATCTAAACCTCCACTTTAGAAAGCTAGAAAAAGGAGACCAAATTAAACTCAAAGTAACTAGAAGATGGAAATGATAAAGATAAAAGCATACTAAATATATCAGAGAACAGAAGAATAAAAAATTCATTGAAATCAGCAGCCCTTTCTTTGACAAGATCAACAAAATTGAGGAATCTTTAGCAAGACTGATCAAGGATAAAAAAGAAAGAAGATGTAAATTGCCAATACATTCATTTTTGATATAACACTTGTTTTGAGACGTGAATTCTTTCCAGTACAATTGGTAAACTAGGGAACACCTTGAGTGTAGCACACTTTCACATTCACTTGTGCATGATTCTTCTGTGCACAAGAAACATAGATGAATGCTGAACCCAGAGGAACCAAGTCACCTAGGAATACACAATATGCACATCTGTGCACAGCTCAGACATCTACCAGCTACCTCATTTCACCACATGTGTGATGGGCCACACGCATCCACATCTGGTGTTGGATCTTCCTGTTCAATTTTAGAAAGCTATTTCCATCACTTCATAACTCATAAACTGCAACCCTTCTGATGCCTGCTTCCACAAGCAAGCTTCAGGTCTTTTTTAAGGTAAAGTGCCATTTTTGTTGTAGTACTTATGCATTTCTTAAGCATTCCACATGTGTAAAACTGCTACTGTTTTTTAACAGATTTCTATCTTTTTCTTTTTCTGTTATGCGTCACCAACAAAAGCTTTTGAATGTTGTACCCTTATTCCTATTTCCCCCGTAAGCGTTGTGGTTTTTACTGTGTAATTTTGCATAACACCATGATTTTTAAGGGTATATATGTAGCATTATAGCAAAACTGGCTGTTACTTTACCAGGTGCTGAAATTTACTGTCCCTGATAGTACAACCAGACATTGTATGCCTCCTGATATGTTGCATTATGCACTATATAGCATCTCCTGTGAAGACTTCTTACCAAAAGTCTCGAGCCTGAAGCTAATCAAGACTTTAGATCTAACCTCCAGTGTTAAAAAAAAAAAAAAAGAAAAAGAAAAACTCCACAAGGGAGGGCAAAAGAAATAATTTAAATGACACCATGAGGAAACCACTAGATAAATGCAAAATGTTACAGCCAAGCAGATGGTTGGCCTGGTCTGATTGTATCCTATTTTGGAGAAACCAACTATAAAATACATTTTTGGTACCACTGGGGCCACTTACTAGAGACAAGGTATTGCCTGAGATTATGGAGTCATTGTTACTTTCAAGAGTAGTAATGTTATTGCTATAAAATTGCAAAATGTCCTTATTTGGGGACTATAGAAACTTACATATTTAGAAGTGAAATGTCCTGATGTGCGTAATTCCTCTAAAATGTTTCAGCCTTTTACATATGCGTGTATACACACACGCACACACACACGCACACGTATATATATACATATATGTATATGGAAATAGAAATGCAAATATAAGTATATAAAAGCATTTATATACTTATTTATACACTTATTTATAAATATGTAAAAGCAAATACAACAAAATATTATGGATGTTCATCGTACTAATCTTTTCACTTTTTGTATGTTTGACATTTTTTCTATTTTATTTTTATAATTTTACAAAATTGGCATTTAAGAGGAATTAAAATATTATTCACCTGCTTTTTTTCACAGAAACTCCTTGACTTTAGGGACCACCCCTCCTCCCCCCACCAGGTCTCAGGGCCAATGTATCCTTGCCTGCTCCAAGTGGACACGGTCCGATCTCATTGCTCTCGTGTCTCCTGTTATAAAAGCTCTCCGCTCAGGAGGCCTGTGCCCATCTTCAGGATTCCTTGCGTTCCTCCAGGATATAAGGCTCCCATTGTATTCCCTTGACTGGCCCCACAAGGGAAATTTAGCATAACTTTCTCTCTTACTTGGATTTTTTTTCTTTTCCTTTGAGGAAAGGAACAATCAGATCAGAGCAAAATCTGAAAAAGTGGAGTCATGCTTAATGTTCACCAGGAGGAGAGACAGTGTTCTAGACATTTGGGACTTTGGGGGGAAATTTTTTTATGCCTTTAGCGAAGGCTTTAGCACAGATGGTCAGCCCAAGGGGGAAGGCAGAGCCAGGAGAATGAGTGTACAATGTGTGTGCCTGAGTCCTGCTTTCGTGAAAAACTTGGCACAGCGAATCTGTCTCTCCCAACTCCTTGTTGACTCAGAGCTGCTGAATCCGAGCCAGGCCTGAAGGAAATAGATACCTGAGTACAACACACACTGGGACGGCTCGTGTGCACGCTGTTGCAGCGATTACATGGAAACCTCGGAGATGAAGGGCATGGGGGTCGGGCATCCAGGAGATGAGTTAGGGTATTTAGGAGTGATTATAGGACTTTTATTTGGCGTGTTTTTTTTTTTTACCTTTAATTTTTCACTCGAAGAGGTGATTAACTGTTGTGCATCCAGAAGTGGTTCAAGCTAAACACAGCATAGCTGGCAGAGGTTGTTATAAAATAGAACTTGGTTGTGGGAATGCTGCCTCTTAGCTGTAATCCTTCCCCTGGGTAAAGAAATGTCAGTGCTATGCCCTCAGGCCAAGGTCAACCTTGAGAATCAGGTGTAAGATCTCAAGTCTTTAATTTGGGGGGGAAAGGTCATTCTCATGGGTATGCAAACTATCTGAAGTCAGAGGGACCTTTTCTTGAATAACCATCATCTTTTTTAGAAGTGGAAGAGACCACATTAAGAAGATTTAGTTCAGATTCCCAATTTTATAGATGAGGACTATAGAAGTAATTTACCCAAGCTCACATATAGGTAATTGGTGATAGAGGTAAGACTCCAAGTTCAGTGCATTTCTCACTATAGCATGTGGTTTCTATGAATTTAGGATTCTTTCCCTCATTGATTTATGATTAAATGTGAACTCAGTAGAGTACGATTAAAATTCAGAGGAGATTGTGCGTTGGCCTTATTGACCTTGCAAAACTTTGATTAGGTTCTCAAAGGTGGGGAGGAGACTGTAGTTGGAAGATTGTATGGACACAATCAGCAAAATAATCAGAGCCTCTAGTTAGAGGCAGGTGTTGCCCTTTAGGTGGTCTAATCTCAGGGGACGCTCAGAGATGATTACAGCTGTGCCATCTGAAGAGCTATATCGGCATTGTACGTGTAGGTACCTGTGTGAGGTGGAGAACTAAGCATTATGGAGTTAGGAAACATTAGAAAGTAAGAAAGGTGGCTTTAGAACCCAAGCTAGGTGTGCATAGAAATATCTCTCTGCCTCCAGCTTTAGCTGAGTCCCCCCTGCATGGGATGCTCTGCAACAATTTTTTTCTTCCGTAGAAACTCCCTGGAAAATTCAATTCTTCTTTTTATTCATTCATTCTTTTATTTTTTTAAATTTTTATTGGGGTACAGTTGATTTACAATGTTGTGTTGGTTTCAGGTGTACAGCAAAGTGAATCTCTTATACATATACCCACTCTTTTTTAGGTTCTTTTCCCATACAGGCCATTACAAAGTATTGAGTAGAGTTCTCTGTGCTCTACAGTAGGTCTTCATTAGTTATCTATTTAACATATAGTAGTGTGTGTATGTCAATCCCAACCTTCCAGTTTACCATCCGCCCCTTATCCCCTGGTAACCATAAGTTTATTTTCTACACCTGTAACTCTATTTCTGTTTTGTAGATAAGTTCATTTGTACTCATTTTTTAGATTCCCCATAGAAGTGATATCATATGATATTTGTCTTTCTCTGTCTGACTTACTTCGCTCAGTATGACAATCTCTAGGTCCATCCATGTTGCTGCAAATGACATTATTTCATTCTTTTTTATGGCTGAGTAATATTCCATTGTATGTAAGTACCACGTCTTCTTTATCCATTCCTCTGTTTATGGACATTTAGGTTGCTTCCATGTCCTGGCTATTGTAAATAGTGCTGCAATGAACATTGGGGTGCATGTGTCTTTTTGAATTATGTTTTTCTCCAGGTATATGCCCAGGGGTGCGATTGCTGGATCATATGGTAGCTCTATTTTTAGTTTTTTAAGGAACCTGCATATTGTTCTCCATAGTGGCTGTACCAGTTTACATTCCTACCAACAGTGTAAGAAGGTTCTCTTTCATTTATTCTTTAAAAAAAAAACTTTTTTTGAGGAAATAATTTCAGACATGTAGAAAGGTTGCCAAAATATTGTTAAGAATTCCTATATACCCTTCACCCAGATTCTCAACATGTTAATGTTTTACCAGTTTGACTTATCATTCTTTCAGAATCATTTGAAAGTATATTGCAGATATAATGCCTCTTTATGCCTAAATTCTTCAAGGTGTATTTTTTTAAACAATGATATTCTTTTATAAAACTATAGTACAGTTATCAAAACCAGGAAATTAACATTCATACAGCTATTATCTAATCTACATTCACAATTCATCAATTGTCACACTAATGTGTGAATGTATTTTTGTGATCTAGGATCCAGTCTAGGCTCACATGATACATTTAGGTGTCATGTCTCTCTAATCTCCTTCAAGTTCCTCAGTCTTTTTTATGACCTAGACGTTTTTGAAGATTACTGCCCAGTTACTTTGTAGAATGTTTTAATTTTTGTTTTATCTCATGTTGGCTCAGTGGTTGAGAGTCCGCCTGCCGATGCAGGGGACATGGGTTCGTGCCCCGGTCCGGGAAGATCCCACATGCCACGGAGCGGCTAGGCCCGTGAGCCATGGCCGCTGAGCCTGCGCGTCCAGAGCCTGTGCTCTGCAACAGGAGAGGCCACAACAGTGAGAGGCCCGCGTACCACAAAAAAAAAAAAAAAAAATTGTTTCCCACAATTAGATTTAGTTGATACCTTTTTGGAAGTAACACCACAGAAATAATGATGTGTTTTTATCAGTACATTATCTCAAAAGGCAAATGATACCTATTGCCCATTATGGGTTATAACTGAGCAATTGGGGAAAGTGGTGTCTGTGACATTAGTACACTGTAAAGTAACTTTTTTCCCCATTTGTAATTAAGAAGAGTCTTGTGGGAGATACTTCCAGACTATGTAAAAATTATGTTTCTTATCACAGTTTCACTCGTTGGTTTTAGCATCATGGTGATTCTTGGTTGCTGCCCAATGCTAATTATTTTCTAATTCCACCACTCCTTCCATATTTATTTCCATCATGTCTTCTATATCTGTATCTATATCTATTAGGTACCATTCTAAGTCAAGGAAGAGATTTTTTTCTTCTTTCTCATTATTTATTTATATACTTACATAAGTACAGACACATGGAGTCTTATTGCATTCGGTGGGTTGTAATCTGTACTGTCAATATTTATTTTGAGGCGCAAATTGTCCTAGGTTGAGTCCCTGTAAACTGACTCCTTATCCTTTTGACATGTCCTCATATTCTTTTAACACATCTCTACTTTCTGGTGCAGCAAGATGTTCCAGGTTCATCTAGTAATTTCCCAATCCCGCCCCTAAAAGCAGCCATTTTTTCAAAGAACACTGATTCCTTTCGGTGGAGCATGGTATTTAGAATCCCAGATCTGTGTGCTAAGTTTGCTTATTTGTACTGGGATGTCCCAAATGACACTTTTGCAAGCACTATTTTCATCATTTCACTTCTATGAAAGTTGCTGGGCCTTTTTGCTAGAAGACCCAGGGTCCAATTTTCCACTTCCAGGCCTGTCCTGGTGCTGCCTTCTGTCTTCCAAGAAGAAGCTTTCACCTGCTTGTTCTCATATTCTTAGTAACATCTGTTCTCCCAGTGGCTGTGAATTTGGATGCAAGCTTCCCAGAGCCCATCTGTCCAACCAATTCCTATAGCAACCATGTATTCTGAACCCCAAACTAGGAAATTTCAACACGCAACCTCCCAAGCTTAAATATACTTATGGATAGAATGGAACAAGGCCTTTGAAATCTGGAAAGTCCTGGAAATTCTATCCATCAACAAGTACAAAGACCTCCCTCTTCTTCTTCAAATAGGGGCACAGATGTGAAGAAACAAAATTGGTAAGTGTGGGTAGAGCTCAACCTTTCCAAACGTCATTTGTGAACCTGTAGCCTGTTCCCTGGTCTATATTTCCCAACTATTCTTCTGAGAAGTTTCAGGGAGGGTCTTTGTCAGTCATGCCTCTTTAATTCTTGGAACTAAAGCTCATAAACCCTTCTCTGTCTCTAATCTTGGGTATCTCAGGACTGAATTAGAACCCTGTCAAAGCATTTGCTCTCCATATGAATTCCCAAATGCTCTAAATATCAACTCTCCAAAAGAAGACCAAATACAGTGAGTGATGGTGGACAGGAAAAGTAACTAACATAACATATATGTTTTATTTTCCCAGTCCTGAAAGTTTTCCCTGGTCAAGTCTGTCATTTTTATTATGTCTTAAAGTTGTGCTTTGTTATCATTTCATTTGAAAACGCATGTCTTTGCTTAAAAATGTGTGTTAGTTGATGCTAGTTGTATATTCTGAAACATCTTCCTGGAGTCATAGTAGTTTTCATTAATCTCAGAAACCATGGCCTTTTCTAATGCTGGGGAAGCAGAAGCACAAAGGAGGACTTGTCAGAGCTGACTTCCAGCTCAGGGCTGGATTTCAGTGTAATCTTAGCAAGTCACGCATCTTGTGTACTGTGTCTACTGTTGCCTCTAGCCCATGTGGTAACTTTGCATAGATTAGAAAAAGGTGCCTAAAAGGTCTCAAACTCACAAGTAATTAGTTGGTCACTTCCACTCACAACTAATTAGCCAGAATTAGTCACATGACTTCATCCAATGACAAGGCTGTCAGGAAGCGTCCCCTCATGTACCCAGAATGGGGGGAAAACAGGAAATATTTGGCAACAAGATTAATGACAACGAAATGCCTTACAATTGGTTGTATCTTATAATTGATATTTATAATATTTTACCGTATTAGTGGTAGGTAAAATAGTGGTGCTTCTTACAATATGTGGCCTCTCAAATTTTGTGAAACATGGCTGCTTTTATGGATAGTATGAGACTTTTAACAGGATTTCTTCCTAGCCCCACTAACACATGGGGTAAAAATCAAAGACTATGGTCATAAAAACACTCATAGCCAATAAACTAATGCAGAAACTCACAGGACGTCTTTGTGGGCACTGTTGGGCCAAGTTTATGCCATTTGCATGTGTATAGGGGGAGCTGCGTCCATCCTTGGCCATCACTTTTGACCCTCTCTCTTTGTCCTGTATTCCTCCCCCATCTTATGGCCATTGTAACTTCTGCTGCTGCAATGCCTGGGGCCAAAGTCTCTTTGCTTGTCTGAGTCCTGGTGGTCCCGTGGCTCTTGCCATGACTACTGCTTCCCCTGGGACCCTGGTCGCCGTGCCATGTCCACTAGAGTTAATTACCCCTATTCCAGGCAGGAACCGCACTTAGGCCAAAGCTTGGGATCTGGGTCCGATGGCCTCATCTCAGCCTGAGCCCTGGTACAGCTCTGATGCAGGTCGTATGGCTGTTTGGAGCCCCAGCTGATGCTGGTATCTGGGCCCAATTCTGGTTGCCACCTGGCCAGACTCTCCCAGGAATGCGCCACCTTGACCGCATAGCCTGTTTTGCTCTAGCCACCAATACCCTGGCTAGCCAGCAAAGCGTCCTCCTCCAGCACCCCATGATGATGCTGAGGGGGCTGTGTTCCTCCCACTCTAGACTGTTAATGATCTTCTCCTAGAGGTTAGTCCTGATGAGAGAAAGCCTGTCCCTACTGTTCTGTGAAGCTTTAAACACCATGCAGGGCTTAGCACTTGCTCCACAAATCGCTTACTCTCCTTCCAGACCCACTGCAAACTTTCCCATCCTTGCCCATTCCCCTCCAGCCACACTGAGCTGTCTGCAACCACCCGCTGTCCAATACACCAGGCTCTCTCACACCAGGCTCTCTCATACCTCGGGTCCTTACACAGGCCTTTTGTTTAGAATACATCTTGCTGTATCCAGCCTATTCTTACACATTCTTCAATGTCAGGCCAAAGACTATCATCCCTTGGACACCTTCCCTGATTTCTGCAGCCTGACTCATTCTCCCTTCCTTCAAGCCCTCCTGAATTTCAGCCATACTTGTGTCAATCTAATCACTATATCACATTATAGTTGAATATATCTGTCTCTTCAAAGCAAGCTCCTTGAAGGCTGAAGCCCTGCCCTTGCATTTCCGTGTATCTCATGTCTAGCACAAAGCCTGGCACGTTGCAAAGCCCAATAAATGTTGAATGGATACAGGTCTGTGCTCTTGATGAAGAAAATGGGAAGTCTGTCACCAGGCATACAAACTTGAAGGTTCCATTAGGGCCCTCTCACTGGAAGTGGGGTGACACCAAACCTCGAGACAGAACAAATGGGAGCAGGAGAGGGAGATGCCATCCGTGTCAGCTTTCCTCAAGTGTAGTGAGGGGCAGGGAGGGACCAGCAGTGATGCCAGGGAGGAAAGATGGGGCATTTCTCAGACACCAATGTGTGCTAAGGAACAGCTGCAACACAGAGACCAATAAGGCAGGAGCCTCAGCCTAGAGAGGACACCCGAGGGGTCAACTCTGTAGCCAGGATTTTACTGCTGAGCGCCAGAACTGTTTTCCCAGCTGCTCACTGGAAATATCCTGGACACCTCAGGTTCGGGATGCCCAAAGCTGGGAATCATTGTCATCCTCTCTACCTCCTGGGCTTCTTCCTTGGTGAGGGTTCTACCACATATTGAGCCAGGAATCTGCGTATCATTCCTGATGCCTCTCGTGCCCTCACTTCCCACATCTGATACACTATCAAGATCTGTCAGTATTTTCACCTGAACATCTTTGGATTCTCCTTGCTGAGTGCCTCTTAATTCCATCTCCTTATCTCCTCTCCATTCTCACTCTTGATTCAGACCACCATCCTCTTCCAGACTTAAAACTGATGGCCCTGCCTTTAGTCCCTGCACAATACTGTTAGGTACTTCTCTCCCTTTTCTGAAAGACTTTGGAACCTACTCGTTGTCAGGATAAAGTCTTATTTCCTTAGCATGATAGAATCACCTTCACAATCTGGCCCCTTCTTCAATGTCAAGCTTTATCAGTTAAGATTCTTTCAGCTTTAAGTGGCAGAAAATCCTGATGCGAAGGACTTAAACCAGTGATTTCCTAAGTGACAGACACATGTCTAGAGTGTGTGCAGGATGACCCGTTGGACTACAAGGAAAAAATATTAGAACTTCTTAAAAGTAAGACATCAAACCTTCCATAGGTTTAAGAGTCTGAAGGAGGAGATAGAATTCCAAATTGGGGAAGAGCTGACCAAGTGCGATCCAGGTGTGCCTGGCTCAGTGAATTTAGAGATCGTACTACCTGGATTTTTTGGATGGTGAAGATAATGAAATGATTTTCCTTTTAATTTGTTATTGAAACATAATTTATAAAACTGAAATATACCATAGATTAGTTTTTCCTTTTATAGAACTTCTAGAAGTAATAGAAACAACAGAATATACTCTTTTGTGTTTGCCTTTTTTGCTTACCATAATTCTTTTGGGACTGGGATTCGTGTGTGATGATGTGACCTGTTATATGCTTGACTTCCTAAGAAGCTGCCAATTTGTTTTCTAAAGTGTTTGTATGATTTTGTACTCCCACCAGTGGTCTATGAGAATTTAGGTTACTCCATATCCTTGCCAACATTTGATGTTGTCAGACTTTCATTTTAGTCATTGTAGTGAGATGGTATTTCATTTGGGTTACGTTTGCATTTCCCTGATGACTAATGGTGTTTTTTACCTTTCTATATGCTTGTTATCCATTTATATATCTGCTTTTGTGAAGGATCTGTTTAAATCATTTGTCCATTTAAAAAAATTGATTGACTTTTGTTTAATTTGTAGGAGTTCTTTATATATTCTACATTTAAGTACTATATCAGATATATTTGTTGCAAATATTTTTTCTAGTCTATGAGTTCCCTTTTCATTCCTCTAGTAGTGTTTCTAATTTTAGTAAAGCTTTTAAATTCTGGTAGTTAGACTTCATATATTTTTTCTTGTGGTGTTAGTACTTTCTGTATCCCATCTAAGAAACTTTGTCTGATTATGAAGATAACCTCTTGTGCTTTATTTTAGTATAGAGTAAGAGTAAAAGGCACATAGCCTCTTAGTATCATAAAATCAGTTTTGAGTTCACAGACTTCCTGAAAGGGTCTCAGGAGCCCCCAGTGATAACCAGAACACACTTTGAGATCCTATACTTTATATCTTTACTGATTTTTTTTGTCTATCTTTTCTATCAGGAGTATGAAATTTCTAAGTCTGATTACAGGGTTTTTTCCTTTGGTGCTGTCAGATTTTGCATCATACGTTTTAGAGCTCTGTTATTTCATGCATACACATTTAGGATATTTATGTTTCTCAATGATTTGATCCTTTTATATGTCCCTCTTTATCTCTGTCAATGCACTTTGTCTTGAAGTCCAATTTGATATTCATATAGCCACTCTATCTTTTAAAAAATATAAATAATGATTTCATAATATATATTTTTTCATCCTTTTACCTTTAACCTGTCTGTGGATTTATATTTAAATTGCATTTCTTGTGGACAGCATATAGTTGTTTTTGTTTTTTGGGTTTTTTTGAATGCCAGTATGACAATCACTTTCAAAAATTAGAGTTTTTACTCCACTTAAATGTAATGTAATTATTGACATGGTTTGGTTGAAGTCCTCTGTCTTGCTGTTTGTTTTATTTGTCCTATCTATTTTTGGTTTACTTTTCTTTCTTTCCTGGTTTCTTTTGGATTAATTGAATATTGTTTAGTGTTCCTTTCTGTATACTCAGTTGGATTTTAGTTATACCTCTTTGCTTTATTTTTTAGGGGTTGCTTTAGGAATTAAAACACCCATTCTCAACCAATCACAGTCTACCATGAATTAATATGTTTAACACTTCATATACAACTTAAGATCCTTAACAGCATACTTCCCTGTTACATCCTCTTTCCTTTGTGCTGTTGTTGTATAACATTTTACTTTTACGTATATATAAACTGCACAATGCATTGCATTAATTTGTATTTTATACATATAATTATGTGAACACTTTTACTGTGCAGACACATATTCATTTTTTAGCTCAGAAATGTGTTCTTCTATGACTTAATTATGTTTAATGATGGCCTCACCTCTTTCTCTTATTTTTTCTTATTTTGGGACTGATTTGTTTTGCAGGTTGCTTCAATATATTCTCCAAGCCTTTTATCTTTTACCTCATGGCTTTTATCTGTTTGTATTTTTGCTCAGTTCTTTGAAATATTTCTTCCATTTGTCTGGCTTATGATTTGAATCTCATAGTGATTCTTTTGTCAATTCATTTTTTGACTTTTTCAATTCTAAATAGTGGGCTTTTTACTACTAACAGCCATCTCTGTATTATCCTTGACTACCTTTAATACTGTCTTTCCTGTTCAATTTGTTGTTAGTCTCCATCAGCAGCTCTGTTTCACTAGGGCCTGTTCAGAATGGTTCTTTTTGTTCTTCGCCTCTCTGACTGCCAGACACCATTACATATAATTGGTAATTGAGTTGATGGTCTGCTCACTTAGGCTCAAATTCAGCTGCTGACGCACCTGAAGTAGGGCTGTCCTATGAGTGATGACAAACTTGGTGGTCTCGGCTCCTTTGAGCCAGTAGTGGAACAACAGGCACTTCATTATCCTCTACTGAAGTGTCAGTGTCAGGAAGAAGCCGTTCTGTTTCTCAGCCTCTCTGTGTTCTCCTGTCTTAGGAGCAAAGAGAAGAAAATCCCTGTTTTCAGCTCCTCCTCAGCATTTCAGAGTCAAGGAGCCCAGGCCTAATGGCTGTTCCCTTGGTAGCGTCGTTGGGGTGAGAGGTGGGGTTCCATGGATCTCAGTGGACTAAGTGCCCTTCATGGATCCACAGTATTCTAATCCTTGACCTTAAGGTCTCCATTGCTGTTTCCAGGTTCTCACCTTGCTCAGGTGGAAAAAGTCCTGCGCACATAGTCACCTCTACTTTTATCAATATCATTGCCAACTGCAGTCATGGCAGTGCTTGACTCAGTAGAAGTAGCTGGACTGGAGTGAAGGGAGTCAGAACATAGTCAAGCTGCCATTCTTCAGGAATTTTCTATTCTAGGGACTATTGTTAGACAAAGGAAAACTGACCACAGAGATTACCGAGGTAACCGTCGAGTGGTGTGTAGAGCAGCGTGGTGTAAGGGGAAAGCTTTGGGGTAATCCAGACTTGGGTTGGAACCCCAGCTCTTCCACGTACCCATAATTGGCAAGTTATTTAGAGTCTGTGAGCCTCACTTTCCCCCTCTATAGAATAAGGAAGATGAGAGCTCCTTTACAGAATTGCAAAATCTAAACCAGGTATTACATGCAAAGCCCGTACACAGGGAGGTGGTACCTTGTAGGTTCCCTTCTCCCTTTTCTTTAAACCTCGTTCTGCTAACATTGATCTATTTTCATGCCTCATTGGCCAGCTCACAGACATGTCTCATAGCCCAAAGCAAGGGTACCTACAAGATCTCAGCTCCAACACACGTTTTCCAAGTTGTGTGGCTATATAATGCTACAATATGTTCTTGTACTGTAAACAGCGAGGCACCACACCCTGGATGTCCTGAAACAGGAAGAATTGATGTTTTGTGTAAATAAGCAGGGTTTGAGGTAAAGAAAGAATATTTCCTAAAGCCCTGGAGTTAGCCTGGGTAATGCAGTGCGTGAGAGAGAAGCTGGGTCTGGACAGAGGGAGAGGAACTAAAAGGGTGGAGTTTAAAGGAAGATGACTTGGGAGTGGTAAAAGGACTAGGACAAGGATAGGGGTTGAGAGAGGGAGAGGCACTGGGACTGGCCCTTTAGACCGTGCATGTGCCCCACAGGTAGACAGAGCATAAGAGCACACAGGCAGAACTGGCTGCTAGCCGATGGCAGCTTTCCTGTAACCTATGAGCCTGCCAGTCCATCCACACACCCTCCACGCCTGGAGAACCAGAATGGCAACCTGCAAACTAACTGGAAGTATCCTCTACTCAGAGCCCTCTTTATTTTGTCCCAGATATTCACATTCTTTCCTGTTCCTCACCTTTATCCACTTTCCTGTTGTCAGCTCTGCTCTGACCTTGGTGCTCATTGACTAAGTTTAGTTTCCATGGCTTGGCTCTGATGCTTGCTAAGGAGGCTTAAAGTCATCTCTCCCTTTAGCTCCTGGCAGTAACTCCATCGCAGCTTTAGCACCTGCTCTTGGAATGGAGGTTGACCATCAGTCTGGCCACTAAACTAAATTTTCCTTTCTAATGTGCCTGATGCTGTCTCCTGTGTCCTTTCATGATTTGAAAATGTCCTTGTTTCAAAGTCTAATTGTCCCAAAAGGTACTTCCTTCATTGCCTGCATCTCCACCACTATGATAGTGATTACTTGAGCAATCACTGTTTATTAATCACTTGCATGTCCCATTCATTATTTATAGCACTTAGAAAAGATAATATCCTTTTACGTAATCAGCAGCAGTTGTTCAATCAGGTTAGTTAATCAGCATAAGTGAATGAAAAGAGGTCAGGATGTAGATGGGAGGTGAAAAAGAAGTTTCAAGAAAAAGCTGACAATTCATGTCATCTAGGGAAGCCAGCATCATTAGGTAAGAGAGCTGGTTAGAAATGCACTATATCTAAGTTCATTTTACTTTATATTTTGCTTAGGGAAGGCAAGATTTAGGGCTGGGGAAAAGCTTTTCCTTACCATTTTCTGTTTATTAATATACAAACAGTTCTTCAAGCTAAGAGGCTAGATTTATTAAAATCCAAATTGTCTGAAATATAATTTGTCTTAAAATCACTTTGTGCACCCCCAACTAATAACCTAGTTTCTAACTTAAGAAACTAGAAAAAAAGAGTGAATTAAACCCAAAGCAGGTAGAAAGTAGGAAATTAAAGATTACAGCAGACACTAATGAAATGAAAAACCAGCCAAAAAATAAAGACAGAATCAGTGAAAACAAAAGCTGATTATTTGACAAGATCAACAAAATTAAAACTTTATCTAGACCAGTGGTTCTAAACCGAGGATAATTCTGCACCACAGGGTACACTTTCCAACTTCTGGAGACATCTTTAATTGTCATACCTTGGTGTGTGTGTATGTGTGCGTGCCCATGCCAGAGATGCTGCTGAACATCCTATGATGCATGACAGCCCACTCCATAATAAAAATTATTGGACCCAAATATCAATAGTATTGATACCGAGAAACCTGATTTAGCCTGACAAAAAACAAAAAAACAAAAAAACCAGAAAGAAACCAGAGAAGACACAAATTATCAAAGCCAGGAAGGGAAAAGGAGACATCACTACCACCTTTATAGAAATTAAAAGGATTATAAGGGCATACTATGAAAAAACTTTATGCTAACAAATAAGACAATTTAGATGAAATACTAAGGTTCATACAAAGACACAAATGAATGAAACTGACTGCAGAAGAAGTTGAAAATCTGAATAGACCCATAACAAAGAGTTTGATTAGTAATTGAAAATATTCTCTCAAAGAAAAGTCTAGACCCAGATGTCTTCACTGGCAAATTGTATAAAATATTCAATGGAAAAATAATACCGATTTTCCAAAAAGTCTTCCACAGACTCGTCCACTTCCCAACTAATTCCATAAAGCTAGTATTACCCTAATACCAAAACCAGACAAAGACATCACCAAAAAAACGACAGACCAATATCTCTTATGAGTCTCGATGTAAAAATTCTCAACAAAATCTTAGCAAAATGAATTTGTCTACATATAAAAATATTATACACCTTGACCAAGTAGGTTTTCTCCCGGGAATACAAGGTTGGCTTAATATCTCAAAATTGATGTAATACCATATTAATAGGATGATATGAATAAAGGACAAAACCTGTATGATCATCTCCATAGATGCACAAAAAGCATCTGATAAAATCTAATACCCACTCATGATGAAAACTTCCAATAAACTAGAAATGGAAAATATTTTTCTCCACTTGATAAAGGGATTCTCTGAAAAATCTACAGCTGGAATCATACTTACTGGTGAAAGACTGACTGCTTTTCCCTCTAAAATTGGGAAAAGGGCCCTGTATTGTATGACCCCATATGTATAAAATGTCCAGAGAAGTAAATCTATAGAGACACAAAATGGATCAATGTTTGCCTGTGATGGGAATGGGGAATGACTGCAAATAAGCACAAGAAATCTTTATGGGGTGATACAAATATTCCAAATTTGGATTGTGGTGATGGTTTCACAGCTCTGTAAATTTACTCAAAAATTATTGAATTGTACAATTAATATGGGTGAATTTTATGGTATCTAAGTTATATTCAACAAATATCGCTCTTAAAATATCACCGCGTGGTGTATGGTGTGTGTGTATACACATGTGTGGGAATGATTATCTGAGTCTCTAAGGACTTAGGCCCTAGTCCTGGCCTGATGTCTAATTAGCTGTCTATCTTTGGTAAAATTTCTTTATCAATCCAAGCCTCAGTTTCTTCACCTATAAACTGAAGGGGCAAAGGCTATTTGATTTCCAAGGTTTCTTCCAGTTCTAACATCATAAGTATCTGGGTGCTTTCATGTGAATTGTGGTTCATGGGCCAGGTAACTAAGGATTAGATGCTAGACTTCAGAGAAAGCTGTTACTCTCTGCTTTAGAGAGTAAGAGACCATTAGGTTGGGAGAACCTCTTGAAGATCAGTCAGGGCTAGGTTACTCCCTTTGCCATGTAAATGAGAACACTGACACATTAAGTGACTTGTTCAAGTCAAACCAGCCCAGTGGGACTAGAATCCACTCACCTGGTCCTCAACTCAAAGTCCTTGCTCAAGGGAAAGCCAATGTCCTTTCCCAGAGCAAAGCTGTCCTTTTACATTTATTTTACTAAGAGCTGGGGAGCAGAGCTTGGAGGAAGAGTAGGCGAGAAAGGACTGTTTGGTGCCTGTATGTATGGGTTATACCTACATGCAAACAGATGTGAGGCTGGGTCTGAGGATGGTGTGAAGGGCGTTGCTTATATGTTTAGTATCTTCCTTGCACAACCGTAAACACATTCTTCCCTTTTCTAACCACCTTTTCCCCAGTAGTCTCCCTGTCACTGAGTAAAATCACCACAAGCATCAGCTTTCAGGAAAACCCCTATTTGTTATTCAACAGATATTTTATTCCTACAAAAGCCAGACAAAAAAGTAATCACATAGAAGTCAAAGTATAGTGAACTCCCTGTAAATTCATGGCCTGATTTCATGGGTCCCACCCTGCTTTGTTTCTGGCTGTGAGCATGTGGGTCCAGGTTCATTTCTTTCTCCTCTTCCATCATTTACTGCTTTCTTACTGCTTCTCACCTCCAAGCTAGATCCCAGAGGGTGAATTAGGGTATCAATTGTCTGCTGCCTTGTGGCTGGAAACGTAATGTTGTAGGTTAAGTTCCTTGAATCCAGAGAATTTGGAAAGTTGACTATCAGGGTAGTAAAACGCCTAATACTCATGACTAATTGTAAGAATAGCTGCCATTTATTAAGCACTATGTTCCAAGCAGCATGTCAAGCTCTCTATATGCATTAATGTGTTTACATCTCAAAACAGCCTTATGAGACAGGCACTCTTCATTTCCTGATGAAGGAACTGAAGCGCAGAGAAGTTAGGTAGAGTGGTCAGGGGCATGTGAAATAAGTGATGAGGCTCCCAAGTCTGTCTGTTTCTAGAGCTGAGCTCTTAATGTAACAACTGCACCATGCTGCCTCTGGATCCCATCTCATCTGAATCCAGTTTCATCCACTGCTCAAATCCCTCCACCATACCACTGTCAACGGACCACCCATTCTCACCATGGCAAGGAACTCATAGCCGCTGGGACACCCCATTCTGTACTTGAGGGACTTTTTGCAGCTTATGTTCAGTATTTGTCCTGGAACTTCTACACAAACAAGTTAAAACCACATGACTGACTTTCAAATTAAAAAAAAATAAAACAAGAAGAAGCATCATGTCCCTTTGCCCCCTGAGCCCCCCCCCCCCCCCCCCCGCACATAGTCCTATTCTTGAACAATCTCTATGTGACAGGGTTTTGCACCTCCCTACCATCCTGGCTTCTCTCCTTTGCACATGCCCCAGGTTATCACTCCTCCCTCTTAAAATGTGGTGTGGAGCCCACAGCACAGGAAGGAGCAATGACATCACCTTCCCCTTTCTGGTTTCTATACTTCTTTTAATGCTGCCTAAACCTTGCTTAATTTTTGGTGGTCACATTATTTTGGTGGTTAATTACCCTGGGAAATCCATTTCCATCTCTACATGGTTCAAATAAAATAGATTTAGAAATCACAGATGAGTACATGCTTCAGGCTTCAAGAAATACTTGTTAAATGACCTTAGGTATTCACTTCATCTAATTTTAGATTAACTGATTGCCTTAATGTCTATTTCCACTTAATCTGGCTGATGATTTTATTCCTTGATCTCATAATCCAAATTTGGCCAAGGATTTTTGCCAGTCTTTTTAAAAAATGCCCTTTCCCTTAGAAGAAGAAAAAAACAAACAGCTCCTTCTCGTGAAGAGCCTGGCTGAGCCATGTGGCTGAGCTGACAGGGATGCATCCTCTGTGCTCATTCCTCTCCCAACTGATGGCCAAGTTGCATATTTGACCACGGAAGATGCTGAGGAACTCTGCCCACTCTAAGTTTAGCCTTGATCTTGTTGAGCAGCAAAAATAGCTATGTGTCAATGGCTAAAATTACCCACTCAGGCTCTCTCCACCCCTGGCCTGCATTATCCATCCTCTGTTTATTTGTAGTGGGAAGAGATCATCCTCCAAAGTGGGCCAAAAGCAGATAGATTCAATTCTACCCCCTGTTGAGGCATAATAATTTTCTAAATCTGCCTGGGGACCCAAATTAGTTCTGGATGCTTTCCTGTCACTTGGGCGGAGGGCTTGTCCCCAGCATTAATATTGATGGAGATATAAATTGTTGCTGCCTATCTAGTTATTAACTGGTACTTGAAGTGGAGTTTTAAAGCCCTACAAAGATTAAAAAAAAAAAAAAAAAAAAAAAAGCAAAATGCTTGCCAATTTCTATAGTTCTTGAAACACTCAAGCAGTAGGGTCCTCCCTGATGTCCTTAAATCATAGGAACATTTCCCCAGCCCAGCCCCTGTCCTGTAATTCTACCTGAAAGCAACTTAATGTGTATTTGAGGTTGTTGCCTTCTTCCTACAGCCCAACGCAGAAGGTGATTCAGTGAGATGAAATCCGAGCTGGGCCTGGCATGCCTGATTTTTAAAACATGTCTAAAGCATGTATTTAGCTGTCACAGAGAGATCTGACAGTTTATGGGAAAGGTGCTGTGTACAAAGGACCAGCAGTGGGCATTCCCAGCACACACCCACTTAGAGTATGCTGTGATCTGAGGGTCCCCTCTCCCCAGAGCCAAACACAACCTCTGTAATAATAATAATAATAATAATAGTAATAACAATAAACCCTCATTTATAAAGCACCAGAATAAGCCCCAACCATGGTTTTCTTTTGGGGACACCCTATAAGGACATGGATGCAGGTAGAAACAAGTAACCATAACCAAGTTAGCTCATCAAAAGTGTGTTTTTCCTTCTTGGATTAAAGTAGTACAGGGAATATTTGATTTTAGTCATTGCCAGAGATCCTGGAACCGACTGAATTTCTTAGCACTGGGATTTCTTGGTTGTTGGGCTGCATCTCCACTTTTGGCTTCTGAAATACTTCCTCCTGCCATCATCGAACACTTACTAAGCATCCTCTAAACATGGGGCATTATTGTACTTCACTGTCTTATTCAGTCTGCAAGGCAAAGTAGGCATTGTCAGCCTCTTTTAGAGATGGGAAAAATGGAGCTCAAAGAGGATAAGGATCTGCTCCAAGGCCTTTTACATTTACACACAGCTCATCAGCAGGAGAGCTGACAAAGTGGCCAAGCAGCCAACAGAGCCTAAGGTCTCCATCTCTAAAGCCCTTGCCCTTAACCACTGTGCCCCACTGCCTCCACGGGACTTTCTCATGCCTGTGCCCTATCCCTGCCCACCCGCCTCCCATCCAAATTAAGTGTTGGGATTATCCCCAATCACCTAATGCTGCCTCCAGCGAAATGAATTGTCAAGCTTAAGAAGAAAGTCCTACCATTTTCTCTGAGAAAGGGGAGGCCCTATCAGTGGAGAGATGCTCACCCAATCCCCAGCATCCCCACCCAGGCATCTGTCCAGCCTTCAGAGGACCCCAGCCCCGCTATCTGACCACAACTGCATGGAGAGACCCCAAGTGAGCCCATCCGAGCCCATCAACCCCAGAACCATGAGAAAGAAAACTAAATTGTTCTTTTAAGCCACAAAGTGTTGGGAAATTTGTTATGGCAGAAAAAGACAACCAGAATACTGCAGTTAGTGAATTAGTCCGTCTTCTCTCTAATTCACTCAAGATCCATAGTACCTACGGTCTAATGCAGAAATATCTTGCAGAGATATCTCCAACCTCCCACATAAAAAGAAAAAAGGAGAAAGAAAAAATCCCCAAATGTTCCAAACCCACAGAGGACCACTCAATTAAATTCTGTTGTCATTGGGTTGAAGGGCAGTGATTGGAGCTTTAAGAAATTCTTTAACAGCCTTTTACTCCTATGTTGTCACATAATACAACAGAACAGGTCTTGCCTGGGAAGAAGAGAGGAGAGAGGATTGTCAAAGCTCAATTACTGTTTCGGTAGTTCATCACTTGACATTTATACGTCTAACGTGTCCAATGTGCCTGTGAATTTGACATTCCAAATGATTGACCATGACTGCTAAAGGGTACTTCACATCATGAAGGAAGGCCGGGTGTAAATTCTCTGAATGACCAGGTAGATCACTAGTAGACAAAAATGGGAGTGGGAAATCATATTCTACAAATGCTTCCTATGTGTGCAAATACTTCCTATGTGTCAGGGACTGTCCATGAGTTATCTCCTTTGATCCTCATTCAAACACCTAAGGGAGTTACACTTCTCCCCATTTTACAGATGGGAAAACTGACTCAGAGAGGTTGTAATTTGGGGGTCGCTGGAAGAGCTAGGACTTGAACATTCAGTCTGATTCCAGTGTCTGTTCTCTTTTTACTCATTAGCATCAGCTACACAGAGCCAACCGATGTGACTTCAGTGCAGATGTCAAAGCAATATGAATGGATCTTTCCCGCCTCCCTCTGCCCCTCCCTGAGGCAGGAGCCATTCTTTGACTTGTCTCCAGGAGTGCATGGCTGTCATTGAACCAAACGTGTGCTGCACGGGTAAGAGCTTGTGCTACACTCTATTCTCCCCTGTATCCAAACCCAGGATGCTGTGTTCCTGCCCTGGCGGGAACATGGGTATCTACTAGTGTTGCTGGTCCCTGAGCTGGACAGCACTTTGAGTTACTGGCTCTTGGGCCACCATCGTGTTTCCAAGGGTTTGGTTACTTGGAGCAGAGTCCTAGATGACCATGCCTCTTCATTCACAGAGAAAATAGAGGCCTATCTACATGAACGTCCTGATCTTTATAGTGCCACTAATCTCTATCCCCCTCACTCCCACCACACACTTACTCATTGTAGCAGAAAGGTTCCAGTCACGGCTTAGATGTACAGCCATATAGCTCTCGTTATATATTACTCCGTAACTGGGCTGGAATTTCTCACAGCCTCCCCTTTTCCTCTGATGGTGACATACACTTCTTTTGTTACTTCAAGATAACTCAGTCACTTATAGTTTTACATATGGTCAATTCTGAATTTAGTTCTTTCAATGCAATCTGAATTCCTGGTGGCTTTTTTGCCTGGGGGAGTTGCTCTTGTCCATGTGTTGTCCTCTGTTCTTTACTCACCGTGGCTCTGCTGCCCCATGCCTCCAAGCCATGGCCATGGCCTCCATGCTTTCTGTACCCTCTGCTGAAGCATCTGTGGCTGGTGTGGTGTGTGGATCTCCTCCTGGCCTTCACGTACCCCTGCAGCTCAGTTCCACCTCAGCTTAGTAATGCTGCTGGCCCGAGACTCACCTCCGCCCTCCTGAGGCTTCTCTGGATTGTCACCTCTCCCCAGTCTTCCCAGGGCTCTGGCTGGCACAGTGACTCCCTTTTACCACGGAAAATGTGGTAATCATTAGTGTTGCTCGCCAATAATCTCTGAATTACACTCACTGGGCCCCTGATAGGTGGCTGGGGCCATGTAATTCATTTGAACAATAAGCAAAAATGAGGTGAGTCAAGACGAACATCTAATTGTCTGGACAAGACCCTCCGGAATCGTCTTCCTCTTCCAGAGTGATCGTCTATATTCACAATGGCCATTGCATCATTACTCTGCGTCCCCGAGTACTGAAATAGACTGACCTCCCTGCCAACTAGTGATGGTCGTATATTATGTACAAAACAAAATAAGTCTGTTAAGTTTCTTAGATTTCAGGGCTGTTTGTTATAGGAATTTTTTTCCACATTTTTCCCGTGCCCCACTGGAGGACAGGAATACTTCTAGGGTTGGGGGAGGGGAGCTATTCAGGCCCTCCCCACCCCTGCCCAGCCTAATGTGCCATTATTGTTACCATACTTTCTCTGTTCTCAGGTGACTGAGGCACTTCAGTTCCCTAAGCCTATCTGGGTATTTCCATCCTGTCTCCATGCCCCTGCTGGTTTTGACCTTGAGGAGTGAGGCAAAGAGCAGGCCCTCTGGCCCACCTTCAGGCTCCCTTCTCTTAATCCTAAGGTGTCCTCTCAGCCAAAGAGGACATTTACCTCCTTCCTGTGTGATGGGAAAACTTACTTTGTTGTCATATCCTGTCTCCTTCCTATGGCCTCCTCCTGCCCTCCTGCCATGCTATGGCTGGTTTTATAGGCCTGTGCTCTCGCCTTTCAGGCCTGCCTCTCATTGTCCAGCCCAATCTTTTCTCTTTCTTTTTTTTTTCCATTTTATTGAAGTATAGTTCATTTACAATGTTCTGTTAGTTTCTGCTGTACAGCAAAGCGATTCAGTTATACATGTATATACATTCTTTTTCATATTCTTTTCCATTATGGTTTATCACAGGATATTGAATATAGTTCCCTGTGCTATACAGTAGGACCTTGTTGTTTATCCATTCCATATATAAAAGCTTACATCTGCTAATCCCAACCTCCCACTCCATCCCTCCCCCTTGGCAACCACCAGTCTGTTCTCTATGTCTGTGAGTCTATTTCTAGTTTGTAAATAATTTCATTTGCATCATTTTTTAGATTCCACACGTAAGTGATATCATGTGAAATTTGTCTTTCTCTGTCTGACTTACTTCACTTAGTATAATAATCTCTAGGTCCGACCATGTTGCTGCAAATGACATTATTTAATTCTTTTTTATGGCTGAGTAGTATTCCATTGTATAAATAGACTGCATCTTCTTTATCCATTCATCTGTTTATGGACATTTAGGTTGTTTCCATGTCTTGGCTATTGTAAATAGTCCAAACTTTTCTCTTTCAACCAGCCCAGCTCTTACAAGTCAAAAATACTCAGCCTTCAGACTAGCCCAGGACTTGAGGAGCTGTATTTTGAAACTGAAAGCTGAGTTTTTCCACTGAGGACAGTGAGTAAGAAAGCCATCTCTCCTGCCTGGCAGGTAGAGGAAGAGAAATAGAAAAAACATTAAAAAAATAAAGCATTGTTCAGCATTGCAACCTCCCGCCCCTATATCTGCACACCCATACCCAGCCCTGCCTCATCTGCCATCAGAGCTCTGGTCCCAGCCCGGCCTTGCCTCTCATTCCCTTCCCATTTCTGCAATATCTCCCTCTTTACTGCTTCCTATGTCTTCATCATTACATCATCTTTACATTTTCCCTGTGAAATTAATTAAACAGGGAGGCCGTAAGACTGAGGGGCTTCTCATGCCTTAGCAGCCTATGTAAGCAAATCAAAACCTAAGCCTGAAATGCCTCAAGGTTAAGAAAATGAAACCTAAGGACAGCCCGTCATGCACAGTCAATGAGCCTTTCCCAAATAAGGTGGCTGCTTAAGCTAGAGCCAATCAAATGACTTCCTTGTTTGGCTTCGGTCATCTTCTCTATAAAAGTCTTGACCCAGCTGTTGCCAGTGGAGCGCTCCTAACCACTTCCAGTTTGGGGCTTCCCAGTTCAAATAGATTTCTGCTCACATAAACTCTTCAAGTTTTCTATACGCCTCAGTTGATCTTTCAACATCCCCTGCAAAAACCTACAAACAAAAAGTCCCCTCCAACAAACCTACAGACAAAAAGTCCACAAAATTCCCTGCCTACTGTACGTCCCTGTCTCTCTGTCCCCTCCACAGGTTTTCTGAAAGGGGAGCACACTCACCATCCATTCCTCACTCCCGTCCTCTTCCATTTTTGCTCCCGAGTCCAGTGGGCACATGTCAGCCTCATCTCCCTTGACCTCTCTGCAGGATTTGCTCGCATTGACCGCTGGCCTCTCAAAGCTCTCTCCTCCCCTGGCCCAGGCTCTCCTGGGGTTCCTCCCACATCTCTGGCCATTTCTCTGCCTCTCTAGTGAGTCCCTCCACCTCTGCACATGCTTTTGAGGTTGCTGTTGCCTGGGTTCTGCCCAAGGCTCTTTTTTCTGTTTACATCCTCACTCAAGGACTTAGAGACCACCAGATATACCCTTCACATCTGTCTCCCAGCCCTTTGAATTTCTTCTTTGCTCCTAAACACACGTCTCAAGCTTAACCTTCTGATGGAAGGCAGGTTGTGTATGTGGTGGCGTGCCCCTCTTCTGGGCAGTCAGTGCCCAGCTCGTCAGCGCTGCTGGGCTCTGCTGGCAGGGGGGTTCTTTGTGCTCTGGGAGGCCTCTCTTTGTCATCACCCCACCTTGGATCCTGCTGTTTCCATCCCACTGTTTCTCGCAAGAGTAAACGTGGTCTCATTCATTATCCACTCCCTGATGGTAACAACTCAGCCGTTTCCGACAGCTTGAGCGTTCTCCTGTCCAGCCAGCTGAAGATGTTTTGTTCTCTGAGGTCTCAGCATCCCTTTCAGAGAGAATTGCACGATTTGCCTGGGGGGGCCAGGGGTGGAGGCAGAAGACTGCCTCATTTAGGCCTTGTCATGGGAACACAGTACTGACCACATTTGGGTGATGGCAGCCTCTGTGTGGGGTAACTCTTCCTGACAGCACCAGCTCTATCTAGCCTCAGAACCTTTGTACTGGCAGTTCCCTTTGCCAGGAACATTCTTTCCTTTCCTCTTCCAACTTTCTGCAGGCCTCTGCTCAAGGATCGCCTGTGTTAACTAGCACCCCTCAGTCCTCTCCCTCCCCTTATCTGGTGTCCCACCTTTTGTTTCTTAGCAATGATCACCATCTGACACATTTTAAGCTATTTGTCTATTGTCCTCCTCTCTCTACCGGAATATAACCTCCATCAATACAGGGGTTTTTGCAGCTTTGTTCAATGCTGTATCCTGTCTCAGACAGGGCCTGGCATGCTCAGATAAATGGATGAATGGATGAATGAATGAATCATGATATCTCTTCTCATGAGAATAAGTAGTTTAGAGCAGTAGATTTTAAACTGCTCCAGATAAACCAAGTCAGAAACCTGGGGTTCACACTCGGCTCTTTCTTCTCCCCAACATTCAGTATCACTCAGTTAGTTCTACCTATTGGATGTCCCTGAACTTAGTCCCATCTCTCTGCCCTCATTCCCAGTCCAGAGCCACATCATCTTTCACCAAGTTACAGCCAAGCTTTCACGCCTGTTTTCTCTGACTTTAGTGCTCCCGCCTGCAAATAATCCTTCCCACCTAGCCAGAGGGTGTTGCCGACACCCAAAGCAGCTAATGGCACTCCCTGGATTGAAAGACTTCAAAGTCTTCTCATTTCCTCCAGGGGAAACCCAACCTCTTTTGCACATACAACGCCTGAGATCTGGCTTCCACGGCACTGAGCAGCCCTGTTCCTCTCACAGCTTTTCCCCTGGACTCAGTGTTCCACAGCCACCCAAGCCCCTCCACCTGCTTCAGCAACCAGCACATTCCAGACAGAGAGGGGAGTGTGGACTGGGAGAGGCTATTCTGACCTGAGAGTCTTCACAGACTCCAAGCCCACAAACAAAACCTGAAGCTTCTGCTTCTTCAGCCTATCCCCCTTCTATATTCAAAAAGGGCTCGGTGCTTCCCTCTGCCACATATGCAAGTATAACACTGCATTTTAATTGTTTGCTTGTTAATCTTTCTCGCCCATCAGATGGTGAGTTCCAGTGCACTTTTTTTTTTTTTTTGCGGTACACGGGCCTCTCACTGTTGTGGCCTCTCCCGTTGCGGAGCGCAGGCTCCGGACGCGCAGGCTCAGCGGCCATGGCTCACGGGCCCAGCTGCTCCGCGGCATGCGGGTCCCGGACCGGGGCACGAACCTGTGTCCCCTGCATCGGCAGGCGGACTCTCAACCACTGAGCCACCAGGGAAGCCCTCAGTGCACTTTTTTATGTATGGTTTATATGCTCAGTCTCATAAGGAGGCTTGCACATGGGGACCACAGAGGAAATGTTGGTTGAAAAGGTGATGAATGAATACAGCTTTAACATACACATTAATTTCATTCATATAAACTGGAAGGAAAATACAATAATCTTTTACCATATAGGAAAAAAACTAAGTTAGATAAAAATAACTTCCCTTCCTAATTAACAATTTCATATTTTACATGCTGCTGCTCCAGGGTATGTGCTGTTCTTGCCGGTGTTATTCTCTTTATGTGTCCATACCTGCCCTTAAGAGTGAATGTTTCTAGTACATAATGCAGGAAAATATAACTCGCCATCCTGAAAGAAATCATCAACATGATGAAGAGGCATTTAATTCGGGGGCTTTGAAGACTGAAGTGTGTTTAGTGTATGCCTGGGGCAGGTGTGAGGCCAGTGGGACAGCATCCCTCCTTCCTGCCCTGGGGTTGACGGCACATAGAAACGGAAGTGGTTGTACAATCTCCAAGGTCTATTTAATCTTTGGCCTAGTTATTGAATTTGCCGAAAAGGAGGCCAGCTAGTTCCAGGTGTGATGCTGTGGTCTCTGATGTGGAACTTCCCCAAGGGGAAGTTGGCTCACACCTGCCTTCCAATGGCCCCAGCATTATTACCAAGCCTCTCTCTTGCCTATGGGCTGGGAAGGGAATTCTGTTCACTTATTTTATGTCAAAGTCAGTGTCCCGTATCTTCTGGAGACTCAACTATGCATTTGGTAATGTTCCTTTCTAACGTGAGAATTTGTTGCTATTTGGGTCATACAATTTACACATAAGAAATGACCCTCTGAAAGATTAGATCTCAAAGTGCACTTTATTGAAAAAAAGCATTTCCCTTTCGCTAGTTAAAAAAAAAAGACGTCGTGTTGATGAAGCCTTTCTTGCCCCTCACTCATGCTGTGACTTTTTTTGCCCAAATGGGTGATTTGTCCCCAGAGAAAATGATGTAACAGTGTTTTCCTCCATGAAGGAACATAAACTAAAAACTGGGCTAACTTTCACATGCTCTAAAACCCCTTTCTTAATACTTTCCAGTGTAGCATGCTGTCTTGTATACCCCTGCAATTTCCCAATTTCAGTGTTCCTTTTACCAGCCCCTGGGAAAACCAATTTTACTATTAGTCTTGCACACTTATAGATCCATGTTTTCATTCTCAACCAGGAATCATGGCGAATTCTCAGCAGCAGATATATATACGGGGAGCTAACATTGTTCATTCTTTAAAAAGCTCTCTGTAGTATCAAATGTATCATGAAATTCATGGGAGCAAGAAAGCAGCCACAACTCCCTAAATGCCTGTGGCTTACTCTGTTTCCCCAACTCCTGCCAGGCCCTCGGTCCCTGTGGTTTAAACAGAGGCCTGTGACCTCAGACTTGAACTTTGGGGAGATTGTCCCCACCCACATATAAAGAGTATCTATGAGCAGAACATGAGGATTTGATTAGGAAATGTGTTCAGGAGGTTGGACAGCTATGTACCAAGAAATATACTCTCATTCTTACGTAGTGTATAAAACCAGTGAACAATTTAGGGTTGGTTAAGAAATATTGCAATTCTATAGCATAGGATGTGAACTCCTCAAAAGAGAAACTAGTGCTATTTATAGCACTAGAGTCTAACTTAAAATTCAAATGCATTTAAGAGCAGAATCAGGTAAATGTGCATTTTATGCTCCGTAAAGATCACAATTATAAACCAGGTACCAATCTTTTATAAATGTCAAGATGAACTCCAAAGACTGTATCCTTTTTGGAGCTCCAGTAAAACTGGAATATTTTCATAACTCCAACAAGGAACAATGTAACTATGAAAACACATTCTTATATTCTGTCCAGGGTATTTACTCTGAGCATTCAATTTTCTAAAATTCCCTAAGATCATTGTATGATGCATGCTTCTTAATCAAATAACTCCTAAGCTTTAGAATGGGGATAACATAAAACATAAAACAGTATGGCAATGATTGTGAAAGAAAAGAGCCCCCTTTAGACATAGATTTAAAAAACACGTCAAAAACCCTTAAAGGTAGCTGATAATGTTGGTGACAATTTGCTAAATACAGTACACGAGCTCCTGCTTCAAGATTAAATATATTTAGGAATGTTGGTATTTGGTCCTTTGTAAACTTTAGATGACGCTAGTCCCAAGTGATAAGTAAAATTCTTTTGCCTAGAGGTTCCTGAAGGATTAGGGCCTATAACATAGATTATCAGTGTAGTTCTGAACCCACAAGAAGCGTGGGGAAGAAAAGCGTTAGGAATAATGGGGATACAGCAGTAGCTCTTTCAAAGGTGTTGGAAAGTTTAACTATAACTCATTTTACTCTTCATACATAGTTTAGCCACTAACCGTTTGATAATTGATGTTCTTAAAATCAATGGTAAGATACATTTCAACAGTTTTTCCTCTGACAATAAGGAAAGTCCTCCTTCATTTCAATTAGTAGGTGTTAGTGATTTTGGAAACTTGATCCTCTGGATATGAATATCAAGGAAAAGAGTGAGACCTATATTATGGAAGGTTGCCAGTGTTTATGTCACAACTCCTTACATTGCGCATATCACATGTCTCACATTCTTTTGGAATGAGGTGGAGCATAGACACAATTTAATAAAATACTAAGGAGTAATTGAGCAAAGTCTTGTTTCACACACATAAAATTAGTTTGCAGAAAATATTCCTCTCTGACAATATTTCTAGATTTCTACTTATTTATAAACTTTGTTTACTTGTGAGTTTTTTTTTGTTTTTTTTTACAACCTTTCCTATTTTAGCTGAATTAAAAACAACATTACTTGTTTGGGAAATGTGATATGCTCCACCGAGTCCCTGTAGGAATACAGAAAAATGTCCTCAATAGTTAGGAGGGAAGATGCATCATCTGGGGCATGTATGCTCTCCGTGGACAATTTTGGATACTCATGTTTTTAAGCAGATGTTCTCTTCATTTTAAATGGCCCTATGATTAATATACCAGTAGAAAGTAAAGGTGTTTTCAAAATTTTATGCACATTAGATGAGTCATCCTGCATGCGTTGTACACATGTACCTCTAATTCTCAGGAAAGACCTGGAAATTATTTGATTTCACCTGCAGTATGTACACTTGTTAGTCCCGAAGGATTTTCTCAAGTTCAGTTCAGACCTTTAATTGCCTTTTTTTCTTCCTTCCTCTTTATTAACGCATTTCCTTTCTTCCTTTCGCTGTGCTGTTTTTGCTTTTCTTTTCTTCCTTTTCCCTTCCCTCTAAATGAGAGTCTTGCTGGCTGTGGTATCCCACGAGCCATAAATCCTCTTGTTGGCCTGCTCAAATATCCTGCCCACTCCCCTCTTCAATATTTCAGACCCTTCCCCAGCATTCTCTTGGTCTGTGGAGCACTTGGCTTGTTGGAGAGGAAGACAAAATGTGTTTCTCTTTGTGTTGGAGGTAAACTGAGAACGGTCTTCCAGCAAATCACTCTTACTCTCAACCTCTTCATCATTGTGAGCGTCTCCTTTCCAAAAGCAAAAATAATAGCCCCTAACCTGGCAGGTACACTGCCTTCTAAGTTGAGATTCCAAAGCTTTTGAATCCAATGTTAAAATGGCAAAGCAATCCTTTCTTTTCCTTCCAGTTTTATCGAGATGTAATTGAAAGACAACACTGTATAAGTTTAAGGTGCCCAGCGTAATGACTTGACTTACATACATCATGAAATGATGACCACCACAGTAAGTTTAGTGAACATCCACCATCTCATATCGATACTAAATTACAGTAATAGGAAATATTTTTTCCTTGTGGTGAGAACTCTTAGGGTTTACTCTCTCAACAGCATTCATATATAACACACAGCAGTGTTAACTGTATTTCTCATGTTGTACATTACATCCCTGGGACATCCCTGGCTATGAATTCCAAACACCTGGGCACATTAACAAGATTACTTTAGGTGCCTCTGAGAGAGAGTGAAGGAACATGGTTCAGGAGTGTCAGATGGTAACTTTACTGATATCTGCTTTAACAAACAGAGAGCAGTTTCCGTCTTCCCAGTGTCCCTAGGCGAGAAAATATTCCCATGCATTAGGGCGGGGCTGGAGTCAGAGGCATGCTATTACCAGAGCTCTGGAGTTTCCTGATCTGTGCTCGGGGCCTGGGGCAAGAGGGGACTCAGGCCTCACATTATGGTTTACCTGTGTTTAGCTACGTCTCCCTCAGAACAAGCTGGGGGTTCTCTGTAGGCTGACTTCCCTGTTTTTGGAGTAGACTCCCAGGAGGCTGTCAAGACGCCAGGGAGGGAACTGTTCCCTGAGGCACTTAGGCAGATGATGCTGTGGTCAGCCTCACTGACATCTGTGTGCCTCGAATGCAGAGCGGAAGAAGGGGAGGAAGCCTCCAGACTGCGTGGGCCATGTGGACCTGGGTGACAACCAGCACAGAGAGATGAGTCAAGGGGCAAATGTTCCCACCCTCCCCCAGTACAAAGACCTCCCTCATTGTATTGGCACATGTTGCTGGAATTATGGGAGCCTGAGAATGAAATGAAATTTTGCTGGATAAAAAAGGTTAAAATATTTTTTAAAAATATCTTATAAGTAGATAAGACATATACTTATGACATTCATATGTTTGGCATTTTGTTGCAATTTAACAACAGTGACTTTAATTTATAAAAGTGATAAATCCTTAACATAAATAACAATAATGATAAATAGCAATAAATTTTTAATATAAAATAAATAATAAAAGCAAATAATCTTACCAAATACCTTCCCTTAGAGATAACCTATATTGACAGTTGGTAAACCTCAGCCTAGATACATTTCTATGGGTAATCAGATGTAAAAGGATGGATAGAGAGAGAAAAAGAGAGAGAGAAATAATTTTATTAAAATGGGATCATACTATATATGATATATATATATATTTAAGTAAGAAGGATTATACTTTACTTGAATTTAACCCAGGAAAAACGGTATTGAAGCAAAGCTAAAGGAATTGCTCTTCTTCACATAATTGTTTCTTTACCATAAGAGATACTAGTTTGCATAAGATTCCTTAAAAGTTAAGGGGGGAAAATGAGGCTTAAATAATTACGTTTTGTTTATAACAGCACCTTTTGATTTAATAAAATATCAATTGATTCCCTGATAGAAAAATTGAGATTAGTGTTTTTGTACTTCTTCCCACTCTACTGCCCCCAAATTTAGTTTAAAGTCTGACCTCAATGACTCTGGGCTTGGCCATGTGACCTACTTTGGCCTATGAGTTGCAATGGAGTGTCACATTTGCCTCTTCGAAGCAAAAAGTTTTAATTCAAATGTGTGTTTTGGCTTGAGACATCTGGCTTTAGCCCTCCACGATGCAAACAGCATGTTCTGAAGAGGCGCTACTCTTTCAGTCTGGTTTTAGCAAGGAGAAAACATGTGGAGATGGACCCAACAGAGCCACAGCTGATCCACAGCCCTTATCTAATGTGAGCAAGATACAGATGTTTGCCAGTAGGATATTGAGTTTGTTAGTTATAGCATCAAAAATAGTAACTACATTTTTTAAAGTTTATGTATTTATATTCTGTCCTGTAAACACAATTTTTTCTGGTTGTTTAGTCTTAGCTTTGTATTTAAATGGATTTAGTATTTAGCACCAGTCCTTATACTTAAAGCATCTCCATTTCTGAATGATTTGTTTTGATTCATATCTTGATGAGTAGATTTTATCATAACATACATTTTTCTAAAAGAGTTCAAGATTGCCATATTCTGTGGGTTTTTTCAAGTTTGTGAATACCTTCTTGTGGCCCTTGTCTACTTGAATACCAACTTAGCTAGGTATAATATTCTCACCCGTTTACTTTCCCAACAGTGCATAAGGTTTCTTTTCTCCGTATCCTTGCCAACACTTATTTGTTGCCTTTTTGATAATAACCATTATGATAGGTGTGAGGTGATATCTCATTGTGGTTTTGATTTGCATTTCCCTGGTGATTAGTGATGTTGAGCGTCTTTTCATGTGTCTGTTGGCCATCTACATGTTTTCTTTGGGATTTTTAAAAATTGTGGTAAAAGATACATAACAAAATTTATCATTTTATCCATTTTTGAGTGTATGGTTTCAGTGGCATTAAGTACATTCACATTGTTGTACGACCATAACCACCATCCATCTCCAGAACGGTTTTCATCTTGCAAAATGAAAACTCTGTACCCATTGAACAATAGCTCCTCATTCCCTGCTTCACCTACGCCTCGCAACCACCATTCTACTTTCTATCTCTAGGAATTTCACTACTCTAGGTATCTCATACAAGTGGAATCATACAATATTCATCCTTTTGTGACTGGCTTATTTCACTTAGCATAATGTTTTCAAGGTTCATCCATGTTGTAGCATGTGTCAGAATTACCTTCCTTTTTAAGGCTGAATGATATTCATTTGTATGGATATACCACATTTTGTTTATCCATTCATTTGCTGGTGAACACTTCGATCACATCCACCTCTTGGCTATTGTGAATAATGACTATGAACATAGGTACACAAATATCTGTTTAAGTCCCTACTTTCAACTCTTTTGGGTATATACTCAGAAGTAGAATTATTGGATCATATGGTAATTCTATTTTTAAGTTTTTGAGAAACGGCCGTACATTTTCCATACTGCCTGCACCATTTTACATTCCCACCAGCAATTCACAACGTTTCCAATTTCTCCCTCTCCTCACTAGCACTCGTTTTCTGGGTTGGTTTGTTTTATGATAGCCATCCTAATGCGTATAAGGATCACTTCTTGATCTATTCTCTATATAGACCATCTCTTCTCTATTTGCTATCATCTTTTTGTTATTCCTACCTATATTCTTTGTGATTAATTCAGATTTTTCAAATTAAAGAATTTAGCTATATTGATACTTATTAGATATATTGTTACATCCTTATTAGATATATTATGCTCTTGTTCTGATGATTTGTTAGTTTCCTTAGCTTTGCATCATGCATTTTCAACTCATTCTGTAGTTTTCTGATACTCCTTTATTGAATTCAGATATTTTTAAAATGTTATATCTCAAAACATTTCCAAGGAGTATCATTCTGTCCCTTGAGACAGATTTTCTTTGAGACCAGGTTCATTATGTCTTTTGCCTGCTATTTTCCTTTCCTTTTCTTTTTTTCTTTTTAGCATGTTTATATAGTTGCCATGCCACTTCTCCTCTTGTTTATATTTAATGTATAATACAGGCATCTCTAACCAGTCTTCTCTTTGCTCTGAGAGATTATGATACATACGCCTTGTCATGCTTCCTTCTTTTTCTATGCCTACTGTTTTTCTTTTGTCAGCTGCATTTTGAGGGATAAATGTAGATTTCTGTCCATTTATTTGTCGCCTGAAGGAATTGCAGCAGGGAGGCAGGGAGAAATTAGTTGGGGGCTGGATGCAATCTTTGTCAAAGGACTTGAATTCTCTGTTTTAAGAGTCCATTAAATGCCATGTATTATGACCCATTTCTTCAGGAATACACCCCACTCCCTTTGCTTTGGGTTGTTTCCCCCAATCAGCATCTTTTCCCTTGACTTGGATCCTTCAGGCTTGTAGGAGTTTCTACCCTTTAATACTTTTTCCTGAGCTGCCTACTGTCTCCCATAACCTGCCTCCATTCACACTGGAAAGTATTTTATAAACTCTTTCTGTAGTGTAATTTTTAGAAGGGTGGGGTTAGAAAGAAAGCCACAAAGGAACCTTTTGTTGTCTTCCCTTGACATTTTCTTAACATTCATATCATGAAGCTTAACCTCTTTTCGTTTTTTTGTTTGTTTTGTTTAATTTTTTAAAAAAATGAGGTATAATTAACATATAACATTATATTAGTTTCAGGTGTACAAGTTAATTATTTGATATTTGTATACATTGCAAAACAATCACCACAGCAAGTCTAGTTAACATCCATCCCCATACATACGTTTAAAAATATTTCTTTTTCTTGTGATGAAGACTTTTAAGATCTACTCTTTTGGCAACTTTCAAATATGCAATATGGTATTATTATTATTTTTACATCTTTATTGGAGTATAATTGCTTTACAATGGTATTAACTATAGTCACCTTGCTATCCTTTATATCCCCATGATTTTTTTAATAAATAAATAAATTTGTTAAAAAAAAAAAGAAAGGGCAGTTGATATAAAGACTAAATTTTCTATCAGCTAGGAGTCCACATTTATCAACTGTTAAAACATACAACTTTCTGGACAATCTTAAAGACATTACTGTCATTTTTGAAAAAGCAATTTGTATAGGGTATAACTTTCATGTATAATTACTGCTAGTATAGGCAGATTGGGGCATTGCTAGGAGCATCCCCATGATTTTTAATGCATTTTTTTAGGTACCAGAAGAAGAGGATACTCTAATCAGGATTTGTTTTGCTGTCTTTTCCTGAAATTCAATATATCTTTTGAATTTCTGCTCCAGGGCTATGAAGAGCCTTACCTGCCTTCTAAAAAGAAACAAAGCTTGTGGTTCTTTGGCATCAAGGGGATGTTTGCTAGAACTGGTGTCAGCTACACTGACCTTACATTTTTCACTTAGTGTATTTCAGATACTCTTAGAACCTTTGTACCAATGGATCAAGAGAGGGCCCTGTCTTTTTTATTTCAAATGCTAACCTCTTGGGCTTGTTGTGGCTTTTGAGAGGGCCTTTTTCCTTTGCCAATATCTGAAACCCCATTTTTTTCTTCTATTGATGGAGAGAGTTGAAGAGAAGGTGAGGTCAGGAGGAAATTCAGCCTGAGGAGCTGGAGTAGGTGGGCGATGATTTCTCTGGCTGAGGAGTGGGGCAGCCGCCCCCAGGGGACTGGTCAGCAGGAGAGGGGCTGCAGGAGGGCGTGTTGTGGGCTTTGGTTCCTGAGGGAGTGGGGCAAGCCAGATTCTCTGCAGCCCGTGCTCTGTTTTACTCCCCTACCTGCCTGCTCCTCTCACATCTACCTCTGCTGCTTTTGCCCTCCGTTCCTGTACTCTTCCATCCTGCTCGGTCCGGGCCCAACTCCACAAGAAGTTTTGTCACAGTAGCGTACACTGCAGAAATAGAATAGATCTCTTTTGAACATCATGGCATCGTCACATTTGTATGTGATTAGATACCCATTTTTATCAGTTATTTTGACCACTCGACAGGGCTTGGCTTTGTATCTGAACTGATTCATGATATGTGGATCTGTATGTCTTGTGAACAAGAAAATAAGGAAGTGCTTTTGATTCACAGAAGAGCCCACGCACTTACAGCTAAAATATCACAAATACCAAAGACCACCAAAATGTTCACACTGATCCAAGAAAGAAATGTTAAAATAACTTTTCTGATATTTGAGAAAAATTATACTCTACCTGAGTGATCTACCATATCTGAATTATCTTTACCTTTTGGGGTCATAAATTACTAAATTTTGAACATGCTGGCAAAGATTCAGAGTTCTCAAAATTCAGATAGAGCTCTGAGAAAGGGAAAAATTTCTGGTCCCCCATGGCTTGCTCTGTTGGCTCTGGCTGGGGCTTGCCAGATGGGTGTCCATGAGATCTGGTCCCCTGCAACTACCTTTCAGAGTTCCCTTCATCACTTCACTTGACTGCACTTGGAGACTTTCCCCTGGATGACCTGGGTGACTGAACAGGCAATATTGTGTATGTTTTTCTCCCCAAAGATTGAGTCTGCCAAGAACTTGAACTTCAGTAGCATTCTTGCCTCTTTGTGATAGGGGGCTAGAAGCCCCTGATTGGTGCTTGGGGTCAGTAAGAAGAAGGGCCTTGGGCATCTAGCCACTCACCTGTCCTCTGAGAATTCACCTGCTTTCTGAGAACTCTTTCAGGCAGATCTAGTGGCCTGGTCAGGTTTTCACGGACTACCAGTCACGCATTTCATATCTGAGACTCCTTTCTCTTAAAAGATCGTTTTGTGTCTTGCCAGACACCATCAACAAGATTATGAGTCTGAGTAAACAGTTCCTGAAAAAAATTCCATATTCTCTTAGTACGTACCACCAGTTAAGTGACTCATCCCACCATGGGTGATATTTCTAAGCAGATGTAATTTATTTGACAGATTGGAGGTAGACTAGGTCAAGCCTGAAGTCTGGATCCATTCTCCCTATGATTCGAATAATTTTATTATTTCAGTAAAATATCCCGATGAGTAAGGTTGTGTGAGGATTAATTTAAAATAATTTATACAAAGCACATAGCACAGTTCCTGACACATAGTAAGTGTTCAATAATAAAAATAAACAAAGATTCTTGGAACTTCACTGTAATAGATACATGTGTCTGTAAGCCCACATACATTTGAACAAGTTAGCCAACATCAAAGATGTGTGGAAGATTTCCTAAACTCACTACGTAGGCTTCTGTTTATTAAAAAAAAATTTTTTTTTTGAGGTTCGCGGGCCTCTCACTGTTGTGGCCTCTCCCGTTGCGGAGCGCAGGCTCCGGACGCGCAGGCTCAGCGGCCATGGCTCACGGGCCCAGCCGCTCCGCGGCATGTGGGATCTTCCCGGACCGGGGCACGAACCCATGTCCCCTGCATCGGCAGGCGGACTCTCAACCACTGCGCCACCAGGGAAGCCCGTAGGCTTCTATTTTTAAGCAAATCATAGGAAATAAATATAATATTATATACAGGATAAAATATATATTATTATTATATTCATGTGTAGAATAAAATTAATAATATATTAGTATATGTAAATGAAAACAAGCTGTGTTTACTAATCATTTTAAATATTATAGCTGTTTTGTGGAGCTCTGTCTATGTACCAGGTGTTACACAAAGCACTTCACAAAGATGATCTCATTTAATCCTACAACAACAGTAGGTGCTACAGTTATTCCCGCTTTATAGGTAGGGCAATAGACTCTGTGTGTGTGTGTGTGTGTGTGTGTGTGTGTGTGTGTATGTGTGTGTTGCCTTAAGTATCTTCCCTGTGCTCACAGATCTACTAATTGAACGAGCCAGGATTTGAACCCAAGTGTGTCAGAGTTCGAAGCCAGTGACCAGATTCTCTAAAAACCACTGTTTCTCTCACTAGTTATTTATTTGCTGGGCTAGTCCCCAGGCTGCCACTCACAAGCTTTACACTCCTCCGAGGAGCTTTGATGTTGACTATAACTTTAAATGTTTGTTTGTTTGTTTCATGATAAAAGACCATTTGAATTGAATGCTTGTTAAGTACCAGATATTTTGCTAATCACTTTATGTAGATTATCTTAATTGTTCGTCAAGGCTTTCCCAGATCCAGCCTCCAACTCCTGCTTACTTCTTCAGCTTCAATTCTCTTTTTAAAAAAATCTTATTTGTTTTTTAAAATCTTATTCGTTCCTCTTAGCAACTCTGCAAGGTAACTACTAATATTCTCCTTTTACAGAAGCTCAGGGAGATGAACTCACACAACTCTTAAGTTGCAGGCTAGAATTGACCAAGGGTCTACAGTTCTTTCATCTTTCCACTTCACCACACCCATGCCCACACAACCATCACCCATGACGTGGAAACCTTTCCCCTGTGCAGGCAGCCTGTCAGCTCCCTGGTGGAGGCCTCCCCAGCCTCCTGGTCATGGATGTGCTGGAGTCTGATAGAAGGGGAAGAGGACCAACCTATGAGTCAGTGGGTTGGCAGTCTTGGGAAACCTGCCTTTGACCCGCTGCTCCAGCCCAGCCCTACGGAGATGATGAGGCCTGACAGCCTCACGGCTAGAGGTGTGGTTGACCTGCAGTGCTTTGATGGATATTTGTCACGGTTCTAAAGCTGGGTGTTATTGTTTTAGCAATTCATCTATCTCGGTTTAGATGGCTGGTGGTGAAGATTTTCATGGTTGTCTTCCGGTTAACCTCGAAGAAAGAGGAAGTTAACAAGCACCCAACGTGTTTGGAAGGATTTCAACCCCAATTAAGTGCACACTGTAGCATGATTTGATTTGTGGGAGAGTCATAATGAGGAATTCAGAATAAATCATATCTAACATGACACCAGGAACTAAATTTAGATGCTTCACATCATGGAATGTGCAGTTGCCCACCCAAGAACACAGCTATCCCTGCAAATTCCTGCAGGCTGCTTGTGCTGGCTGACTCTCCAGATGTTCATCGACATCCCATAAGTTTTTTCCTGTTGAACCATGAAAGTGGGAATCACTATTTGGGTCCCCCCCCCATATTTGCTAAGAGGGTTATAAGGAGATCTGCTGTCAACTCCTTGATAGAATTGTGCTGCCTCAGTGTGAAATAGACTCCCACTGCAGCATACCCTTATTTCCACCTGGGCCTGGGAAGTACACACAGACCTGGTCTCGGGGCACCTAATACCCACTAGTTAGAGAGGTGTGTGTCCATTCTAGTCATCCTGTTTACAGACCCAGTGCTTTCTTGACTTTCTCCCTCCCCCCACTGTGAGCCTTTTACTTAATGTTCCCAAAGGAAAATGGCGAACTCAGCAGCTTTGGAAGAGCTCATTTTTTTCCCTCCATTTAGTTCCACTGAACAAACTAGTGTTTTTGGAGAGGTCATAGCTCTATCAGCATTCTTTTAGACCTCTTCATTTCATATTTAACCATCATCCACTGAACCCATATTACATGACACTGTCTTAAACTATTTTAATTTTTGGTAGGTGTCAAAGTTTTCTTTATTTTTATTACTGATTGAAATTCTGCTGTTCAGTGTTTACTTTCTTGGCAGTCTCTGTTTTACCTACTCTCATTCATTTTCCTCTCGTGGTTTATCACTTTAGCCAATTTTCAAGGCGGATTTTTGCTCCCCTCTATCTGCTTTACTAAGGATGATAAGATGGTTTTCTAAAATTTTCTACTAGTTACTATAATAAATCATTTTCAAATTTTGGTTCATCCTGTAAGTCTTCAGAGTCAGGATTCTTTGTTTTGTTTTATTTTTTTGGTCTGGCATTTTAAATAGGCCTGATGTTAGTAGTTTTTCCACTTTTCTTATTTTTAAAGAAAGGAAGGTACAATATTTTCCATAGACAGAGTTTGTGGTTTGATCTCATTCTTCAGATGAGCAGCTGAAGGGGATGTTCACATGCACAGCTACTAGACCCTCCTCAGACTCTAGGCTGAGAAGTCTCAAGGGCTCCTGGACATTTCATTCTACCTCACTCCCACCTCCTGACACTGACCCTGATGAAAATCCTAAAAAACTATCATCCCTCCTTATGTGCCCTTCCTGGGAGTGCTTCCAGAAAGCAGTGCTGCCTGTTGTGATTTACTTTGGAGAATTGTACCTTCCATGCATTTGCTGGGAATTCCCATCTCTGACTGAATATAAAAAAGAGAGTTGGGCCAGGATGAGAGGTAGATGAGGATGGCATGCGTCCCCAGAGAGCATCACCACGTAGAGAGATGGCCTCTGTCATCCCATTAGCACATCTCTTGCATGTCCGAGCCAGGGATCGGATGCCGAGAAGGGGCAGGGAGCATTTACCTCCTCCCATCTATTTTCAGGGTGGGAGGGGGAAGCTAGCTCTATTTCTCGTGGTTACAGCACAAGGAGTCATGGATTGTGGTTTTAATCCCACTTTGCCTATCTTGCAGTTAATGGAAATTGATCCTAGACTCTGAAAATAGGTTATTTTGTTCCAGTTTTGGTGGTGGCATAAGTTTGTATTTTTTTCTGTGTCTTTATAGGTATTTTGTTGAACTGTTGGGACCGGCCGAAAAAGGGCCTCTAAGCCAGATGCCATTTTAAACCCAACTTTCTCCCAGGCTTCATTTCTTAAAAGTCAAAAGCCCTTTAGTCCAAAATATGGTTATGTTGATATCCTTGTAGATAAAGCATCATGTACCTGACAGGACAGAAAGGTCTATTCAGCTGAGACGAGTTCTCTAAGGCAGGGAGACTTCTAATTGAGGAATAGGTTTCCTGTAACAAAGTTTCTCATTGTCTGGGGAGACTGCATTGACAGAAAGCCTACATTGATAAAACCATCTGATCTTTTAACCCATTCGCCTTATGTGGAGAGATCCTGTAAATTCTAATGATCTAATAGCAGAGCTTAGAAACACCTGAATGAAAATCCACAGAGCCCTGAAAGCAGATTGTGAGGTTGTGCTCTCCATGCTCAGGGGTCTGTTACTGCTGGCTGTGGACCAATTTCCCTGTCTCCCTGAGGACCAGCCCTGAAGCTCACTTCAAGATGTGCGCCCAGCCTCACTGACTTCACTGCCACAGGACACGTCCCACTGCGGGTTGGGGAGAGGGGTGCCTTCCTCCAGTCACAGGGATGTTGACAGAGCAGAGTCTTTGCTGCACGGGAACAGCGTGTGGACAAATGTTTGGCACTGGAACTGGGCTTGGGCTCCAACATTTGAGCTGCTAAAGCCTGGCACAGTTCTGCGGCCAAAACTGCAGAGTCCTAGCAGCTCCCTTTACAAAACCCGAATTGAACAAGTGCCAGGCTAGACTCCGTTGGATGGACTGTCCTACACACTTGTGATTTCTTGTGAGGGCCTCAGGATGCATTCGGTTGGGTGGAACAAAAAGGCATGTGTGAGTGGCTTTCCTCTCATTGCCCTACTTCTCTTTCACCAGAACTCAAGGGCTCTGAGCCAGGTCCTTTGTAGTTTTAGTAGAACAGCTGAGAGGCAGGATCAAATAAAAAGTATAAAATGTATGTTTTTTTTCTTCATATACTTTGTTGTTGTTGAAGTAGAGTTGATTTACAATGTTCTATTTCTGGTGTACAGCAAAGTGATTCAGTTTCATACACACACACACACACACACACACACACACACACACATCTATTTCAGATTCTTTTCCATTATAGGTTATTACAAGATATTGAATATAATTCCCCGTGCTATACAGTAGGACCCTGTTGTTTATCTGTTTTATATATAGTAGTGTGTATCTGTTAATCCCAAGCTCCTAATTTGTCCACCCCCTCTTTCCCCTTTGGTAATCATAAGTTTGTTTTCTATGTCTGTGAGTCTGTTTCTGTTTCGTAAATAAGTTCATTTGTATATTTTAGATTCCACATACAAGTGATATCATATGATATTTGTCTCTGTCTGACTTACTTCACTTAGTATGTTAATTTCTTGGTCCATCCATGTTGCTACAAATGACATTATTTCATTCTTTTTTATTGCTGAGTAGTATTCCGTTGTATAAATATACCACATCTTCTTTATCCATTTATTTGTCATAGACATTTAGGTTGCTTCCATCTCTTGGCTATTGTAAATAGTGCTGCTATGAACATTGGGGTGCATATATCTTTTGAATTAGAGTTTTCTCCGGATATATGCCCAGGAGTGGGATTGTTGTATCATATGGTGACTCTGAGTTTTTTAAGGAACCCCCATACTATTCTCCATAGTGGCTGAACCAGTTTACATTCCCACCAACAGTGTAGGAGGGTTCCCTTTTCTCCCATCCTCTCCAGCATTGATTATTTGTAGACTTTTTGATGATAGCCATTCTGACTGGTGTGAGGTGATACCTCATTGTAGTTTTAATTTGCATTTCTCTGATAATTAGCAATGTTGAGCATCTTTTCATGTGCCTATTGGCCATCTGTGTGTCTAGTTTGTAAAGAAGTCTATTTAGGTCTTCTGCCCATTTTTTGATTGGTTTATTTGTTTTTTTGATATTGAGCTGTATGAGCTGTTTGTGTATTTTGGAAATTAAGCCCTGCTGGTCACATCATTTGCAAATATTTTCTCCCATTCCATAGGTTGTATTTTCCTTCTGTTTATGGTGTCCTTTGCTCTACAAAAGCTTATAAGTTTGATTAGGTCACATTTGTTTATTTTTGCTTTAATTTCTTTTGCCTTGGGAGACTGACTTAAGAAAATGTTGCTACAACTTATGTCAGAGAATATTTTGCCTATGTTTTCTTCTAAGAGTTTTATGGTGTCCTGTCTTATATTTAAGTCTTTAAGCCATTGTGAGTTTATTTTTGTGTGTGGTGTGAGAGAGTGTTCTAACTTCATTGATTTACATGTGGCTGTCCAGATTTCCCAACACTATTTGCTGAAGAGACTGTCTTTTCTCCAGTGTATATTCTTCCTTCCTTTGTTGAAGATTAGTTGATGTAGGTGTGTGGGTTTATTTCTGGGCTCTCTATTCTGTTCCATTGATCCATATGTCTGTTTTTGTGTCAATATCATGCTGTTTTGATTACTGTAACTTTATAGTATTGTCTGAAGTCTGAGAGGGTTATGCTTCCAGCTTTGTTCTTTTTCCTCAGGATTGCTTTGGCAATTCTGGGTCTTTTGTGGCTCCATATAAATGTTGGGATTATTTGTTCTAGTTTTGTGAAAAATGTCATGGACAATTTGATAGGGATCACATTAAATCTGTAGATTGCTTTGGGTAGTATGGCCACTTAAACAAAATTAATTCTTCCAATCCAAGAGCATGGGATATCTTTCCATTTCTTTGAATCATCTTCAATTTCACTTATCACTGTTTTATTGTCCTTAATGTATAAGTCTTTCACCTCTTTGGCCAGGTTTATTCCTAAGTATTTTACTTTATTTTATGTGATTTTAAAAGGGATTTTTATTTTTACTTTCTCTTTCTGACATTTCATTGTTATTGTAAAGAAATGCAACGTATTTCTGTATGTTAATTTTGTATCCTACTAGCTTGCTGAATTTTTTTATCAGTTCTAGTAGTTTTTGTGTGGAGTGTTTAGGATTTTCTATACATAGTATCATGTCATCTACATATAATGACAATTTTACCTCTTCCTTTCCAATTTGGATATCTTTAATTTCTTTTTCTTCTCTGATTGCTGTGTCTAGGACTTCCAATACTAGGTTAATTAGAAGTGGTGAGAGGGGGCATCCTTGTCTTGTTCCAGATTTTAGCAGGAAGGCTTTCAGCTTTCACCATTGAGTATTATATAGACGGTGGGTTTGTCATAAGTAGCTTTTTTATGCTGAGATATATTCCCTCTATACCCACTTTGGTAAGAGTTTTTATCAAGAGTGGATGTTGAATTTTATCAAATGCTTTTTCCGCATCTATTGAGATAATCATGTGGTTTTTGTCTTTTCTTTCGTTGATGTTATGTATCACATTGATTGATTTGCATACGTTGAAACATCCTTGTTACCCTGGGATAAATCCAGCTTGATCATGGTGTATCATTCTTTTTATGTACTGCTGGATTTGGTTTGCTAATAATTTGTTGAGGATTTTTACATCTATATTCATCAAAGATATTGGCCTGTAGTTTTCTTTATTGGTAGTGTCTTTGTCTGGTTTTGGTATCAGGGTGATGGTGCTTCATAGAATGACTTTGGGAGTGTTCCCTCCTCTTTAGTCTTTTGGAAGAGTTTTAGAAGGATCAGTATAAGTTCTTTGTTGTATGTTAGGTAGAATTCCCCAGTGAAGCCATCCGATCCTGGACTTTTGTTGTGGGGAGGTTTTTTTTTTGTTTTTTGTTTTTTTACAAATTCTATTTCACTTCTGGTGATCAGTCTGTTCAAATTATCTCCTTCGTCTTGATTCAATTTTGGTGGGCTGTATGTTTCTAGAAACTTGTCCATTTCTTCTAGGTTGTCAAATTTGTTGGAATATAATTATGCATAGTATTCTCTTACAGTTTTTTGTATTTCTGTGGTGTTGGTTGTTATTTCTCTTTGTCATTTCTTATTTTGTTTATTTGGGTCCTCTCTCTTTCTTTCTTGGTGAGCCTGGCCAGAGGTTTGTTGATTTTGTTTATTCTCGGTTTTATTGATTTTTTTCTATATATTTTTTACATCTCTTTTATTTCTTTCCTTCCTGATAATTATTATTTCCTTCCTTCTACTCACTTTAGGTTTTGTTTGTTCTCCTTTTTCTAATTCTTTTAGGTAGTAGGTTAGGGTGTTTATTTGAGATTTTTCTTGTTTTTTGAGGAAGGCTTGTATCACTGTGAACTTCCCTCCTAGGACTGCTTTTGCTATATCCCATTGATTTTGCATGGTTGTTAAAATGTCTTTAAAAGTCTTTTTGCTGAGGCTGCAGGCTGACTTTTAACTGCATTAAAGTAATTAGGTCTTGGGGTTGTGCTAATGAGAAGTTGGTAGTCATCTATCTGTTCACTAGCACTTCATCATTTACACAACCCTTAGTAGAGAATTACACATGAGAGAATGCTAATTAGACCAGGGTTGGCATCAAGATTGTGTGGCCAGCTACTAAAACAGTGTGCTCACAGGAATCATTTGTAGCAGTTAGAACGTGTATGCTTGTTTCCGTATGTGTGTGCAGATTCTAAAAGTACAGTAAGCTCCCTATGCATGAACATTCAAGTTGTGAACTTTCAAAGATGTAAACTTGCGTTCACATATCCAGTCATGTAAGTTAGCTCACGTGTCTGGCATACATCGTCATGTGCGTGCATCCTCTACAAGTGATCGTGCTTTTGTGTACTTTACTGTACAGAGTACAGTAGTACAGTACCTTTATTTCAAGCCCAGGATGTCTGGAAGCAAGCATAAAATCAGTGGCGATGTAGCTGGTACTGCTAAGAAGCACCAAGCGATAACGATGGAAACAAAAGTGAAAATAACTGAGAGAGTGGAGGGAGGTGAAAAGATGGTAGACGTCGCTCATTCTTATAACATGAATCATTCAACCATTGGCATGATTCTAAAGAACAAGGTCAAGATCATAGAACATGTGAAGTCTGCTGTGCCAATGATGTCAACAATAATATTGAAGAAATATGGAAAAGCGATGGGGGAGAGGGAGAAACTTCTCAGCTTGTGGATGCAGGATCAGCATCAGCGTCGAGTCCTGCTCAGCTTAATGTTGATTCAAGAGAAAGCTAAAAACCTTTATGAAGACTTGAAGAAGAAACACAGCAAAGAATCAGAGGGTGCACCTTTTAATGCCAGCCATGGCTGGTTTCATCTGTTCAAAGCTAGAGCCAACCTTCACAACGTAAAGGTAAGTGGAGAGGCAGCAAGTGCCGATAGGGTAGCAGCTCGGGAATTTCCTGAAACACTTTGAGAAATTATTGATGAAGGTTTGTATTTACCTGAGCAGGTTTTTAGTGTGGATAAGACAGGACTGTACTGGAAGAGGATGCCAGACTGAAGTTACATCAGTAAGGAGGTAAACTTGTTGCCAGGATATAAAGCAACAAAGGATAGGCTAACTCTGTTGTTTTGTGGCAATGCTTCCAGCGAGATGAAGCTGAAACCTCTCTTAGTTTATCAGTCAGAGAACCCAAGAGCCCTTAAAAACATAGCCAAGGTCTCTCTTCCTATTATGTAAAAGAGTAACCCCAAAGCCTGGGTTACACAGGCCATTTTCCAGGACTGTTTTTTCCACCACTTTATCCCAGAGGTAGAGAAATATTGCTTGGAGACGGATGTCCCATTCAACGTTCTTTTGCTGCTCAACAATGCTCCAAACCACTCCCCATTCACGAACGAGTTTCATCCCAACAACAGCATAGTGCATCTGCCACCGAATACTATGTCACTCATCCAACCTATGGACCAGGGAGTTATAGCAACTTTCAAGAAATATTATTTATGTCACACTTTTCATCAGGCAGTAAAGGTGAGTGACAAATCAGGAACAACCTTACAACAATTTTGGCAGGACTATAACATCTACAAGGCCATAAAAAACATTGACTTCGCTTGGTGTGAGGTTACGGCTGTCACCATGAATGGGGTTTGGAAGAAGCTGTGCCCACAGTCTGTTCACAATTTTCGTGTATTTAAGAAGGTGGATGAGGAGTCCAAAGAGGTCTTCAGCAACTTGGTGACCTTCAGCAAGAAGGTGGAGCTAGATCTGCAAGAGAACGACTTCATTGAACTCCTTGCTGTGCAACACGAGGCACTTACTAATGAAGACCTGATGGAATCAGAGGCCCAGAGAAAGGACAAAGAGAGACAAGAGGAAGAAAAAGTAACTGAAGAACCAAAGAGATTCACAATGCAGGAAATGGCAAGGGGATTTTCTTTATTTGAGGAGGCACTGTTAGTTTTTGAGGCCGGGACCCAATGAGAAAAAAAGAGCTACTACGCAGACATCACTGGATCGTTTTTTCAAGAGGGTAGATAGAATTGAACCCAGCAAGGAACCAGAACCTCTGCCATCAACATCAGGCGTGAGTGAAACTGCAGCCTGCCCTCCATCCCCTATTGCTGACGATCCTTCAGCTCCACCATCTCCCACCTCCTCTCCCTCCTCCAGTCAGTGACTCTTCTTGCCTGTTCACTCGATGCCAGCCCCTGTATGCCAGCTGTTGTGCTGTACAACTGTACTTTTCAAGATACTGTACTGTAAGATTAAAATGTTTTCTTTATTTTTTGTGTTTGTTTTTTATGTATTATTTGTGTGAAAAGTATTATAAACCTATTAGAGTACAGTACTTTATAGCCAATTATGTTAGTTGGGTACCTAGGCTAACTTTGTTGGACTTATGAACAAATTGGACTTATGAAAGTGCTCTCAGAGCAGAACCCGTTCGTATGTAGGGGACTCACTGTACAGTACATGCTCAGTTATTCACTCTGGTTGCCAACTTTGTGAATTGCCTAAGAATTTTTCAGTTCCCTCTATTTTTCTGTCTTATATGCATCTTATGCTTCCTCTGCATTGAGAATGAGGAAGAAAAGAGAAAACCTACAATCAAATGATATTCTTGAGTTTAATTTAGCTATGATTGTCTCACCAACATCACCTTCCTCAAATAGCATTTAGCCTCCCATCAACTCCCTGGAGGCTGAGCCCTGTGCTGACAGGATGGAAAAGAAGAGATCAAGAATCCTATCTTGTCCACGTTATCCCTGACTTAAGGCAACCTAGTTATTTCAGGTTAGTCCTGGAATTTTCCCTGATGTTATATTTGAATTCCTCTGGTGACACTTAGACTCCTGGTTGGTCTCAAAATGAGGCCATGCTTGACCAACTATCAAACGTCAAGGTTTTCTATGATGACAAAGAGCCTCAAAATTCAATCACTTACCACAACAAACATTTATTTCTCACAGTTTTGCAAGTCAGTTGTAGCTCTGATGGCTTAACTGGGCTCAGCTGGAGTTGCCTCTGGGCTACGGGCTGGGTTCCTATCTGCTCCTTGTACCTTCTCATCCCACTAACTATGGCATATCGTTCTTATGGAGGAGCGTAGAGGGTGAGGAGGGGTGAGAGAAACACCCCTCCTTGAAGCCTCTGCTCTGAACTGGCACAATGACATTTTCATTCACATTCCATTGGGCAAAGCTATGGATTCACAAGGCCCAGTCCAAGGTTTATGGTGTGGAGCTGTATGCTCTGCCTACTAGGAAGGATGGACAAGTCACATGAAAAATGGGTACTGTCTTATTCCAGGGACAGAGCAGAAAGTTGAAAACAATAATTGCGTTTTATCACACTAACCATATAATGGCCCGAAAAAGAGATTCACCATAATTCACTCCTAGTTTTACTAGATGGCCTCAGTTCATAGGTAATTAAATAACAGTAGAGTATGTATCTGATTAATACCTCCTTTAACTTAAATGTCCTAGAGAGCTAGAAAAGAGTTCTTCCACTGCTCCTCACCTCCAACCTCTCCATGTGTGCACACTAGAGGACATGTTTCTTAGGTTACAGAAGATTTGTTGCCTCTCCTCTTCAGTGGGGTGTGTAGTGGAAAGAGCTTGGGATCTGTTTTCACACAGACATGAGTTCCAATTTACCTCAGGAACTAAATAGCCGAGAGTCACCTTGGGCAATTTATGAAGCTTCCCCAGTGTCCATTTCTTCCAGCATGGGGGACAAAGTACCTTCTTCACTGATTTACTCTGTAGATTAAATGAGATGGCTTATCTAAACTACTTACTATATCTCATAAAGATTCGTTTCCTTTCCCTTCTCCTAAATCTCATCTACCATCCAAGGTAAACTCTAAATCCCAATGCCTTCCCTAAACCATCTTTAACTTCCTTTTGAATTCATTGAGCCTCTCCTCTGAACTTCTATTGTTCTTAGGGGAGGGATCCATAACCTGCTCCTGCATTCATGAATGGATTTCAGGAATTTCATGGACCATCCCACTCTTCTTTGGAATCAATGTGAAATTTTGTGTGTATAAACCATATGCTTATTTCTGGGGAGAGACTACATAGCCTTTTTCTGAACTTCAAAGTACCTCTAGACCCGGAAGAGGTTCTGAACCATTGAGGTTAGATGAACTGGATAACTCGACCTTCGTGATATACCACCGTGTATGCTGGGTGTTGCTTCATGCTATTAGTCCTCTTTCCCCATCTTAATTATGAGCTTCTTGAGGGGAACAAACATATCTTTCAGTGGCTTATATGTCTTCTACAGGCTGAACACTTGGTGAAAATTCAAGAAATATTGTTGAATTATTACCCAGAGAAAGGTTTAAAAAGTATCACCACCACACCCACCAGGGTGAACCTAAAAGATCAAACATTTAACCACAGCGCTGAAAGCATGTAGAGAAAAAAAATCACTACAAGCAAAACAAACCAAAAACCCTGGTAGTAGCTGAGTTTGTCTGTCATGTGAAACATTGCATCAGATATAATTGAAACACATCTCATTACTGATCGAAACCCATCTCCTTACTTCATTTCCTAAAAGAAATGTGGCATATTTTAGTAATTATGAGTATGGTTTTAGGTTAGAACTAGGAGAGGGAGGCTGTCGAAGAGTGACATTTTGACAGTGTGTTGGAGTGTAACACAGTCCTATTAGAGAACTCTTAGCTCTTTTTGTAAAAGCGGCCTCTCCTAATCCATAGGTTGATGTTTGGGTCCAAATATAATCTGAAAAAAAAAAAGGGAAGAAAGAAGAAATAAAGATAAATGAACTTTTTTGTGCCTTTTTTTCTTGCCTGGAAAGCAAAATAAATGTATGGTGAGATCATTAACCAGAACCGTAAACACCACCCAAAGATATCTTCAGAGAATATATTTCTAATCATTTAAGAACCTTTAACCCATTGGAAGTACCAGGTAGGCTTGAGGGAGAAAGAATGGTCAGGAAATTCTTCAGGGAAGATGGAAGCATGTTGTCAAAAGTCAAGGAGTTCTTGCTGGTCCTATGGTTCCTTTATTGGTTATGACTTCCAGGATTGAAGTCTTTGATTCCCCAAGATTTGCAAAATGGTTTTTGGAGACACCATGGTCAAGTGCATGATGGGCATTGAATTCACAAGACACGTTCTCTACATAAAAATTCACAAGCACACATTTTTTGCAAGTCAATCCTCTAACACTTTCAGATGGCCAGATTCCATTTGCCTAGCAAAAATTCTATTTTTTGTGTGTGTTTTATCCTTCTTCTCAGCTTCCTTGCTAGGCTTTGGGGAATTAGCAGAACTTACCACCAATTGGATTGCAGAACTTTTTGGCCCACAGTGAGGCTTGCTATCATCAGGTATGTAAAATCTTGCCCAGTGTAGTCAGAAGTTAAGACCAAACCATCATAAACCTGCAGGACTTATGACCCTGAAAGCCCTGGGGGAGTTTTCTGGACCAGACCTCAGTGGAACTTTGCCCAAAGCCCCAAGTGGGAAATATATATGAACTGATTCCATGCAGTGTGAAGGCTGAGGCAGCAGCAGAACACTTTTATAGGCTGATACAATGATAGATTAGTACACAGTTAATCTTAGGCTGGGGGTTTAGGAGAATCAGTCTTCCTCAGTCCCTCCTCCCTCTCTGTTAATGTTAATGGTCCAGAGTGCAGATTCAATGGTCACAGGCATTTTTCTTTTGTGACGCAATTACTTTATATTTAAGCCAATTAGAAAGTCATTCCACAAGGAAAAGAAGTGCAAATGGGACACCAGTGTATCATGTGGCTGAGATTTGCTATAGGATTGCAGACTTCTAGTTTAACTGGGGTTGGGGAAAAAAAGAGATCGTAGGTAGTTTTATAGTAATTTGGTGACAAAAGTAAATAACATCACATTTTTAAGTATATAGATATCACTGACTTAAAGAAAGTCTGCTTATGTACAAACTTATGGAACCAATAAATTAGGGGCTGTTGTTTACATTACAAAATTTCTTTACTTTTTGCTAGAGTCTCCACAAAGGGTAGGTTTCCTGGTTACCTTTAATATATATTTGATTTGCAAACATCCAATGGGTATAGTGCTTTTCAGGAGCTAACTTATTGGGAAAAGTAAGAAACTTTGCAGAAGTATTAGAGTTAAAAGATGCCATGTTGGAAAATACTTAGGATATAAACACAGAGTTTTGGCCACAGTTTATAAGAGAGACAGGAATTATATGCGGTCTTGAGAAAAGCTGAAGAAAAAGACCCATGTGCGTCTGTCAATCTGATGTCTGGTGTGTACAGGTAATGATGTATTTTGATCGTGGAAGTGATTTAGCCACATACCCTGAACAGAAAATCCAGTTGACACCAAAGCTGTCAGGTTTAGCCCTGTTTGTTAGATTCCATATCACATCCTACATTCTATCAGAGCCTATGTAAAAAACAAAAGCAAAAAAAGAAAATTAAAAATTACAAGTCCCTGAAGAAGTATCAGAAGCCCCCTTTAGATAAAGAATTTGTTTCTAGCAGTGTTAGAGTTCCTTGTGGTTAGATATCTCTAAAACATCCAACACACCCTCACCTTGGCTTCTAGATTTTTTAAGTTATCTGACTTCTCAGCGGCTCTATATATCGGCAGTTGTAGAGGAAGATTTCTACATCCTATTCTCACGCGAATGGAAGACGGGAAGTAAATATATTTACATATACAGTGATTCTGCCAGAAGAACTAGGAGCAATGAACACTTCTGCCCAAGGCATTGGGAAATTGCCTAGAGATCTTTCGAATAGATCTAGATCTAGTTTGCTGTCTCAGGGCCTGCAATCTACCTAATTTTTTCTTCTGGGACAGAATAAAAACATAACAAACCTAGGATTTGGTCCTATGCCATTGTGAATGATAGAGTTCGGGGTGAATTGCTTAGAGTGTAGACCCAGATTTCAGCCGCTCCGGCTGTGTTCAAGATCTCTGCTTGTTCTGGCTGCCTTGTCCTTTAGTATTTAGATATTATACAATTGGTTTGAACCCCGTGAAATATACAGTGACATATCTGGTGTTTTATTACATATCAGGAGTTCTTGGTGGTAGAAGTGGTGGTGAGTAGGTACGTGTCGGGGGGGTGGTGGTGATGATTGTGGTAATGAGGCTTTCTCTTTGTAAGCACCAACTCTGAATTCTTACGTGCAGGGAGTTCTCTGGGCCATACTGGATTTGTCCTCATGTTCCTTTCTAGCACCGTATCATCCCCGGGTACAATCCTAACCCCTTCTCATCCAAAGTATACTGACTCAGGACTGTGTATGGCAGTCTTCACCCAAGGTTTAGGACTGAGATTGCACAATATAAAATTCTCAGTGGAAACTTGATATCCTTCTTCTTAAAGTGTCGTGGCAATTCCTGAAACCAGGAATGTCCTCCACAATGTTGCTGTTCCCAACTCATTCATCATTCCTCCCTCCAGCTCATTTACCCCTCATCCCTTTCCCCTCAAAGTCCTATTCATTTGTATATAGAGATCAGTTTAGCTTATGCTGTATCTCAATTCAAACCCATCTTAGTTTTTCCTTAACTGCGTTCCCAGATAAACCCATTAAACAAAGATGATTCTTTCCCTCAAAGGAATTCTATTACTTAGTGAGAGTTAACAATTATGTTCAAGGAAAGTCACATCATTTCAATGCTTCAATGCACACCTATCACTAACTCAATAAAGTACCTTTTGAGCACTTTAAACATTTATTCACTTCCTCTGTGGGTGTATAAGAAGAGTGGCTCTTTTTCACTGAACCCTACTGGCCTTGGAGGTGGAATCAAGGAGGCTGTGGAATTTCTCCTCTGCCGACTCACTTCCCTTTTGTGCTAAAGGCTAGACTTGGGAAGAACACATAGGCCCTTCTTTTAAACTTGTTTCCTAAAGTTTCCTTCTGGTTCGGAGAGATGCCTCCTCTGCTGCCCTTATAACTCCCTGTTCCCTCTGCCTTTCCACTTCCAAACTGGGGGCCAAATACTCTGCTGAGAACTGCCACTGTTCCCAGCCCAACTGGGAATGATGTCTGTCTGCAGTGGACCAGCCCCAGTGACGATACTGCTATCAGAGCACCACAGGGAGCTTTAATCCATCCCAGACCTCTGATTGCACAAAGGTCGGCTTTAAAAGGCTGTTTGTATGTCCTGTTGTTCCTAAGTCCTTCATGATGAAGGGGTTAAGCTTTAAAACTAGGCATGTTATTTTATTTTGCACCAGTTTGTACTCTATTGGGCATCTTTTTGGAAGTGTAAACCAGTGTTACCCATATCCAAATTCCATTGCGGTGGGACTGCCTGCATTTATACCCACCTCACCTTACCCCCTGGCCTCTGCAAGTGATGTCAGCAATATCTCAGCAGTGACAGCATTCACACTGACAGCCTAATCAATGCTCATTCTCATATGCAGACTTGAGAATGTCTGTCTCCATAACTCTAAACAATGAAACCATAGGAAACATTGAGACAAAAAGGTTTCTGCAGCCGACTTTCATAGTTAAGTTCTCCAGTACCCTCCTGGCCTTCTTCTGAGTTAATAATAGGCTAACAGGCTTTTGATATTAAGGCTAAGTATTCCATTTCATGAATCACTTTTCCTTGACCCTTGCTGATTCCTGTCCTTTGCTTAGACCCAGAGGTTTTCACTTGACATGATTTGCTCTTTGTCCTTCAGAATTGTTCCTACTGATGAGTGACTCATCTCACAAATCTGTGGACTTCTGTCATGCTCTTGCCACTTTCCATTTTTTAAAAAGGTTTGAATTTTTTTTCCATTTTCCTCATAACCTTTTATTAATGGCATTTTCTCAGTGAGTTTGTACTCATCAAAAATTAAGCACATACCAGAAATAATGAAAATAGAAGCAATCGGGCTGTGGACTAACAAACCAAAGGACGGTTGAACCTAAAATGACCAACATGACCAATGAAAGCATCTGTGGTGGCAGGTAGAGTTCACAGTCTTTTGCTTCGGGGTATCAATTTGTTTATGATTTTAAAAGCACATAAGATAAAAGTTTGTAAGTAGGTGATGTCTGTACATCTCTCTTGCTATTGAGGAACTCACGCTAGGCTCCCCAGGGTCCGGATCATAGTGCAACGTCAGCCTGTGTTACACACCATTCCTCATTGAATCCCTGTTCTGAGATGGATTCAGTAATCCTATGCCCCAGTGCAACTAGTCTAGCCTAGGGCCTCCCTCTCAGGGGCTAGCAAAGATTTACTCTGCCTTTCTTTGTTGAAGAGTCTTCATTTCCCTGGGGAAGTGTCTTCCCCACTCTTTATTCAAGAGTGGAGAGTGGGGTGAGAGGGTGGAATGAGCATGGTCAATATTTCTGCTGAAATTTCCTTCACTTTTCTTCCAGGAAATCTAGATGCTCTCATGCACACAATTTTTCTGGTGGCCAAACTGCTTATCCCAGAGTTCTTAAGAAAGATTTCCAGATTAAGGTCTTCATCATGATCCTTGCTAAAGTGATATGAATTAATATAAGAACAAGCAAACAGTTTTCCCTTTATTGCTCCCTATACTATCCTGTCCCCAGTGGTGAAATAATTCTGAAGATTTGGTGAAACCTTTGCTGTTCCATTGCCTCTCCACCCCAGAACACAGAGGGTGAGAGTAGAGGAGCTAGCTGTGGTCCCTGAGCCAAACCTTGGCTTGAGCTGCTTGATATATTCAAGGACCTCAAAAGAGCTCTGCTCCACTGATTTTATAGGATTTTGCCCTATAACTTAACCCAAAAGATGCCAAGACTTTACAATAAATGGTTACCCTGGAAACTCAGGGAAACCCAGGATAAACCCAAAGTATGAAATCATTATTTAGAATGTCCCTGGCCTACTTTTTCTAATTCTTGGTTAACACTTTTTGGACAGGCTCTCTGTTGCTGAGGAGGAGACCTTAAACAGCACATGCTTCATAAACAGAAGAGAAGTTTAACTGTTTCAGAGGAAATCCAACCTAACAGGCGGTGGGCCCTGCTTTGCCCTTCACCAAAATGTTCATTTAGCTTGAGTTCCACACCAAATGAAATGCAGAAAGCCTCTTCCTGTCTCTCATGTGTACTCTCTGTCTGATACCTGCTAACATTCTTTGTTCCTCATTTTAAAGGTGTCACGTGCACATTTGATAGACCCTTTTTGTTTTAGGAATTATTTCACAGCATCATCTCATATAAAAAACAAGAAAGCACAATGAGCTGTTTGCTGTCATGATCATGGTTAGTGTTTCAGTGGCATATTTTTTCCCATCCTTTACATTATGATTTATCTCTTTCTCGTAGATGACATGTGGTTTCTCTTGCTTTTTTATTCATTACAAAAATGTCTGCTTTTGTTGTAGTTTACATCCTTCACAATTAAGGTGATTATAGATCTGTTTGGGTTTAAGTCAACCATCTTGCTATTTGTTTTTAATTTATCACATCTGTTCTTTGTTCCTTGTTTTTCCCTTTTTTCCTTCCTTCTTCTGGATTGAGAATTTTTCATGATTTCATTTTATGGCCAAAGCTTGTTAGTTAGACCTCATTGATTTAGTTTTTGATGGTTGCTATAGGTTCACAGTATGCCTCTTTAACTTTTCTTGTTATTTTAAAAATATCATACTCTTTCATGGATAATGAAAGAAACAACAATCTATTTTCATTTCTATCATCCTGTCCTTTTGATATTGTGTTCATACCATGTTATAAACCCACAATATATTGTTATTATTTTCCTTTAAACATATATATGTTATAAACTCTACAATATATTGTTACTAGTTTTGCTTTATCTCTTAAGCAAAACAAAAATAGAAAAGTTTTAAATATTTATCTATCTACTTCCCGTTGCTGGTGTCCATCATTCCTCTCTGAAGATCCAAGTTTCTATCTGGTATCATTTTCATGCTCAAGGAACTTCCTTTAACAAACTGCATAATGCAGATCATCTGGAAATGAATTCTCTGAATTTTTGTTTCTCTGAAAATGTCTTGATTTTTTTCCTTCCTGTTTGAAAGATACTTTTGCTGGATTTAGAAGTTTAGGTTGATAGGGGTCCCCTCCAACACCAGCTCCTTTCAGTACTTTAAAAGATTTGTTCCATTGTCTTCTGGCTCACGTAGTTAATGACAGGAAATCTATTTTATTTCTTACCCTAGTTCCACTTAAGTAATGTGTCTTCAGAAATTTTATTATCATGTGCCTTGATGAGGTTTTATGTTTTTTCTTTCTTTTTAAAAACCCTTTTCTGGGTTAATTGAACTTTGTATATCATCAAATTCAGAAAATTTTCAGCTGTTATTTCTTAACACTTTTATTCTGTTTTTCCTCTCTTCTTCTGGAACTCCAAATATGCATATGTAAAACCACTTGCTACTGTCTCCCAGATCACTGAGATACTTTTTTTCTCCTTCTGCTTCATTTGGATAATTTTTATTAGTGTGTCTTTACTAATCCTTCCCTTTGGAATATCTAATCCTTTTCATAAAGATCTTGTAGTTTTTTTAATTCTAGAAGTTCCATTTGGTTCATTTTTATGTCTTTCACTTACATCCTCACTATGTTCATGTGTTTTGTTAAATACTTGAATGTACTTAAAATAGCTTTTTAAATGTCTTTGACTGCAATTTCATCATCTCTATTATTTGTTGATCTATTTCTATTGAAAAAATTTTATGTTGGTTATGGGTCACATTCTCCTGATTCTTGATGTGTCTAATAATTTTTTGTTATATGCTTGACTTTGTGAATATTATATCATCAAGGGTCTGGATTTTATTGTTATCCTTTAAAGAGTGTTAGCCTTTCTTCTGGTGTTCAGTTCAGTTTGCTGTTCATTTTGATCCTCTTGAGACTTTTAAAAACTTTTCTTAGGGTGGTTCTACATTATCCTATACTTGAGGAATATGTTAACCCCCTTTTAAGATGTAGCCTTTCTGAGGTTTCTACTGAATGCCTGAAGTGATCAACAGGACTCTATGTTTTCTGGTGAGAAACAGAACACCTCCTGGCCCTGGGTGAGCTTTGTGAACTGTTCAGTCCATAACTCTGGAGGCACTGCTTGCCTAGACTCCTGACTATGCGCCAGATCTTAGTATTTAGCCTATACTCAGTGGTGGTCCCCAACATTTTGGCACCAGGGACCGGCTTCGTGGAAGACAATTTTTCCACGGATGGGGAGAGGGGCGTGGCTGGGGGGGATGGTTCAGGCAGTAATGCCAGCGATGGGGAGTGATAGGGAGCGGCAGATGAAGCTTCGCTCGCTTGCCTGCCACTCACTTCCTGCTGTGCGGCCCGGTTCCTAACAGGCCGAGGACCGGTACTGGTCCGCAGCCTGGGGGTTGGAGACCCCTGCTCAAGGGGACTCATATGAAAATTTCTGAAGCTATTTTTCTGCATAGGTATCTGCTTCTAGGACTTTGCCTTGCAACTGACAGTCACTTCAGTCTTCCAAAAGTCAGCTGTCTGTCTCCATAACTTAGCAAGCTTCCATCCTCTGCTTGGGACTCCTACCGTCCTGTGGTCTGCAATGTGTCTTCAGGCAGGAAACAAGCAAGACTGTAGGAGTCATCTCTTGTTTCTCATCTCTCATCAGAATCCTGACAGGCACATTGGCCAATGACAGCTCTTTCATTCCCCCCCGCCTTTTGTTTTCTAGTTTTCTGTTTGGAGAAGGTAAATCAAATATTTGCTACTTCTTCACAGCTGGATGTAGATCTTCTCAACTAAGTCTTTTTACAGTTAGTTTCTTTCAATGTAAAGGTCACGTGTTACATTCAAGGTTTTGTCTCTAAAAATCTCTTTTGTTCTGTAACTCGTTTTTCTTTCTTTTTGTTTTTTTAAATGCCATTGATTTCTTAGGTACAATGGATAGTTGTACTTTGAAATTCTAGATTTGGCTAATTTCTTCTTTGTGTTGCCATTTAACCTGTCTCTCTCTTCCTGGAGAACTGTGGTTAGATATGGAGTTGCAATAATTCAGGTAAAATTGTTTAGACAATAATTTTCATAGGTACTGTGTACACTCCTGAAAAATTACATCATGAGGCAAATAATGTCTGGCTTTCCAACCTACAGAAATACTAAGATTGGTCATTTTGTTCAGGTATGACCATTGCAATCCCCATTACAAATTTCACCAATCAAAAAAATCTTTTATCCAATAGTTTTGGTATTTATTCACAATATTTGAAATTTCTTCATTGGGATTTATAAATTATAATTTTCTAATTCTGTCATTTGTTCTGCATTTAATTAGCTAGAATTCTCCTTTAGAGTAGGTGTTTTTCGATGAAATTTCTAAACAGTTATTCTGCCATTTTTAAGAGCATCAAGTTGGAATTTGGGAAGGGGGGTTTGTAGAAAAAGACATATATGGTATATATAAACCAAGCCATTCTTTTTCTTTTATTATTTTAATTAATTAATTAAAATTTTTAAATTTAATTTTAGTTATTTTTTTCTACAGCAGGTTCTTATTAGTCATCCATTTTATACACATCAGTGTATACATGTCAATCCCAATCTCCCAATTCATCACACCACCCACCACCCACCCTCCTGCGGCTTTCCCCCCATGGTGTCCATACGTTTGTTCTCTACATCTGTGTCTCAATTTCTGCCTGCAAACCGGTTCATCTGTACCATTTATCTAGGTTCCACATATATGCGTTAATATACGATATTTGTTTTTCTCTTTCTGACTTACTTCACTCTGTATGACAGTCTCTAGATCCATCCATATCTCAACAAATGACCCAATTTCATTCCTTTTTTTGGCTGAGAAATATTCCATTGTATACATGTACCACATCTTCTTTATCCATTCATCTGTTGATGGGCATTTAGGTTGCTTCCATGACCTGGCTATTGTAAATAGTGCTGCAGTGAACGTTGGGGTGCATGTGTCTCTTTGAATTATGGTTTTCTCAGGGTGTATGCCCAGTAGTGGGATTGCTGGATCATATGGTAATTCTATTTTTACTTTTTTAAGGAACCTCCGTACTGTTCTCCATAGTGGCTGTATCAATTTACATTCCCACCACCAACAGTGCAAGAGGGTTCCCTTTTCTCAACACCCTCTCCAGCATTTGTTGTTTGTAGATTTTCTGATGATGGCCATTCTAACTGGTGTGAGGTGATACCTCATTGTAGTTTTGATTTGCATTTCTCTAATAATTAGTGATGTCGAGCAGCTTTCCTTGTGCCTCTTGGCCATCTGTATGTCTTCTTTGGAGAAATGTCTGTTTAGGTTTTCTGCCCATTTTTGTATTGGGTTGTTTGTTTTTTTAATATTGACATTTCTTTGGAGAAATGTCTATTTAGGTTTTCTGCCCATTTTTGTATTGGGTTGTTTGTTTTTTTAACATTGGGTTGTTTGCATGAGCTGTTTATATACTTTGGAGATTAATCCTTTGTCCGTTGATTCATTTGCAAATATTTTCTCCCATTCCGAGGGTTGTCTTTTCATCTTGTTTATGGTTTGCTTTGCTGTGCAAAAGCTTTGAAGTTTCATTAGGTCCCATTTGTTTATTTTTGTTTTCATTTCCATTTCTCTAAGAGGTGGATCAAAAAAGATCTTGCTGTGATTTATGTCAAAGAGTGTTCTTCCTATGTTTTCCTCTAAGAGTTTTATAGTGTTTGGTCTTACATTTAGGTCTCTAATCCATTTTGAGTTTATTTTTGTGTATGGTGTTAGGGAGTGTTCTAATTCCATTCTTTCACATGTAGCTGTCCAGTTTTCCCAGCACCACTTATTGAAGAGACTGTCTTTTCTCCATTGTATATCTTGGCCTCCTTTGTCATAGATTAGTTGACCATAGGTGCGTGGGTTTATCTCTGGGCTTTCTATCTTGTTCCATTGATCCATGTTTCTGTTTTTGTGCCAGTATCATATTTTCTTGATTACTGTAGCTTTGTAGTATAGTCTGAAGTCAGGGAGTCTGATTCCTCCAGCTCCGTTTATTCTCCTCAAGACTGCTTTGGCTATTCGGGGTCTTTTGTGTCTCCATACAAATTTTAAGATTTTTTTGTTCTAGTTCTGTAAAAAATGCCATTGGTAATTTGATAGGGATTGCATTGAATCTGTAGGTTGCTTTGGGTAGTACAGTCATTTTCACAATATTGATACTTCCAATCCAAGAACATGGTATATCTCTCCATCTGTTGGTATCATCTTTAATTTCTCTCATCAGTGTCTTATAGTTTTCTGCATACAGGTCTTTTGTCTCCCTAGGTAGGTTTATTCCTAGATATTTTATTCTTTTTGTTGCAATGGTAAATGGGAGTGTTTCCTTAATTTCTCTTTCAGATTTTTCATCATTAGTGTATAGGAATGCCAGAGATTTCTGTGCATTAATTTTGTATCCTGCAACTTCACCAAATTCATTGATTAGCTCTAGTGGTTTTCTGGTGGCATTTTTAGGATTCTCTATGTATAGTATCATGTCATGTGCAAACAGTGACAGTTTTACTTCTTCTTTTCCAATTTGTATTTCTTTATTTCTTTTTCTTCTCTGATTGCCGTGGCTAGGACTTCCAAAACTATGTTGAATAATAGTGGTGAGAGTGGACATCCTTGTCTTGTTCCTGATCTTAGAGGAAATGCTTTCAATTTTTCACCATTGAGAATGATGTTTGCTGTGGGTTTGTCGTATATGGCCTTTATTATGTTGAGGTAGGTTCCCTCTGTGCCCACTTTCTGGAGAGCTTTTATCATAAATCGGTGTTGAATTTTGTCAAAAGCTTTCTCTGCTTTCTATTGAGATGATCATATGGTTTTTCTCCTTCAATTTGTTAATATGGTTTACCACATTGATAGATTTGCATATATTGAAGAATCCTTGCATTCCTGGAATAAACCCCACTTGATCATGGTGTATGATCCTTTTAATGTGCTGTTGAATTCTGTTTGCTAGTATTTTGTTGAGGATTTTTGCATCTATGTTCATCAGTGATATTGGCCTGTAGCTTTCTTTCTTTGTGACATCCTTGTCTGGTTTTGGTATCAGGGTGATGGTAGCCTCAGAGAATGAGTTTGGGAGTGTTCCTTCCTCTGCAATTTTTTGGAAGAGTTTGAGAAGGATGGGTGTTAGCTCTTCTCTAAATGTTTGATAGAATTCACCTGTGAAGCCATCTGGTCCTGGACTTCTGTTTGTTGGAATATTTTTAATCACAGTTTCAATTTAATTACTTGTGATTCATTTGTTCATATTTTCTATTTCTTCCTGGCTCAGTCTTGGGAGGTTATACCTTTCTAAGAATTTGTCCATTTCTTCCAGGTTGTCCATTTTATTGGCATAGAGTTGCTAGTAGTAGTCTCTTAGGATGCTTTGTATTTCTGCAGTGTCTGTTGTAACTTTTCCTTTTTCATTTCTAATTTTATTGATTTGAGTCCTCTCCCTCTTTTTTTTTTTTTTTTTATTGCGGTACGCAGGCTTCTCACTGTTGTGACCTCTCCTGTTGCGGAGCAACAGGCTCCGGACGCGCAGGCTCGGCGGCCGTGGTTTACGGGCACAGCTGCTCTGCGGCATGTGGGATCCTCCCGGACCGGGGCATGAACCCATGTCCCCTGCATCGGCAGGCGGACTCTCAACCACTGCGCCACCAGGGAAGCCCAGTCCTCTCCCTCTTTTTCTTGATGAGTCTGGCTAATGGTTTATCAATTTTGTTTATCTTCTCAAAGAACCAGCTTTTAGTTTTGTTGATCTTTGCTATTGTTTTCTTTGTTTCTGTTTCATTTATTTCTACTCTGATCTTTATGATTTCTTTCCTTCTGCTAACTTTGGGTTTTGTTTGTTCTTCTTTCTCTGGTTCCTTTAGGTGTAAGGTTAGATTGTTTATTTGAGATTTTTCTTGTTTCTTGAGGTAGGCTTGTATAGCTATAAACTTCCCTCTTAGAACTGCTTTTGCTGCATCCCATAGGTTTTGGATCATCATGTTTTCATTGTCATTTGTCTCTAGGTATTTTTTGATTTCCTCTTTGATTTCTTCAGTGACCTCTTGATTATTTAGTAACGTATTGTTTAGCCTCCACGTGTTTGTGTTTTTTACGTTTTTTTCCCAGTAATTCATTTCTAGTCTCATAGCATTGTGGTCAGAAAAGATGCTTGATATGACTTCAGTTTTCTTAAACTTACTGAAGCTTGATTTGTGACCCAAGATATGATCTATCCTGGAGAATGTTCTGTGTGCACTTGAGAAGAAAGTGTAATCTGCTGTTTTTTGGGTGGAATGTCCTGTAAATATCAATTAAATCTATCTGGTCTATTGTGTCATTTAAAGCTTCTGTTTCCTTATTTATTTTCATTTTGGATGATCTGTCCATTGGTGTAAGTCAGCTGTTAAAGTCCCCCATTATTATTGTGTTACTGTCAGTTTCCTCTTTTAGAGCTGTTAGCAGTTGCCTTATGTGTTGAGGTGCTCCTATGTTGGGTGCATATATATTTATAATTGTTATATCTTCTTCTTGGATTGATCACTTTATCATTATGTAGTGTCCTTGCTTGTCTCTTGTAACATTCTTTATTTTAAAGTCTATTTTATCTGATATGAGTATTGCTGCTCCAGCTTTCTTTGGATTTCCATTTGCATGGAATATCCTTTTCCATCCCCTCACTTTCAGTCTGTATGTGTCCCTAGGTCTGAAGTGGGTCTCTTGTAGACAGCGAATATATGGGTCTTGTTTTTGTATCCATTCAGTGAACCTGTGTCTTTTGGTTGGAGCATTTAATCTATTCACGTTTAAGGTAATTATCGATATATATGTTCCTATGACCATTTTCTTAATTGTTTTGGGTTTGTTTTTGTAGGTCCTTTTCTTCTCTTGTGTTTCCCACTTAGAGAAGTTCCTTTAGCATTTGTTGTAGAGCTGGTTTGGTGGTGCTGAATTCTGTTAGCTTTTGCTTGTCTGTAAAGCTTTTGATTTCTCCGTCGGATCTGAATGAGATCCTTGCTGGGTAGAGTAATCTTGGTTGTAGGTTCTTCCCTTTCATCACTTTAAGTATATCATGTCACTCCCTTCTGGCTTGTAGGGTTTCTGCTGAGAAACCAGCTCTTAACCATATGGGAGTTCCCTTGAATGTTATTTGTCATTTTTCCCTTGCTGATTTCACTAATTTTTCTTTGTCTTTAATCTTTGCCAATTGATTACTGTGTGTCTTGGTGTGTTTCTCCTTGGGTTTATCCTGTATGGGACTCTCTGTGCTTTCTGGACTTGGGTAGCTATTTCCTTTCCCATGGTAGGGAAGTTTTTGACTATTATCTCTTCAAATATTTTCTCTGGTCCTTTCTCTCTCTCTTCTCCTTCTTGGACCCCTATAATGAGAATGTTGTTGCATTTAATGTTGTCCCAGAGGTCTCTTAGGCTTTCTTCATTTCTTTTCATTCTTTTTTCTTGATTCTGTTCCACAGCAGTGAATTCCACCATTCTGTCTTCCAGGTCACTTATCCGTTCTTCTGCCTCAGTTATTCTGTTCTTGATTCCTTCTAGTGTAGTTTTCATTTCAGTTATTGTATTGTTCATCTCTGTTTGTTTGTTCTTTAATTCTTTCAGGTCTTTGTTAAACATTTCTTGCATCTTCTCGATCTTTGCCTCCATTCTTTTTCTGAGGTCCTGGATCATCTTCACTATCGTTATTCTGAATTCTTTATCTGGAAGATTGCCTATCTCCACTTCATTTAGTTGTTTTTCTGGGGTTTTATCTTGTTCCTTCATCTGGTACATAGTCCTCTGCCTTTTCATCTTGTCTGTCTTTCTGTGAATGTCGTTTTTGTTTCACAGGCTTCAGGATTGCAGTTCTTGTTGCTTCTGCTCTCTGCCCTCTGGGGATGAGGCTATCTAAGATGCTTGTGCAAGTTTCCTGATGGGAGGGACTGGTGGTGGGTAGAGCTGACTGTTGCTCTGGTGGGCAGAGCTCAGCAAAAGTTTAATCCGCTTGAGTGCTGATGGGTGGGGCTGGGTTCCCTCCCTGTTGGTTGTTTGGCCTGAGGCAACCCAACACTGGAGCCTACCTGGGCTCTTTGGTGCGGCTAATGGCAGACTCTGGGAGGGCTCACGCCAAGGAGTACTTCCCAGAACTTCTGCTGCCAGTGTCCTTGTCCCAACAGTGAGCCACAGCCATCCCCCGCCTCTGCAGGAGACCCTCCAACTCTAGCAGGCAGGTCTGGTTCTGTCTCCCCTGGGGTCACTGCTCCTTCCCCTGGGTCCCAATGTGCACACTACTTTGTGTGTGCCCTCCAAGAGTGGAGTCTCTGTTTCCCCCAGTCTTGTTGAAGTCGTGCAATCAAATCCCACTAGTCTTCAAAGTCTGATTCTCTAGGAATTCCTCCTCCCGTTGCCAGAACCCCAGGTTGGGAAGCCTGATGTGGGGCTCAGAACCTTCACTCCAGTGGGTGGACTTCTGTGGTATAAGTTCTCCAGTTTGTGAGTTACCCACCCAGCAGTTATGGGATTTGATTTTGCTGTGATTGCGCCCCTCCTACCGTCTCATTGTGGCTTCTCCTTTGTCTTTGGATGTGGGGTATCTTTTTTGGTGAGTTCCAGTGTCTTCCTGTCGACGATTGTCCAGCAGCTAGTTGTGATTCTGGTGTTCTCACAAGCGGGAGTGAGAGCTCGTCCTTCTACTCCGCCATCTTGGTTCAGGGCCCAAGCCATCCTTTTAGTAGTTAGAAAGGACTTGGAACAGGCATATTCAAAGGAGATCACATAATTGTTTCATGTCTGCTTGCCACTAAAAGTGATAACTTTAGCAACTCAGAGTGTGACCTTGGAGGTAATATTGACCCACAGTTTCATATTTTAAAAACCTATTTAAAAGGTAGAAAAAATAATAGTTCATTGAACCAGTAGGAGTCTCAGAGATAACCTACTGTATTCCTCTCTTTTTACTGATGAGGAGAATTAAGCTCAGAGAAGTTAAGTGAAGTAGAATAAAATAGTGGCCAAAGCAAAGGCTCTGAGATCATTACACACCTGGGTTTGTTTCTTGATTCCACAATCGACTACTTGTGAGTCTTTGTCAACTTATTTACCCTCTCAAGTCTTTAGCTTCCTCATTTGGGTTAGATGACAGCTAAATGGAGTAAGGCGTGAAATGCATCTAATGCAGTCTTGAAATAGCTTAGACACCTATAACAACAAAATTCTTATTTAAAGTGTATTTCACAGACACTTGCTGAGTGTGCTGTGTCAGGCATGTGCTACATTGTAGAGATATAATTTTGTGGAAGGCAGAATAATGGCCCCGAAAAGTTATGCACAGAAACCTGTGAATGTGTTACCTTGCATGGCAAAAGAGACTTTGCAGCTGTGATTGAGTTCTGGCTCTTGAGATGGGGAGTGTCTCCTGGATTATCCAGATGGGCCTAGTGTAAGCACAGGTGTCCTTTAAAAGTGAAAGAAGGAGGAGGGAGAGCCAGAGTCAGAGAGGGACATGTGATGATGGAAGCAGAGGTTGGAGTGATGCGGCTGTGAGCAATGGAATGCAGACATTCTCTAAAAGCTGGAAAAGGCAAGGAACAAGTTCTCCCCTAGAACCTCCAGAGGGAACACAGCTTTACTGACACTGTGGTTTTAGCCCTGTAAGACCCATCCCTGACTTCTGATTTTTACAACTGTAAGATACTAGATTTGTGGTGCTTTAAGCCACTAAGTTTGTGGTTATTTGGTACAGCAGCAATAGCAAACGAATATAACTTTAAAGAAGACACAGCCCCTAACTTCAAGGACACGATTATTACAGCTTAACCATCCTCATTTGGCCTATGTTACCTATTCTCAATTCAGTGCTCTTTGTGCTGCAATAATATATCCCAGTTACCAGGCATTGACACATCATCATCATGACTTTTTACTATAACTTCATATCACCTGACACCATACCTGTAATTTTGGGGGTTAGCATCAGGTGAACCATGTTACTACTGGCTTCAGCCTCTCCCTATGCAAATATATTTATAAAAGTCACAAGTTTGATATGTATTAACTATATTCTTTTTGAATATGCATGAAGATACGCCCATACCCACTAAAATTATTGTTTCGCATGGCCCCTCCCCTTAAATTACTTACGACCCATCAGTGATGCCCATCAGTATTTTGGGACACCTAGCTGTACTCTTTGAGCATTTAGCAGGGTTTTCCTATCTTGGAGCTTTATGTTGGGGAATGTAGTTTGCTTTGATGAAGCATGGTTTAACCAGCATGACTACTAACCAGCATAACAGCAACAGTGGAAAGTTGCCAGGAACTCGGTTCCTTGCTGATCTATGTATGATGTTATTAGGCATCCGTCTCTAGTCAGCTCTCCTGAGAGCTTGTAGATCTGTGTAACTTGGAAAAGGAGCACAGTGCCTCAGCGTGTTTTGCACCCTCCCTCACAGAGGCAGCTCCACTCTTTCACTGCTTGCTAACACAGTTCTTCAATGCAAAACAACTCTCCAAAATTTTTTTTTTTTAGAAGAGATTTTATGTCAACATTCAAACTTCCAGATTTTGGTGTTGATTTAGGTAAACTAGCCAAATTCTTGCATGTCCCAAATAAAATGACGTGCTAGTGACTGGGGAAGACACGACACCACTGAACACATGATACAAATCCTCTCCAACTCTTCTGCAGTTACAGGAGTCAGTTGGAACAGCACACAGGAGGCTATAGATGGCAGCTTTGACAATGACACCGCTGATCAGACCAGGCCTAACTGAATTTTGTGTGGCTTTGAGGACTGAGGTTTTCTTATTTCTTTCCCTTCCATCAGGGGTAAAACATTCTCGAATCATCTCTCCACTGCATATGCCATGCTTATTTTTTCACCTCAGGGACACAGGCCTCTCTTTCCCCTCAGCCCTAATGTCTTCCATCGAGACCACAGTGAGGAAAGTGTCATGTGTCCCCATCCTGTCCCTCTTGGTCTAGTTTAGCAGAAAGAAGACAAGAGTCATAAGACCTGGATTGCCTACCTCGCTTGGTCACATAGCCACTGTGTCACCTTCAGCCGGATTCCAAACTTTCGTGAGTCTCTTTTCCCTTATTTATAAAATGGCAATAATCGTACCTTGAAATGTTGGTAGTTCAAATAAAATTATACTGTGAACAAAGGATAAATTCCCGTAAAAGCTTTTTGCCAAATGTAAAGTGCCTCTCTTTGCCTTGACCCATGTTGTTGCCTAGCATCTCTTTAGACAAATATCCTGATTAGTCATTTGTTTACTCTCACAAATATAGAGAAACGTCACCAGATCCTGTGGGTCTTACCTTAAAACACTTACAGAGTTTAAGTAGTTTCACTTTGATGCAGTGTCATCTGGCCACTGCTTACCTCTGTAAATTTATGTCTCTTTGGCTTATACCTCTTTAGCCACACTGGCTTCTGATATGTCCCTAACCATACCAAGGTCATTTCCATCCCACAGGCTTTACAGTATACACTTGCTTTGACTAGAACTCTCTTCCTCCTGCACAGCTGGATCCTTGTACCTTCACAGGACTAAGCTTATATGTCACCTTCTCAGAGACCCTTTCCTCAACTGCTTTATCAAAAAGAAATCTTTTTGTTTCATAATTCCTTATCACAGTAGCCTCTATATTTCCTTCATACAGCTGATCATAAACTATAATTATTCTTCTTGTCAATTGATAGCCAGTTTATTGTCTGCTGCCAGTAAAAAGTGAGCTCCGTGAGGGTGGGGGCCATTTCCTCTCTAGATTTAAGAATAAAGCTCAGTAAAGTAGGCGTTCATTCTGGCAAAACCATGCTGGTGCTTGGACCCTAAGGCCGTGATGGGGGTCAGTTGAGTGAGAAATTTAAATCCTCTTGTGGGCATCTATTTAGGAGGATACTGTCCTCTGGGAAATATTGTTAATATTTCTTCTTCTTCAACACCCTCAGCATCTATCATAGAGCCTGACACACAGCTAGGCCTTGCTATGTTTTGGTTTGGATAGAATGAAATCTGCCTCTGTTTTCTGAAATGGACTGGCAGATGAACACAGAGCTGCTCCCTTGAGCCCAGAGAGCTGGCATCTCATGACCTCTCCCCCCACCTCAGCAATTCAACCTTTGATGATGTGACACTCCTGGAAAGGCCTTCCTCTCCCCCTCACCCACTGCCTTGCACCGAATCCCCCTGAGTCTGTTGAAACACAGTAAGGGCTTTCCAACTTCTATACTACTTGCCGAAGGGAGTACTTATAAGAACTTCTTAAAAATAAAAATAATTGATGGTAATACTCATAATGTGTTAAAACATATAGTATAACATGTACCAGCCACTATTCCAAGAGCTTTGCACATTAGTTTTTGAATATTAACTCATTTGATCCTAACAATAACTCCATGAGGTAGGTTATAATTATTTCCTCCATTTTATAGCTAAGGAAACTGAGGCACTGAGGGGCTGAGGTCAGTGACAAGGCTGGGACATGAGCCTGGTCAGGCTGGCTCGAGGGACGCTGTGCTTAGCAATTCAGCTGTGAAAATTGCACTTCCTAAAGACAGATCTTTTGGACCTATCATTAGCCTTCCCTAAGCCAGATGGCATATTTATCCTCTAATTAAATGTTTAATTTTTTTACATAAGTAATGCATGACATAAATTCTTCTGTAAAGCAATTAACACCTTCAAATAAAGTAAAAGTCCCCCTTTAACCTCCTTTTATAGCCCTGAACTGCTTCTTCCTTCTCCATGGGTAGCCATTATACCCAGTTTTTTGTCTGTCCTTCCTAGCCTTTCCCTATGCATCTGCATGCACCTGTGTATTAACAGAAAATACAAACTATTGCTGTGGGGTTTTTTTCCCAATTATACGTAGAGAGCAACATGTATAAATAATTAAATCATTTAATTGTACATATTAAGCCCTTTCTCTGACAATACACATTTAGGTGGTCTTTTGCTAGCTGCAGGGCTGACGCTCAGCTGGGACACTGCAGTAGGGCTATACCTGTGGCTGACATTCTGAAACGCTTCTGTATCATTTGGTAAATAGTCTCTGCTGTTCTCCCAGGACCAGGACCAAAAATACATTCATGGGTCCACGAAAAATTTTTAATTTCTTTGAAAATCAGAAGAAAGAAATGAATATAATAATAATGACTTAATTCTGGGTACTGAGATTGTCGGTGATTTTTATATTCTTCTCAGTGCTTACCTATTTTTTCCAAACATCTACAATAAACATATGTTATGTGTGTAACAAGGGAGATGTTTTCAATTATGTTTACAACAACACATTGATGAGAATGGAAAATGCACATCCTATAATGTTAAAGAGCAAAAAGCAGAAATTAAACAATATATAAACACAATTTGACCCACTTAGGTATAGATGCATTATATACAAGAAAAACAATGGAAGAAAATATACTGTGCAAAGCCTTGAGTAGACATCTCTTAGTTGTGGGATTATAGGTGATTTTTCTTTTCTTTTCTTTTCTTTTTCCTGAATTTTCCAAGTTATTTTATAATGAAAGCGTATTATTGTTATAATCATAAAAAGTAAGAGTTAAAAAAATAATAATGACTTAAAAATGAATCTAGACAAGATGGATTTTTTTTCCTCTTTATACCAGCATAGCCATAAAAAATACTTTTGGTGTTTTATGTAGGACAGGGCCAACAAAGGCAAAAGTATCTTGAATAAATACCTAGGGCCCTGCCTCGTTCCTCTCCAGGATGCAGTAAGTACAGGGTCAATGCCTGGCAAAGCAGGGTCTTCCCAGGACCCATCCCATGTTTGGACTGGTGTCAGTTAGGACTGGTCAAGGCCATTCTCTATCTATGGGTGAACGTTTTTGAATATGACCAACATCCATGTTATTCTGAAGTGAAAAATGTGCTGCCTCATGCAAAGATATCTCTGATGCAAGCAGCCGAAATCGACACAAATGAGCCTAAGCAAAACCAAGCATGTGGGTGGGGGATCTAAAGCAGAGAGTGGTTAGGACAAGGAGGCCTGGAGGAGTTTCAGAAAACTTGCCAAGGAGCCAAGTGTCCATCCTTCTCGTCTCCAAGCCACGGGCCTCTCTGCTGCTTCCCTCCGCTTATCTGCTTCCACCCTCTCTCCCTTTGAACCATTTTCTCACTTCTCCTTTAGAGCTCTGCCATTAATGAGACTCACCTCCCACCCAGCAGCTTTGTTTCTCATTTCAAATTCCTACGTGAGACAGAATCGATTTCGCCTTGCTTATTAGGTCAGGTGCTTATCGCTCATCCAGTAAGCTAGGGCCAGAGGCCAAGGAAATGACAGCAGAGGGGGTGTGGGTGGTATTTGCCCACAACACTCCAAGATGTCAGTATCATCTCATCCCTTGATTATCCAGGCAACACACCCTTCTGCCCCCACATACAAAGCCATTGATGCCCCTGCTTAATGAGCCAACAGCCTTCTTGTACACAACTATAAATATAATCTCCCCATCCCCAGGGGGAGCAACACATAATTCCTTCCAGCTAATGAATGCAGAGGTCTGTCACAGGGCCAAGGCTCTTGGAATCCACTATCTCCTGATGATATTTGTTTCTGGGTCCAAAATAACTATTTGACAAATGATTAGCTAAATGATAAATTTAACCACCATATATAAAACAAATGTGGTAGAAATATTAAGTGTCATCAATTTTTGTATACTTTAGCAGCAAACAGAGAAGTACAGGCGGAGGTTATACACTAAAAGAACACTTTTACGCTGAATCATACAGAGGCAGTCTTTAGGAACGTTTCAGGTTTGTCTCAAAAATATTAAAGAATCAATTGCTCTCTCATAAAAGTTGACTTTTTTTTCAAAGTAACTTTCATACCTTCCTTGAACTTGCTTTAGCTTAGCCTCTTGGGAAATACTGTAATTTAGATTCTAAAGCCATCATGTTGTCTGTGATAATAGCATGAAAAGTCACTAATTTCTTCACTATCTTATGACCAAATCAACAAAACCTCAATGATTGCTGTAGGGAATCTGTGCTTTATTCTAGACATCCACTCAGGAAAGAGGACTGACCTGACATCGGAGGCTTTACTTCCCCTGACGGGTAGGTAGATTAAGAACTTGAGCTTCATGTTTACAGGGCTAACAAAACAAAGGCGGGAATGGGATGAGCATTTAATAATGACAGAACATAAATTTGGAGAATTTTTTTTTCTTCACATCTTTATTGGAGTATAATTGCTTTACAATGTTGTGTTAGTTTCTGCTGTAAAACAAAGTGAATCAGCTATATTCATACATATATCCCTATATCCCCTCCCTTTTGCGTCTCCCTCCCACCCTCCCTATCCCACCCCGCTAGGTGGTCACAAAGAGAACTTCGTTTTTGACTATAAATTAAAACCTAGGAGAATGACTCAAGTTGGCTGTAATATTCAGCAGAGTGGAATTGTTTTGTTAATTATCCATAGATATTTGAATATGATGCCCAATATTTCATAAGGAAGCAGTGTTTAATTTAAAACCTTGTACTTAAAAATGTTTATATCCCAATAGTGTATGGAATCTGCAACCTTACCAAAAAGATGAAGGTAGTACTTGAATATAATTTTTAAATATTTACTCAGATCATTTTCCATCCTGATCACAAACTGTTTATATACAGAAAATGTAACAATGACCAAAAAAAAAAATATTCCAGAGTGTCCTCACAACAGAGATAGTGCCACATAATTTTGTAATGAAGGGTAATGTTGTAAGGTTAAGTCTTGGGGGAAGTGTTCCTGTGTGTTTTCCCAGGAGGCTGGAATAAATATGGGGTTGTATATAACATTACTGTTAGACAACATGCGCTACAGTGACTTGGCACAAGACAGCTGGCTTACAGGTGCTCTGGCAAGTTGCACCGGGAAGGCTTTTCGTTTTGTATTTCTAATATTGTGTGCATGCAATGATTGTAATGTGTTCTTTTTTGTGCTGGGGTACACACTGCAGGCATTCCCTTTGGGCTATGCAGTTTGACTTTGAATGGGGTTTCTGGAAACAGGTGACAGTCCTATTTTCTTCCTTAAGAGGTCCTTTGTTGTGAGTTGTGCCAGGGATTGTCAGCTGGAGCAGCTCTCTTTACCTTTCAGTCAAAATTGAGGAGAGGAAACTTAAAGATAAAATGGACCAAAAAATTACCTTAGCAAAGCTTCAGCAGTGCCGCTCTGGTAAGATCATGCAGGCCAAGGCAAGTGGGTCACAAAGGATTAGCAAAACTTTTATAAACAAAGAGACAATTATGCATATTCTTAATAGCCTTTAATCCAAAAGTGTGCCAGTGTTTATTTCTGAATCTGATGTACACTGTTTTTGCTGGTGGAATGAAATAAGCCTGCACTGGAGGAGACAGTCCTGTAACGATATAGCCCAACGTGAACCACTGGGAATGTAGGAGAGGGCGTTTGCCTCACCTAGATGCCTGGCTGCTCTGTTGGGAATGAATCTGCTTGGAACTTGGCCATCTAAGGGCTGCTCTTCTAACACATGAAATGAAGAGAGGAGGGAGAAAAAAATAGCCTCCGGTACAACTGTGCTGAAATAACACTGTTGTTCGTTAGATTCTGACCATTCCCCGTAGTGCATTCTCGTTCGATGATGTAAAGTCGATCGGGTGTGGGAAGTCATACCATGAAGCACAGGAAATAGTTTAAATCTTTGGAAATGTTTTTCAGGTTAAATAAATGGGGAAATAACTCTAGCTAAAGTTGCCAACCACTTCAGAGTAATTTTTACTGGCAGATATTTGTTAATTGTTAGTGTTCCTCTGAAAACAGACACAACCAAGATATATTGGGGATAGCCTGCTCTCTGCGTGCAGAGTGTGTTTTTTTAAAGAGGCCGTGGTCACTTCATTGATTTCTCTCCGACTCAATTCAGACGTAGGCAGCCTTCTGTGAATCAATCAGTGAATTAGGCATGTCTGACAGATCAGATAGTGTTACTGGGATTTCTAGTTGGATGATGATAAGCAGGTGAGATTTTAGGGGTTTTTGCTAAACATCAACTGTTGCCTTCTATAAAACCAACAGACACATGTCCAACCTGCTTTGATGGAAATGTTGCACCTATTTTGTCAACGGTTCTCATAAGACGAATGCAAGGAAATCATGGGATGTTGGTTTTGATGACAAAATAGGAATTCAAATCAAGATAGAAAGTGAAGCTTACTGGCTAAAAATGCTTGAAAAGCTGTACTATTCTGTAAGGCAGAAGTAGCCAACATGCTTATTTTACATAAAACCCGCAGTTTGTATGTGACCCTCATGATCACCAACTATTGATGGTATAGATCTAGGAAAACCAGGCTTCTTGGCTTCTTTTTTCTCCTCTGTCTCTTCAGTTTCTAGACATTTGTCTCCTTGATCTCAAGAGAGTAAAGCAGGGAAGGCAAAGGAATTAATTTCCAGATACCCTTTTGATATAGGTCAGAATCTGAGCCAGTACTCTGTACATATCATTACTATCGTTTATGGCACATGTCATATCTACTCTATGTTAATGTTTCTATTAGCCCTACTAGTCTATTAGTTCCTTAATGGCACCAGATCATGTTCAACACTCTCTTCCTTGTATCTAGAGTATGGTCTATTAATAGCACACTCTTAATTAGTGATTATTGAATAATTAAATGAACAATGAAAGGTCAGTATAATGTTTAAAATATGGCTGAGTCAACCCATTGCCCATTACTATGTCTAAGTATGCTTAAAAAACAGTTTTATTGAGATATAATTCACGTATCATAAAATTTACTTTTTCAAAATGTGCAATTCAGTGGTTTTTAGTATATTCATAATGTTGTCCAAGTATCACCACTCTTTAACTCTTTAATTTTAGAACATTTTCATCATCTCAAAAAGAAACCTGGTGCCCATTAGCATTTGTTTTCCATACCGTCCTCTTCCCAGGCCCTAGCAACCAATAGTTTACTTTCTGTCCCTATCGATGTGCCTATTCTGGATATTTCATATAATTAGAATCCTAAGATATGTGGTCTTTTGTGGCTGGTTCTTTTCAGTTAGTATAATGTTTTCAAGGTTTATCCATTTTGTACTATGAATCAATACTTCATTTCTTTTTATGGCTGAATACCATACCATTGCATGTATTGATATATACCATGGTGTGTATCCATCCATCAGTTTATGGACATTTCAGTGACCACTAAGAATAATGCTGCTATAAACATTCATGTACAAGTGTTTGTGTGGTTTTCAGTTCTCTTGGGTATATACCAAGGAGTAAAATTACTGGGTCAAATTATAACTCTATTTTTAACTTTTTGAGGAACTGACAAACTGCTTTCCAAAACAGCTGCATCATTTTACAGTCCCACAGTGCATGAAGATTCACATTTTTCCACATCTTCACCAGTACTTGTTATTGTCTGTTGTTTTGAGTTTAGCCATCCTAGTGTATGTGAAGTGGTATCTCATTGTGGTTTTGACTTGCATTGGTTTTAACTTCCTGTGACTAATAATGTTGTGCATCTTTCCATGTACTTATTGGCCATTCGATTATCTTCTTTGGAGAAATGTCTATTTGTATCTTTTGCCCATTTAAAAAATTGAGTTATTTGTTCTTTTATTGTTTAGTTGTAAGAGTTCTTTATATCTTCTGTATACAAGTTCCTTATCAGATATATGATTTTAAAATATTTTCTCCCAATCTGTGGGTTACCTTTTCGCTTTCTTGATGGCATCCTTTGAAGCACAGAAGTTTTTCATTAATGAAGTCCAAATGCATCTAGTTTTTCCTTTGGTTTCTATGCTTTGGTTGTCATATCTAAGAAACTATTCACTAAATCAACATCACAAAGGTTTACACCTAAGTTTTCTTGTAACGCTTGTGTAGTTTTATCTCTTAGATTTAGGTCTTTAATTCGCTTTGAGTTAATTTTTGTATTTGGTGTGAGGTAGGAGTCTAAGTTCATTCTTTTTCATGCAGTTATCCAGTTGTCCAAGTATGCTTTTAACATATAGTGAATGTGTCAGCAGAAGTTGAGTGGTGTTTGAAAACATAATAATAAAACCTCAATACTTCATACTATACCACACTCAAAACTAATGATAATTTGGTAATTGACTTTTTGTGTTAGTTATAAAGAAAAGCTTTACCCAGAAAATTATCAATAAACAGAATATCACAGAGGAATGCTAGTATACTTAGGAAATTCTTCTGAAAATCATTAATTGCATCCATTCACTCTCAAATGTTATTTGTAATATTTATATTCTTTTATTTTAAAAATTGTTGAACATTTTTGGATTAGTTGAGCTTTTTGAATTGTAAAGAACGAAGATGTTCATCATTATCTTTAATAAAAAAGGAGTTTACTGAAACGAATCTGCAAAACTCTCAGAATCCGAGTCTGGTGCCCACATCCTTAAGAGGGCTCTTTGTTTCTCAGTTCAGGTTTGAGAAGGAAGGAAGGCTTTTTGGTGCAATAAGATATAAAGCTATGTAGGAAGGAGATTAGCTCCCCATGGAGGAATGTCCTATTTTTTTTTCTTTAGATATCTCATCCTGAGACCAGAGTACTTTAATGGCTGTCCGCTTCTCTTGGATCCAACCTCAGGGATAAAAGCATTCCCATTCTAGCAATGGAAATGGAGCTCAGAGGGTAAGCAGGACTCATAACTTAGAAGGTGTGCTTCATGGGAAGGACAAGTCATGAAAAAGACCAAGAGCTGTGGAGAGACTACAAGGGAGGTGTTCTCTACCCTTAGGGAGTGGCCATGTGTGACACCCTGAAAGGCTGCAACTAGCGTCCCAGGATGTAGAAAGAATGGGAACACTAGACCTGACTTATTCCCACTTTCCCAACTCTGTATGGGTTCAATCTTATTATTTGATGCTAGAGTAAGAAATCACTGGTCAGATTTGGGGGGTTTGTATGTGTCTGCCTGACTTGTTTTTTATGTATACAGAGACGTGGGAGGGGCCGATAGTGTGAGAGGTGATGTACCTTCCCCTTCTGATCAGCCTGGATGCTTAAACTCCATCAGTGAGCTGTGCAAAGAGAGGCATTAGCCAACCAAATAGTCACGCTCCTCCCCCACCCCACTGACTGTTCTTCCTGCCTTCCATACCCCTTGTCTCTGAGTTAAGGGGCACTATGCCTGGGTTACATCAAGACATCTGGGAAATTGACTACTTTCTTTGTGACTTGCATGTCTGTTTCTTACTAAACTGCTTCATTTTCTTCTTCCTTCTGACTTTGCCTCCTCACCCTCTCCTTGATGTAACTTCTCTAATTCAGATTCTGCATGCTTTGGTTTCCTCAAAATAGCTTGGCATATCACCTGTCACCCCTGACTCTTCTTCATAGCCCCTAGACCCTTTCTTTCAACTTCAGTTCTCATGGCTCATTTCCAATTCCTGCAAGAGAGAATCAGGTTGGTCCAGCTCAGCCTTTCACCAGACAACCTCACGTATGTCTCATCCGCTGTTAGACTGGTGGTCTTTGGCACTCTACCTTACAGTGTTATGGCTGGGTCTTAGGCTCATGTGCCTTACAGTTGGCCATCTAAAGGCCAAAGTCGAGGATTGACCATCTAGAAGAACCTGTGAATATGGAAAGCGCTATGATTTTCAAATTTAGAAGTTGCCTACTATGGGATAGAAAACGAATATGTTTAACTTCTGAGGGAGTATATATAAACGAATGTAGACACATTCTGTTCTTTCATAAAAATAACACTCAGTAACTTGCTCATTCAAATTCACTAATAGAAACATTTCACACATTCTCCAATGAGTACCAATTAGTGATATTCTTATATCTTTAGGAGCTTAGTTGTTTTACCCACTCATATTCTTTAATATTATAGAATTGGGACTCTGTGTTTTTTGCTTTTTCTCTAATGTTCCTATGCAAAGGCTCACTTTTTTCTTTTCTTTCCTATGTTAAGAAGTTCTTTTAGTGGTCAAAGAATGTTATGGGCTGGGCTTCCCTGGTGGCACAGCGGTTGGGATTCCGCCTGCTGATGCAGGGGACACGGGTTCGTGCCCTGGTCCGGGAGGATCCCACATGCCGCGGAGTGGCTGGGCCCGTGAGCCATGGCCGCTGGGCCTGCGCGTCTGGAGCCTGTGCTCCGCAACGGGAGGGGCCACAGCAGTGAGAGGCCCACGAACCGCAAAAAAAAAGAATGTTATGGGCTGAATTGTGTACCCGCTACCAGACTCATATGTTGATGCCCTAACCCCCAAAATGTCTGTATTTGGAGATGGGGCCTTTAGGGAGGTAATTAGATTAAATGAGATCATAAGTATGGAGCCCTAATGTGATAGATTGGTGTCCTTATTAGAATAGGAAGAAACACCAGTGCCCTCTTTCTTTCCTCGTGCACACACAGAGGAGAGACCAAGTAAGGACAGAGCAAGAAGATAGTCATCTACAAGCAAGAAAGAGAGGTCTCACCAGAAACTGACCCTGACAGCACCTTGGTCATGGACTTATAGTCTCCAGAACTGTGAGAAAACAAATATATGTTGTTTAAGCCACCCAGTATGTGGTATTTAGTTGGGACAGGCCTAGCCGACTAATACACAGAGTGAAGCAAATGTTGATGAGTTCAGTTCTACTTACCTCTAACGCTGAACTCAGTTTTATTTTTGCCCTAGTGCTATGAACTGAGCTTATTGAATCATTTGTTTACATGCTCATTGGCAACCCTCTTTCCCCCTTTACCATGTAAACTCCACGAGAGAGGACTTACCTATCTTGGTCACTGCTCTACTCCTAGGCACACAGTAAACAGATATGTATTTACTAAGTGAATGCATTAATGATGAAATCGTTTTGGTACACCTTTATGAATGAGAACGTGGGAGATGTTTTTCCCCAAATGTTAATATTTGGCCCAACTGATCATTCTCTTTTTCTCATGATGCTTTCTACATTTGGCTTTTAGGAAGCCATGTACTCCTAATTTTCTCTTTTGCCTGAAGGCCTGTTCCATCTCCTTTTCCTTTACTAGCTCCTCTTATTCCTGGATGTAAAGATTGGAGTTTCATGTCTCAGTCCTGTTCTCCATCTCTTCTGATGGAAGATGCCATATTGAATAGTGATTAAAGCACAGATTCTTGAACTTGATTGCCTGGGTTCAAATTCTGGCTCCACTCCTGAAACAGCATGAGTTTAGGCAAGTGAAGTCATTTCTCTGTGCCTCACCATCCTCATTCGTGAAATGGGGATTGTAGGTATCTCAAAGTATTGTTGCGAGAGTTAAATGTGTAAAACACATGGTGCCTGGCATATAGAATGCATTTAACAAATTTTAGATATAATTATTTTTTATATTAATATCATCTTTTGTCATCTACAGTCTCTAGATGATTTTATCTAATCCCATGGCTTTAATAGCCCTGAACTGTCTCTGAGCTCCAGGCTCATATAACCATCATATATCCAACTGTGGTAGGTGGAATTCTAAGGTAGCCCCAGGATTCCTGTCCCCTGGTGTACACACCCTGTATAATCTCCTCCTCTTGAGTGTGGGTGGATCTTGTGAATATGGTGTGGTATCACTCCTGTTATTAGGGTAGTAATCAGTTGACTTTGAGATAATCAAAAGGGAGATTATTTTAAGGGGGCCTGACCTAATCAGGGGAGCCTTTAAAAGAAGGTGAAACATTAAAGGTGCACTCCTCCTGGCCTGGAAGAAAGCAGACAGCGATGGTGTGGACCGCCCATGGGAGCCACGTGGTGAGGACTGAGGGCAGCCGCAGGGAGCTAAGAGCCAGCAAGAAAACGGGGGCCTCGGTCCTACAGCTGCAAGGAAATGGATTCTGCCAACAACCAGTGAGCTTGGAAGAGGCTCCCAAGCCTCAGATGAGAATCACAGCCCTGGCCGCCACCTTGATTTCATCCTGGTGAGCCCCTGATCAAGTGACCCAGCTCACCCGGCTCTGGAATTCTGATGTACAGAAACTGAGAGATAATAAACGGTGTCGTTCTAAGCTGCTGAATATGTGGTACTCTGTTACACAGCAACAGGAAATGCGTATACCAATTGCCAAGTTTACTTCTCTACATCAGTGCGGAGGAAGAATCTCACACTTTACACATCCAAAAGGAACTCTGGATTTCTTTCCACCCTGCTACATTTTCCTCTTTGCAGTTAAGTTGCTCAGGCCTAAAAACTAGGATGATCCTTGATGCCTCTGCTTCCCTCAGAGCCCACCTACAATTCATTAGCAAATCCTATAGGATCTCTCATCAAAATGTATCCTGTATCCGACGGCTTCTCATCACCTCCCCTATAGCCATCTCGGCCCAAGCCACCTCCACCATTTGTCTGGACCCCTGCGATAGCATCTGACTGTTTTCCCTGTTCATGCAGTAACTCTATCACTGCAGCCACAGCAAGTGTTGGAATGTACCTCAGGCCATGTCACTCTGTGCAGGATACACCAATGACTTTTCATGGCACTCAGAATAAAATCCAGACTCCTTACCATGACCTCAAGGCTGTGCATGATTTGGTCCCTGGCTACTTCTCTGATCTCACTTCCTACCACTATTTCCCTCATTGTGCTTCAGCTACATTGGTCTTTCTGCTTTTCCTTTATGATGCCAAGTAAGGTTGTATTCCAGAACCTTTATAATTGTTTTTCCCTTTCCCTGGAACATTCTGCCCCATGTCTTGCATGACTCCTTCCCTTGCTTCATGAGCCCAAATGGTACCTCCTCCAGTAGCCTTCCCTGATTGCCTTATCTAAAATAGCTGGCCCCTCCTGCCTCCCATCACTGCCTATTTGTCTTTATCTCACTTCACTCTCCTGGCATGGTTTCATGTGCCATGTTCTCTATTTGTTAGCTTGTTTATTGCCTGTCTACACTCTTAGAGTATAAGGTCCACAAGGGCAAGGACTTTGACTTATCACTCAGTCCTCAGGACTTACAACAGTGTCTGGCGCTTAAATAACCTTTATTGAATTAAGAATATAGAAAAATATTTGATAAGTTTACATTAAAAGCACAATTGAAAATTCTGTCTTTTCCAAGAAAATGCTGATCGTGACACCTGTTAAAAACAGGAATTGAGAAAACATACATTTTTGAACTGAGAAATATTTGTGCTATCACATTTCATGGTGTTTTAGAGAAGTTTAATGCTATTAAAAAATGCTAATGATATTGCTGGTGCCGTTTTTGCTGATGTAAGGTTATGGGGCTTGAACTTCAAGACAAAACGTTATTCTCATGATGTTCTCTTTGCCTTTTCTTTTCTTTTCTTTCTCTCTGTCTCTCTCTCTCTCTCTCTCTGTTTTTTGGCAGGGAATAGGTGATTTCGGTAATCCAAATGCTGAAATCTAAATTCTAGCCCTGATCCAGACAGACATGAAAATGGGGCTGTGATGAGACCATGTCCTAGGTCAAATACAAACTGCCTTCGTAATCAATGGCAAACAGAGCTAGAAAATATCCAAAATGTATGTGACCCGGAAAATAGGGTTGTTTAGAGCTCATCTCATATTTTAGATATCTAGAGGGATCACAAGTTCAAAGTTTCAGCACAACCAATAGATGCCATTACAATGAAGTTTGAGATTTTGGAAAGTTTTTCCCAGTATAAAAAGAGCTTAAGTGATCCAAGATGTATCAGTGTTTAAGGCCAAATTTCCAGGTTTACAATTATCAGTTCACATGTAGGGGCGTATTCATCCCTTTTCTTCCTTCTCAAAATGAAGCTTATTTTAAAGACATTGGTAAATAATCTCCACCAGGCTAAGAATGAGTTAGCTTCCCTGCAGTGTAGAAAATGGCATATTGATTATGAAGAAAGCCAAGGCAATATGGGTGCTCTTTTCCATCTGACATCTTAGGTTTCTACTGTTTCAAAACACTCATATCTGCTCAAATAATGCACTCGTTTCTTTTTCCCTAGCAGGTCATCTCCTCGTCAACTTGAGGCTTTTTAAACAACATAAATATCTTTAAATTTATAAAAAAAAATGTTTATTGTAATTTAGCATGGTTTAATCAAGCAAGTCAAATTCAAATGCCTTCTAAATTATCTTGAAAGAGAATAAAATACAATGTAAATTTTTTTAAGCTTTAAGATAGATATGAAAATATATACTGTTTACTAAAAAGGGTCTTTTTTGAACTCTAGTCAAGTATGGAAGTATGCTGTGAATTAAAAATCTGATCTGATAAAATGACACATAAATATTTTAGCAGGAATTTTGGTCCTAATGCCCAGGAGATGGTTGTAAATCTGCCTGTAATACAAAGCTCTCTCTCTCTTTTGACAAGTTCAGAGAGCCAACTATTTGGGTATTAAAAACTCCTGCCCAGATTACTGTTAATGCTAATCCTGTTGGAATTACTGAATAAGTATGATTTTATCCCTTTTATAATATCATAGCTGTATGACTGTTATATTGCATGTCTGCACCCTGACTAGATTCTGGCTTCTTCCATTGTACACATGGATAGAAATTATGGTCTGTTTCTCATGAAGTTGGGTTTAGTTCAGTTGAATGAACATTATAAAAGAATTATTTCTTTTTAGTGAATGTCTGTGTCATGCCCACGGCCTAAAACAAAACAAAACAAAACAAAAGAAACAAACCTTTAATTTTAGTTAGACACGGAGGCAGGCTGATATGTTTTTTTTTTAAATTTGTTTATTTACTTTTGGCTGTGTTGGGTCTTTGTTGCTGCGCGGGCTTTCCCTAGTTGTGGTGAGCAGGGGCTACTCTTTGTTGCGGTGCGCGGGCTTCTCATTGTGGTGGCTTCTCTTGTTGCAGAGCACAGGCTCTAGGCATGTGGGCTTCATTAGTTGTGGCACACAGGCTCAGTAGTTGTGGCTCGCGGGCTTAGTTGCTCCACTAAGCATGTGGGATCTCCCCGGACCAGGGCCCGAACCCATGTACCCTGTATTGGTAGGCAGATTCTTAACCACTGCACAACCAGGGAAGACCATGAGATATACATATATATATATATATATATATATATATATATATATTACATCTTGATTGCAGTATAATTGCTTTACAATGGTGTGTTAGTTTCTGCTTTATAACAAAGTGAATCAGTTATACATAGACATATGTCCCCATATCTCTTCCCTCTTGCGTCTCCCTCTCTCCCATCCTGCCTATCCCACCCCTATATGTGGGCACAAAGCACCAAGCTGTACTCCCTGTGCTATGCGGCTGCTTCCCACTAGCTATCTATTTTACATTTGGTAGTGTATATGTATGTCCATGCCACTCTCTCACTTTGTCCCAGCTTACCCTTACCCCCTCCCTGTATCCTCAAGTACATTCTCTAGTAGGTCTGCGTCTTTATTCCCATCTTGCCCCTAGGTTCTTCAAGACCATTTTTTTTTTTTTTTAGATTCCACATATATGTGTTAGCATACGGTATTTGTTTTTCTCTTTCTGACTTACTTCACTCTGTATGACAGTCTCTAGGTCCATCCACATCACTACAAATAACTCAGTTTCGTTTCTTTTTATGGCTGAGTGATATTCCATTGTATATATGTGCTACATCTTCTTTATCCATTCATCTGTTGATGAACACTTAGGTTGCTTCCATGTCCTGGCTATTGTAAATAGAGCTGCAATGAACATTGTGGTACATGACTCTTTTTGAATTATGGTTTTCTCAGGGTATATGCCCAGTAGTGGGATTGCTGGGACGTATGGTAGTTCTATTTGTAGTTTTTTAAGGAGCCCTCATACTGTTCTCCATAGTGGCTGTATCAATTTACATTCCCACCAATAGTGCAAGAGAGTTCCCTTTTCTCCACACCCTCTCCACCATTTATTGTTTGTAGATTTTATGATGATGGCCATTCTGACCAGTGTGAGATGATATCTCATTGTAGATTTGATTTGCATTTCTCTAATGATTAATGATGTCGAGCATTCTTTCATGTGTTTGTTGGTAATCTGTATACCTTCTTTGGAGAAATATCTATTTAGGTCTTCTGCGCATTTTTGGATTGGCTTGTTTTTTTTTTGGATATTGAGCTGCATGAGCTGCTTGTAAATTTTGGAGATTAATGCTTTGTCAGTTGCTTCATTTGCAAATATTTTCTCCCATTCTGAGGGCTGTCTTCTCGTCTTGTTTATGGTTTCCTTTGCTGTGCAAAAGCTTTGAAGTTTCATTAGGTCCATTTTTTTATTTTTGTTTTTATTTCCATTTCTCTAGGAGGTGGGTCCAAAAGGATCTTGCTGTGATTTATGTCATAGAGTGTTCTGCCTATGTTTTCCTCTAAGAGTTTGATAGTGTCTGGCCTTACATTTAGGTCTTTAATCCATCTTGAGTTTATTTTTGTATTTGGTGTTACAGAGTGTTCTAATTTCATTCTGTTACATGTAGCTGCCCAGTTTGCTCAGCACCACTTATTGAAGAGGCTGTCTTTTCTCCATTAAATATTCTTACCTCCTTTATCAAGGATAAGGTGGCCATATGTGCATGGGTTTATCTCTGGGCTTTCTATCCTGTTCCATTGATCTATACTTCCGTTTTTGTGCCAGTACCATACTGTCTTGATTACTGTAGCTTTGTAGTACAGTCTGAAGTCAGGGAGCCTGATTCCTCCAGCTCTGTTTTTCTTTCTCAAGATTGCTTTGGCTACTCGGGGTCTTTTGTGTTTACATACAAACTGAAATTTTTTGTTCTAGTTCTGTGAAAAATGCCATTGGTACTTTGATAGGGATTGCACTGAATCTATAGATTGCTTTGGGTAGTAGAGTCATTTTCACAATGTTGATTCTTCCAATCCAAGAACATGGTATTTCTATCCATCTGTTGGTATCATCTTTTTTTTTTTTTTTTTTTTTGCGGTACGCAGGCCTCTCACTGTTGTGGCCTCTCCCGTTGCAGAGCACAGGCTCCGGAAGCGCAGGCTCAGCAGCCATGGCTCACGGGCCCAGCTGCTCTGCGGCATGTGGGATCTTCCCGGACTGGGGCACGAACCCATGTCCCCTGCCTCAGCAGGCGGACTCTCAACCACTGCGCCACCAGGGAAGCCCTGTTGGTATCATCTTTAATTTCTTCATCAGTGTCTTATAATTTTCTGCATAGAGGTCTTTTGTCTCCTTAGGTAGGTTTATTCCTAGATAGTTTATTATTTTTGTTGCAATGGTAAATGGGAGTGCTTTCTTAATTTCACTTTCAGATTTTTCATCATTAGTGTATAGGAATGCAAGAGATTTCTGTGCATTAATTTTGTATCCTGCTGCAATCAATTCATTGATTAGCTCTAGTAGTTTTATGGTAGCATCTTTAGGATTCTCTATAGTATCATGTCATCTGCAAACAGTGATAGCTTTACTTCTTCTTTTCCGATTTGGATTGCTTTTGTTTCTTTTTCTTCTCTGATTGCTGTGGCTAAAACTTCCAAAACTATGTTGAATAATAGTGGTGAGAGAGGGCAACCTTGTCTTGTTCCTGATCTTAGTGGAAATTATTTCAGTTTTTCACCATTGAGGACAATGTTGGCAGTGGGTTTGTCATATATGGCCTTTATTATGTTGAGGAAAGTTCCCTCTATGCCTACTTTCTGGAGGGTTTTTATCATAAATGGGTGTTGAATTTTGTCAAAAGATTTCTCTGCATCTATTGAGATGATCATATGGCTTTTCTCCTTCAGTTTGTTAATATGGTGTATCACATTGATTGATTTGCGTATATTGAAGAATCCTTGCATTCCTGGGATAAACTCCACTTGATCATGGTGTATGATCCTTTTAATGTGCTGTTGGATTCTGTTTGCTGGTACTTTGTTGAGGAGTTTTGCATCTGTGTTCAGCAGTGATATTGGCCTTTTCTTTCTTTGTGAAATCTTTGTCTGGTTTTGGTGTCAAGGTGATGGTGGCCTCGTAGAATGAGTTTGGGAGTGTTCCCCCCTCTGCTATATTTTGGAAGCATTTGAGAAGGATAGGTGTTAGCTCTTCTCTAAATGTTTGATAGCATTCCCCTGTGCAGTCATCTGGTCCTAGGCATTTGTTTGTTGGAAGATTTTTAATCACAGTTTCAATTTCAGTGCCTGTGATTGGTCTGTTCATATTTTCTATTTCTTCCTGGTTCAGTCTCAGAAGGTTGTGCATGTCTAAGAATTTGTCAATTTCTTCCAGGTTGTCCATTTTATTGTCATAGAGTTGCTTGTAGTATAATCTCTCATGATCCTTTGTATTTCTGCAGTGTCAGTTGTTACTTCTCCTTTTTCATTTCTAATTCTATTGATTTGAGTCTTCTCCCTTTTTTTCTTGATGAGTCTGGCTAATGGTTTATCAATTTTGTTTATCTTCTCAAAGAACCAGCTTTTGATTTTATTTATCTTTGCTATCATTTCCTTCATTTCTTTTTCATTTATTTCTCATCTGATCTTTATGATTCTTTCCTTCTGCTAACTTTGGGGTTTTCTTGTTCTTCTTTCTCTAATTGCTTTAGGTGTAAGTTTAGGTTGTTTATTTGAGAAGTTTCTTGTTTCTTAAGGTAGGATTGTATTGCTATAAACTTCCCTCTTAGACCTGCTTTTGCTGCATCCCATAGGTTTTGGGTCATCGTGTTTTCATTGTCCTTGTTTCTAGGTATTTTTTGCTTTCCTCTTTGATTTCTTCAGTGATCTCTTGGTTATTAAGTAGTGTATTGTATAACCTCCATGTGTTTGTACTTTTTACAGATTTTTCCCTCTAATTGAGATCTAGTCTCAGAGCGTTGTGGTCGGAAAAGATACTTGATATGATTTCAATTTTCTTAAATTTACCAAGGTTTGATTTGTGACCCAAGATATGATCTATCCTGGAGAATGTCCCATGAGCACTTGAGAAGAATATGTATTTTGTTGTTTTTGGATGGAATGTCCTATAAATATCAGTTAAGTCCATCTTGTTTAATGTATCATTTAAAGCTTGTATTTCCTTATTTATTTTAATTTTTGATGACCTGTCCATTGGTGAAAGTGGGGTCTTTACGTCCCCTACTATGATTGTGTTACTGTCGATTTCCCCTTTTATGGCTGTTGGTATTTGCCTTATGTATTGAGGTGCTCCTGTGTTGGCTGCATAAATATTTACAATTGTTATATCTTCTTCTTGGGTTGATCCCTTGATCATTATGTAGTGTCCTTCTTTGTCTCTTGTAATAGTCTTTGTTTTAAAGTCTATTTTGTCTGATATGAGAATCGCTACTCCAGCTTTCTTTTGATTTCTATTTGCATGGAACATGTTTTTCCACCCCCTCACTTTCAGTCTGTATGTGTCCCTAGGTCTGAAGTGGGTCTCTTGTAGACAGCATATACATGGGTCTCGTTTTTGTATCCATTCAGCCAGTCTGTGACTTTTGGTTGGAGCATTTAATCCATTTACATTTAAGGTAGTTACCAATATGTATGTTCCTATTCCCATTGTCTTAATTGTTTTGGGTTTGTTATTGTAGGTCTTTTCCTTCTCTTGTGTTTCTTGCCTATAGAAGTTCCTTTAGCATTTGTTGTAAAGTTGGTTTGGTGGTGCTGAATTCTCTTAGATTTTGCTTGTCCATAAAGGTTTTAATTTCTCCCTTAAATCTGAATGAGATCCTCGCTGACTAGAGTAATCTTGGTTGTAGCTTTTTCTCCTTCATCACTTTAAATATGTCCTGCCACTCCCTTCTGGCTTGCAGAGTTTCTGCTGAAAGATCAGCTGTTAACCTTATGGGGATTCCCTTGTGTGTTACTTGTTGTTTTTCCTTTCCTGCTTTTAATATTTTTTCTTTGTATTTGATTTTTGATAGTTTGATTAATATGTGTCTTGGCGTGTTTCTCCTTGGATTTATCCTGTATGGGACTCTCTGCGCTTTCTGGACTTGACTGACTCTTTCCTTCCCCATGTTAGGGAAGTTTTCAACTATAGTCTCTTCAGGTATTTTCTCAGTTCCTTTCTTTTTCTCTTCTTCTTCTGGGACTACTATAATTCAAATGTTGGAGCGTTTAATATTGTCCCAGAGGCTTCTGAGACTGTCCTCAATTCTTGTCATTTTTTTTTCTTTATTCTGCTGTGCTCTAGTTAATTCCACTATTTTATCTTCCAGGTCACTTATCCATTCTTCTGCCTCAGTTATTCTGCTATTGATTCCTTCTAGAGAATTTTTAATTTCATTTATTGTGTTGTTCATCATTGTTTGCTCTTTAGTTCTTCTAGATCCTTGTTAAACGTTTCTTGTGTTTTCTCCATTCTATTTCCAAGATTTTGGATCATCTTTTCTATCATTATTCTGAATTCTTTTTCAGGTAGCCTGCCTATTTCCTCTTCATCTATTAGGTCTGGTGGGTTTTTGCCTTGCTCCTTCATCTGCTGTGTGTTTGTCTGTCTTCTCTTTTTGCTTAACATACTGTTTTTGGGGTCTCCTTTTCACAGGCTGCATGTTCGTAGTTCCCGTTGTTTTTGGTGTCTGTCCCCAGTGGCTAAGGTTGGTTCAGTGGGTTGTGTAGGCTTCCTGGTGGAGGGGACTAGTGTCTGTGTTCTGGTGGATGAGGCTGGATCTTGTCTTCCTGGTGGGCAGGTCCACCTCTGGTGGTGTGTTTTGTAGTGCCTGTGGCCTTGTTATTATTTTAGGTAGCCTCTCTGCTAATGGGTGGGGTTGTGTTCCTGTCTTGCTAGTTGTTTGGCATAGGGTTTCTAGCACTGTAGCTTGCTGGTCATTGAGTGGAGCTGGGTCTTGGCCTTGAGATGGACATCTCTGGGAGATTTTCGCCGTTTGATATTACTGGAGCTGGGAGGTCTCTTATAGACCAATGTCCTGAACTTGGCTCTCACACCTCAGTGGCACAGCCCTGATGCCTGGCTGGAGCACCAAGAGCCTGTCATTCACAGTGCTCAGAATACAAGGGAGAAAAGAAAGAAAGAAAGAAAGAAAGAAAGAAGAAGATAAAATAAAATAAAGTAAAATAAAATAAAGTTATTAAAATAAAAAATAATTATTAAGAAAAAATTTTTGAAAGTAAGAGAAAAATGGAGAGACAGAACCCTAGGACAAATGGTAAAAGCAAAGCAATACAGACAAAATCACGCACAGAAGCAGACACATACACACTCATAAAAAGAAAAAAAGGGGAAAAATATATATATATCGTAGCTCCCAAAGTCTGCCTCCTCAATTTGGTATTCGTTGTCTATTCTGGTATTCCACCAATGCAGGGTTAATCAAGTTGATTGTGGAGCTTTAATCCGCTGCTCCTCAGGATGCTGGGAGAGATTTCCCTTTCTCTTCTTTGTTCTCACAGCTCCCAGGGGCTCAGCTTTGGATTTGGCCCCGCCTCTGCGTGGAGGTCGCCAGAGGGTGTCTGTTCTTCGCTCAGACAGGACGGTGTTAAAGGAGCAGCTGATTCGGGGGCTCTGGCTCACTCAGGCCGGGGGGAGGGAGGGGTACGGAGTGTGGGGCGAGCCTGTGGCGGCCGAGGCCGGCGTGACATTGCACCAGCCTGAGGCGCGCCGTGCGTTCTCCCGGGGAAATTGTCCCTGGATCACGGGACCCTGGCAGTGGCGGGCTGCACAGGCTCCCCAGAAGGGAGGTGTGGAGAGTGACCTGTGCTCGCACACAGGTTTCTTGGTGGAGTCAGCAGCCGCCTTAGCATCTCATGCCCTTCTCTGGGGTCCGCACTGATAGCCGTGGCTCACGCCCGTCTCTGTAGCTCATTTAGGCAGTGCTCTTCATCCCCTCTCCTCGCGCACCAGGAAACATAGGCAAGAAAAAGTCTCTTGCCTCTTCGGCAGGTCCACACTTTTTCCTGGACTCCCTCCCGGCTAGCTGTGGTGCACTACCCCCTTCATGCTGTGTTCACGCCGCCCACCCCAGTCCTCTCCCTAGGATCCGACCTCCGAAGCCTGAGCCTCAGCTCCCAGCCCCCGCCTGCCCCGGTGGGTGAGCAGACAAGCCTCTCGGGCTGGTGAGTGCTGGTCGGCACCGATCCTCTGTGTGGGAATCTCTCCGCTTTGACCACTGCACCCCTGTTGCTGCGTTCTCCTTGTGGCTCTGAAGCTCCCCGCCTCCACCATCCGCAGTCTTCGCCCGCGAAGTGGCTTCCTAGTGTGTGGAAACCTTTCCTGCTTCACAGCTCCCTCCCGCTGGTGCAGGTCCCGTCCCTATTCTTTTGTCTGTGTTTTTTCTTTTTTCTTTTGCCCTACCCAGGTATGTGGGGGAGTTTCTTGCCTTTTGGGAGGTCTGAGGTCTTCTGCCAGCGTTCAGTGGGTGTTCTATAGGAGCAGTTCCACGTGGAGATGTATTTCTGATGTATCTGTGGGGAGGAAGGTGATCTCTGTTTCTTACTCTTCCGCCATATTGAAGCTCCTCTCCCATTGTTTTAACCTCCCCCTTTCCCCTGATATTTTTAAGATAACAGAAATCTGTATTGACCAGAAACAGACCTGGTTCAAATAATCAAAGCTTCAGTCAACAGAGTGGCTAAAGGACTAGGGATGTCTAAGAACTTTCTAAATTGCACTCGTCTCGTACCGTAACAGTTGTTCTAGAGGAGATGAAAGTGATATGGACCTCCAGGAACTAACAGGCGGGGATGAAATGTTCACAAATAGACCAACAGAAGATTACCAGCAATTTACTCCTCATCACCTTCCCATCCCACACATTTCATGGATGAATAAAGAGCTATTCCTTACTGTATCTTGCTATTTGTAACAAAATCTGCCCAAATTAGTTTACAGTTTACCCTGCAGGTTTATAACCACAATAAAATATGTTCAGATATGATGAGATATAGCAATAGTAATCCATAGTGTTCAAATGGAATCATTGGCTTAAAATGCTTCAGAACTCAGTGCTTCCCTATTATTTTCTCATTCATCTTCATACCACTCCTGTGAGCAGGTGGAAGATATGATATCTATTTGACAAATATAGTCACTGATGCAAGGAGAGAGCCAAAGATTTTCAAAACGTCACCAAAGAAATCCAAGTAGGGAAATGGCAGCAGAATTCAGATTTAATGACTCCCTTAATATTGCTATGCCCACGATGGTACAGTCCATTGAACTTCACAGTTAAAAGAAAATATCTTTTGGAGTACAAACTCGTGGTTAGCAGTGGGGAGAGGAAAAACGGGAAGGGCAATATAGGGGTAGGGGATTAAGAGGTACCCACTATTATGTATAAAATAAATAAGCAACAGGATATACTGGGCAGCACAAGGAATATAGCTAATATTGTATAATAACTATAAATGGGGTATAACCTTAAAAAATTGTGAATCACTATGTTGTATACCTGAAACTTAAGTAATACTGTATATCAATTTTGCCTCAATTAAAAAAAACTACCGTAGATGACTCCTCAAGACTTACTTCTCTCAACTAAGCTTTCAATGAGTTCAACATTAGAAAAATAAAAAAAAAGAAAGAAAGAAAGTAAATATCTTTATTTACTGGAATAGAAACAGAACAGGCACCCTGAGCTTATGTTGGCCTGTTTTATGAGAGGAACTTTGTTTTCTATTTCTTACAGGGGACCTTGAAAGTCTTCCTTACGGAATTTGCTTTTTAATGATGTAAAATGTTCTTTTTTAGAATTAAAATGTGCACAGTTGGGCGATTTAGGAAATTTAGATCATTAAAGTGTCACTGTATGCACTTGTGGTTATCCAGGCCCTCACCCTCACATCTGGTGACCAACTCCACTGAACTCAGCACATAGCATACTCACAGCTTCCCCAATAATTCCTCTTAAATCATTTCTGAGTTCAAGACCTTTCATTGATGTTTTATTGCAAAATGCCACATCTTAACTAATAAAGTTGGTCATCAGGACTCTCCCTCCACTAACTCTCCTTCTCCACCCATATCTCTCATTCATTCATTCATTCATTCAATGAATATTCATTGGTTATCTATGTATATGAGGCACTGTTTTAGCCCCCTGTTATCCAAAGTCATGTAAACCAAGTCTTTCATCCCTAGAGGAATTCACACTTTTGAAAAGGGAAACTAAACAATGATTTAACAATGAAACAAGTGAAATAATGCCTAGGGAGTATGACAGGGTTGTGTCTATATAAAAAAAAGTAGATAATTATCTTGAACGAAATTTATAATATTGAAGGTAAAAAGGATTTGGTAAAAAGATTTAGGCTTGTTTGTCATAGAGAAGAATCAAAAAAGTATTGTAAGCAACTCTACTAGAATGAGAAATGGGTTAAATAATTACAGTACATTCATAGATTAGAATATTAGGCAGTTTGAAGTATTCTGCTCCTAACCTCTTCACAGCCTTTCTAGGAGTGAGATGGAATCTGCTTCGACCCCTACCACCAGTTTCTCTACCAGGTGCAGCGCATGGAGTGTCTGATGATGGATTTCTATAGGACCTCTTCCTGGCATGGTGAAGGCTTTCACAATGCCCCTACTTTCTATTTCTTGCCCATGAGCTTTCTGGGAGTTGTAGTCTTTGGTGTGCTTAAGGGGACTCAGACGTGCGCTATTCTTCCTCCCACAAAAAATAACAATCACTTGGCATAAGGATGGTTCCTCAATTTTGTGTTTGGATTGACTGAAAAACAGAAAAAGTGTTCTCTTATGGACTCCTAGGTAAGCATGATCATTCTTCCATCCAGCTCCATCAGTTTTCTTTAAAGTGGAAATTCGTCTCAAATTCTGACAATAACTTGACTGATAGTACTGTTTTTCACCACAGTTGTTGGTTTTCATCTTTCTTTTCCCTTTCTTCTGAATCGCCATAGGTATTTTAGAGGGAAGTTTAGTAAAAGCTTTTTCAGGGACCCATGCCAGCAGTATTTAAAACCTGTTTGATTTGGCTTGTACAATTTTAAAAAATTCCTTCAGGCCAGACATCAATTCTCCACTTTGCCATAGTTTTGACCACTTCCTACTATCTAAAAGTGACTTATTCACTTATTTAAATTACCTTCCTGGCCATTGAAGCTATCAGTGTTTGCCATCCCTACTTTATAGGCATAATAACAATGGGGAAAAAAAATCACCTGGACAGGTATTACACTGGTAGAGGGGATTGCTAACGTTTCCAACTTAGAAATCAGTAGGAACCAACAATAAATTCATACAGGGGAACTCTTAATGGATCCTAGTATTTTCCATTCATTCCTCGGTACAGGGAGAGAACTTCTTTAGTACCTGTAAAGACTGTCTTTAGTTCTTCAATGGGAGAAAGGAATGTGAGGCCTAACAAAATCAATGTATGAAAGGACTAGGAAATACAAGCTATAAGGAATGACATGTAGTGGGAATCTTGCCAAGTAATAAAACATTTGCCTTTCAAGCCAGGCACTGCGCCCAAATCAACTAGCTGAATCCTTCATGGTTCAGATCCTCTTCATTTTCTCTCTAACTCTCCATCTTGCTAGTCAACTCTGATGTTTTCCAAACATTTAGATACTGGAATGTAATCCCAGAAAGTAAAGGATTTCCTTTGGGCAGCCACCCTAATCTTGGAAAGAAACAAGATTTCAGATTCCACACCCTCTTCCTGGAAAGCCCATTTCAGATTCCTTTCTGATAGCCTAGGGGAATGCAAATGACATCAGGGAAGAGCTCAACCTTCCCATCATTCAGTGAAATCCCAAACAGTGAACCCTGCTGGTCTCATTTGGGAGAACTCATATTAGATTGAAATATTTGGGGGGATATCGAAAAATCTGTGATCTATGTTGATCAGATAATCCATTTTTATCCAAATCATGAATCCCCTTTGTTTCACAAATATTAAAAAAGAGAAGGGAGATTCTGAGACATTGGTAAAAAACACGAAGATTGGGACTTGTAGTTGTTAGGTAGGACCTGGGAATATGCACTTTTAACAAGCACCTCAGGTGATTCGGATGCAGAAGGTACACAGACCACACCTTGAGAAGCACTAAGACTTTATTCACACCTGAAATTTATCTGCAAATTTCCACTGTGAACTATATATGTGTATGTGTGTGGTGTGTGTGTGTGTATATATATATATATATATATGCATTAACATATATATTCTTTTTCAGATACTTTTCCCTTATAGTTTATTGCAAAATACTTAGTTCCCTGTGCTATACAGTAGGTCCTTGTTGGTTATCTATTTTATATTTAGTAGTGTGTATATATGTTAATCCCAAACTCCTAATTTATCCCTCCCCCCTCTTTCCCCTTTGGTAGCCATAAGTTTGTATTCTATTTTCTGTAAATCTATTTCTGTTTTTTGTAAATAAATTCATTTGTATCATTCTTTTAGATTCCACATGTAAGTGACATCATTTGATATTTGTCTTTCTCTGTCTGACTTCACTTAGTATGGTAATCTCTAGGTCCATCCATGTTACTGCATATGGCATTATTTCATTCTTTTTTTTAATGGCTGAGTAATATTCCATTGTATAAATACACCACATCTTCTTTACCCATTCATCTGTCGATGGACATTTACGACTGTGAACGTTCAATTATTCTTGATTATGATGACACTGGGTAACATAAATCTTCTAATAATTCAGAACTCTCATTTTAGCCATTGCTTCCAACATGTTTCCACATCCCCACACCCTGACAGAATTCACTTGAACAAAGAAGGGAAGCAAATGTCATCGATCATCCGTTCACCAACTGGATAATCAATCCAAGTTCACTATCAAGATCAAGTTAGAGTTCTTTGGGTGTTAAAGTTTCAAGGGCACACAAAATCACAGAGGGGAAAAATCAGTTTATTGAAATGTGACTTAATTTAGGATTTCATCAATGGAAAAAGAACGCAAAGTAATTGTGAGCTTATTTGTTACAAAATTAGAAAGATAACAGCAAGAAATATATTACCTCTAATGAAATTTAAGGGATACAGTGGATTATGTAAAATCACGTACAGAAATGTAAACATACAGTTGCCAAATTGGCCAGAGTACTTCAGGATCATGTATTTATGCTTTCGCGAAACTTGTGTACTAGTCCATGCTAAATAAAACTGCACCCTAAATGTATTATTAAAATAATATAAACATTACCCTTATCAAGGTCAATAAGGGCTGGAGTTTCGAATATATATGATATTAATATGGTATGGGTTATAATTAATAGGAATTTCTTTGGAGGTTTTGCTCAGTTTGTGTATTAATTTTGCTTTAGGTCTTAAGGACTGAGTTCAAGAAGAAAATGGACTCCTGTTAAAATATAGGTGGACATATTTAGGAAAGTGCAAATGTTACATAAATGGACAAATTCCTGAAATAATTCACAACTTTTACCCTTTTGTAAGTATCCCTATAAGCGTCATTTTCTCAAATAAATCTAGAATTCACTTAAGATGACTTGTTAGTAAGGAGCTTTATAATCTCTGATAAGACTGTTAGGGACTTTGAAAAGATTCCAAATATGGCTCCATCAATGACTAAAGTAAAGTGTCCTTGTTTGCACAGCCAACACCATAATTTGCACATGTAGCTTGATGAATACTTTCAGGTACTCTAAGGAGTAGTATCCAAGTCACAAGAATTTCAGAAGGTGCTGTTTGCTCTGTATATTTGCCCACAAATTTCTTTTTTTACACTTTTGAAAGGATGGAATCAGGTACAAATAGCACTTACTCCCAAAGTAAAGTTTTTACGTATTATAGTTAAATAAATTAAGATTGGCAATTTAATTCTAATGTGTTCCTTCCCTAGATTTTGAAGTTATTTTCACCTAATGGCACATAATAGAAAAGCTTAAAAGCAAAAATGAAATCTAGTCTGTCCTCCCACCCCCTCCCCCCAGCCATAAAGGCACTTAAAAAAATTTAGGTTCATCACATTTCTGTGATTTACTTTCTAATTAATTTACTTTCTTATATGACTAAAGGATTTACACCTGGTCTTTATCTTCTAAGGTTTAGAAACTTTCTGAGTTCATGTGCTTCTCCTCTCTCCATTTCTCCTTCTCTCCATCCATCCATCCCTTCCTTCAGTGAATACGAATTAGCACCTACTGCGTGCCAGGCACTCTTCTGAGCCCTGGCTGAGGTTGTGAGACGAGAAGATACAGTTCTTGCTCTCTTGGGGGCTAACAGCCTAGTTAGGGGGCAAAGAAGTAAACAGCCAATTGCAATACTGTGTGTGATGTGCACGTGGCAGGGGCAGCAGAGTAGCAGCATTGTGCGTTGCGTGGAAGCACCTGGCGAGATGCCTCACCTACTCTTGGGGGAAGGAAGGTCAAATAAGGTTTCCTGGAGAATCTCTCCTAGGCTGTTGTCAATTTAGGACCACTAAAGACTTTTCACTCCAAATGGGCTCAGTATTCCTTACTCTTTATAACTATATATATATATATATTTGAAAGCTCCCTTGACCTTCTGAAGGGATTTTTCACATATTCCAGCCACCATTCTATTGGCCAGATTTAACCTATTCATCTTAAACAGCTGTAGTGTTGTACCATTGAGATTTGAGGCTTTATCTGTTAGAGCAATTACTATCACCCATCCCTTGATCCTGATTCAGGCCAGCTGTAGGATCCCCATGTACACCTTTGATGCTGAACTCTGTGGAAACCCCAGGTGAAGCCTGGGAACAGGCCTTTACCTTCCTTTCATTACCTGCCCCCTGATCAAGGTAACAATTTGCATTTCTTATTTAACTTACCTTCTGCAAACTTCAATTCTAAATTTCCTCCTGTGTCACTTCTTTATGTCTTGTCTTATCTTTGAAAAGTTTAAATGTACAATTTAAAGAGGAAAATACATGGTCAAGAAATTTTGCTACAAGAAGTAGACACTATGAATTCCAATGATAGTTTCCTCTATCAATTATATTACTGTGTCATGTTTTGCTAATAACTATGTGCTAAAAAACCCGAGGGCATATATGATAAAATTAGATGAGGCAGAATAAAAAAGAACTTTGTAACTTTTCTGAATTTTGTCAAGGCCTGTAGTACTTTGTCTATGCAACTAGTCTGATTTCCTTTTTTTGTTTTCCCCATAAGGGCACTGTAATTTATCAGGTTTCATGACTGCTTGAAAGTTGAGAGCCAAATCTGTGGCTGTAGCTCTTTATGGAATGTGCATTTATATTAACTTCATCCTTGGTTCCATTTTAAGGCCATATCCTTGTTTTGCTTTCTCATCTAATTTTTTTCCAAGTGGAAATATCTTTATTATTTTATTTAATTATGAAGTTAATTCATGCTCCAAGTAACAATACTCAAATGATATTGAAAAGCAGAGTAGAACCTGAAACATTCCAGTAATCCCACCCTGACCCTTATCCCCTGAGAATGTTCTCACCTACCTTTAATTAGATATCTTGACATATTTTTTAAACATGTATCTTTACAAGCTGGCTTAAATTCTTCTAGAACATAGCAGTGTACCACTAAATGATGATTTAAAGTGTTTTTAATAGTGTTTCACAATTTACAGAGTGCTTTCACAACCTTTAACTCATTTAATCTTATAAGCAAAGATCAGTATCTTCTAAAACATGTTCATTTTATTGTTGCCAAAAATCTCGTTGATTTGGTGAAATTTCATTTTCCTGCCAGCTTTTTTTTTTTCTGCCAGTGTATCCAGTTCAGAAAAAACTGTAAGTCATGCACCAAATTTTATGATCACATTCTTCCCAGTGGATAGTGAGGTCCTTGTTAGTTGCATCTTAGAAATAGGAAGGACGACAGATAAGACTTCATGGAGCAGTTAGAACAGGTAAAAATATGTCTGTCAGTAATTGAGGGTCAAAAGGAACGGTTGCTTTCAAATTATGCTTCATATCGACATTTGTTTTACTGTATTCTGATTCTAAGAGAAATTATTTTATTAAGTTGTTAGTAAGAAGCAAACGAAATTCTGTGTTCCTGTGTGTTTATTCTCATTGTGTGATTTTTTTTTTTTCAAACCTATCCAGAGACTAGGTGTTGATTTTTCTGATTTTTGTAGCAAAACCCAAGGGGATTGTGTCCACATATACACTGGTACTTCTTTCAGAATGAACCAAACGGAGGTATAGCTTAACACTGCCTTCTATAGACGCCTCTAGTTAAACTGAGGATAACTGAGTTCAAAAGAAAGAGGTCCATTTTCCTTTAGTTTAGACACTGATTTCAAATAAAAAAGAAAAGGTGATTATAATAAGCAGAGACTCTTGATATCCAGTCACAGGCAACAGCGGAAAAGTAGAATGTTGCTTAGTACATCAATGATATTACTTTGCTTTTGTTGTGTTTGCCAAGGTGCTTTTGTAAGACATGGAAACCCAGCTCCAGGGTCCTTTTTTGGAGGTCTTGTGACACCATCAAGGAACTTCAGAGGCTGAGTTTGGACTAAGTACTGTATTTCATCCACCAGCTTTCTAGTATGCCCAGTGTGTGTGGGAACAGAGAGAATGTGGATGGATACTGGGCTGGACAATGTTGCGATGAAGCAAAACATACCAAAACACACAAACTGCTTGGATTTTAAAAATGGCATTCTTCTATATGAGAACAAACCCCATTAATAAAGTGTTGTGTTAGTTGACTGAGAGCTACCTACTAAACCACTGGTACTTTCTGTGTAATGCTGGAAGTTGTCTCTCAAAGCCTGTTGTATCAGCACTTCAGAGAAATAAGGATTCTGCTCACTGACGTATTCTGGCAGGGACTTTGGGAAGCTAGTTATAAACACAGAATCGGTGTTTGTCCTCACCGTTCCCACTGATGGGGTTTCCATTAGAATAAATGCTCAGTGCAGTTCATCAGACATTTACTGAGTGCCTACTGTGTGATAGGGGTTGAGGATACAAAAATGCAGGATACAATGCTTTCAAAAGGCTTAAGAAACAATGGAGATCAGATATTTGGGGATGGAAAATTCTTTCATAAATGTATTTTGCAAAACTTAATTGTGCATTTTGACAGAACAAGGATCTCGTATTTTACTCTTACATATTTTCATACTGGCTAGTACAAAATAGAAACTGAATATTACTGTTGACAGACTAGATGACTTATGGAAAAATTGTTGCCAAGTTCAGGTAAACAGTTTCTGAGGTCTCCAGAGAAGATGAATGGAATGAAAATGTCTGTTTCTAAATGTAATTTCTTGATTTCTTTATAATCTCTGTTGTCCTTTGCTGTATTATTTGGACAAATCCTTCAACACGTGGAGAAAGAATGACAATTTTTTGAAAAGGCTATTATTATATAAGATTTTCTGTGTGATAAAGCCACACCCAATGGGTCTCACCCAGAGGAGCTTATATATGTTATTAGACTCAGGAATGTTAAGTGTGTCAGATTCGGTCTCTGTTGGGCAGTCATATGACGCGAACGGTGACTCTGAAATGAAGCCGTAATGTATGGTTTAACCTCTTAACAGTTTGTGATGTCATTTTTTTATGTGGTAAGAAAAACAAATGCTGTCACATTTTATATTTGAGGCTCCTGCAAGCCAACATCAAGAGATTAAATATGAGCATTACCAACACACTATCGTGAATGCAGTTAAATGGACGCCAGGAAATCACTGGGACCTCAAACACTCCTCAGTAACTCAGTGTTATAGGATGGAAAGATAAGTCCGCTGGTAAGTCACAACCCTCATGAGACACTGTGTTTTCACCTTAGAAGGAAGCAGAGGTAATCTTAAATATTTTGGTTTGATTGTTAATTCCTACATTTGTCTAGTTCCAGCTAATCTTTATGCCTATAACTTAAAAGTCCAGAAATACAGTAGCTAAAATTAAAGAAAAATCTGTATAGTCAGATAAAACACAAAATTAGAACAGGGATGAATTGGGGCAGAGAGTAAGTAAAACCGCTGGTTTGCAGTGTTTACTTTCTTGAAATATGGTTTTGAGTCATTTCTGGGAGATATAAACATACTACTTTATGTTTCCTATCATTTTTTTATTATGCACATAATTTAACAGTTTGTAATAGTTGAAGCCACATGTCTCTATGGACTGGAATATTGTTGAAACAGCTTCACTCAAGTGAGGAGACTTTTAACTGTATAATTCAGGTATGTATATTTTCCTTGAACCAAGTGTGTGACATTCAACTTGTCAAAAATGAACATTTTGCTTGACTGAACAGCTTTGCTCTGTGTTTTGCTTGTCTACTGAGGCAAATAAAGCCTGACAAGAAGGGCATTTCCAGCTAGTTAAAGACCAAGAGGGGAATGAAGCAGGATTTGAGCCAGTTATCAGAAAATTCCTTTCTTGCTGAACATTTTATAATGTACATGATATACTAACTAGAAATAATTTAGATAAATCTTAACTCTGGGTAACGAAATGTGTGCCTCCTGCTTCCTCCTGCTTCTATGTATTTAGTGAATTACTTTTTATTATATACTTTGAAAAGTATAAAAGTATTATATACTATTTATTATAGGAATGTATAATTTGTATTGTGGTGGACATTCTGTATATATTATTTACATTATTTATTTTTTTGTTTCCTTCTTATTGGGGAAACTTCAAGGTGATGATGAGGAACATAATTGGCTCTGTACCAAACTTCATTTTATTTTTTAAAAGCAGGGAGTGTTGTTTGAATGTTTTATTATCTCTTCAAGAATTATATGGCCTGTAGATTTTTATTTGGAGTTTGCCTATGAATTTACATGATGAGGCAGTCCATTTCATTAGTGGATTCTGTCCATTCACTTAGTCAGTCAGCCAGTCTTTTTTTTTTTTTTTGAGTACCTACTATTTTCTTAGGACTTACATTGGTACTGGGATAAAGGTGAATAGATATAATGGCTGTCCTCAAGGACTCTCGGTTTGTGTCTTACTTGATGGCTAAGTTTCCTGGTCAGCTCACTGAAAGGGCTTATTAATTTCTTAATTATTTATTAAGTCAACAAATTTCAAGTTTTGTCAGACATGATGTGCTAGGCATTTGGACTGGAGTCACATTGCATTGGAATCACAGTGATGAACTGCTTCTGTAGAATTTACCACCTGGTGGGAGAGGGGAAGACACATTTTGGCCATTTGATAACATTAGTAAAAGTATAATTACAAATTAGAATAAATTCTCTGAGGAAAAATAATGCAGATACATGAGTGCATATAGATAAGGAAGGAATCTAACCCAGATATGGGAGGGGCTCGTAATGAGTTATACTAGAGAAGGGGATTGGGAGGGAAGGGGAGAGCAAAGACAAAAGATGTGTTCCTAGGAGTAGCATGCCAGTGTCTGAGGAACAGCCAAGAAGGAAGGAATGATCAACCATGCCCTTTGGTTTTACAAGGACAAGTACGATAGAGGACCAAGCAGTGTTCATTGGATATGACAGTATGGAGGTAACTGGTGACTAGCGCAGGTTCTATTTCTCTAGGGTAATGGTGGCTGAATTCTGACTTGAACGGATTGAGGATTAAATAGAGAGGAAAGCAATAAAGAGTATGAATAAAACCTTCAAGAAGTATGGTCATGAAGGAAAGACATGGAGGTAGTTGAAGGAGAGTTATTAGTTTCTTTGTTTACTTATACATGGTAGAGGCTGGACCATGTTTGAATATTGAAAGGTAGGATAGAGTTTACAGGGGGTTGCTGAATATACAGTAGAAAGAAGGGGAAATGTGTAGTAAGTGTCCTTCCTAGTTGAAGGTAAGGGGAGATTAGACCCAGGGCCCTCTGGAGGGACTGCCCTAAGAGAGAAAACAGAAGAGGATGGTTGTGAATATATGTAGATTTGGTGGAAAAAGGTAAAAGTAGATGTTCTCCCATTCTACTGATTTGGTTTTCTCTGTAAAGTTGGGGCTATGCATTATCTGTGGAAAGGGAGGAGGTGAAGGAGGAGCTGGAGGTTTGGAGAAAGTTTGAAATAGTCATTGTAGGGGGTGAAATGGAACGAGAGTGAATGGACCAGGAGGATTGATGGGCAGTGTTGAGAGCCCATTTGAGGTGGGTGAAGATGGTGCTATAGTAACACTTCTCTGTTCTATTCTGTGGCTTTCCCCTGCAGTGTTTGGCTCCTGGAAGGCCGGCACTGAGAAAGCAGATAACTGAGTTTGTTTTGAGTTGAGATGTGAATAAAAGACCAAGAAGCAAGTGTGTGTAGGGTATTGAAAGAGTGTTATTGAAATGATGGGCCCGGTGGAAAAAAGTATGCTGGATAAAAAGGGACAGAAGAAAAGAGAAGGCTGAAGAAAGGATTGGGACAGAGTGAGGAGTCAGTGGAGTAGAAGTGCCCTGAGATCAACAGGTAGACTCAGAGTCAGCCTGAGAATCAAGTATTCTAATGTTCCAGTGGAACAATTCTTTAAGAGGTCTGACTTGTGATGCCAAAACACATCTGATGCAAGCCTCCGATAAAAGGGCTTGTGGTCCAGAGCAGAGGCTTTGGAAAGAGTGGGACTGGGGTGAGATAAAGAACTATTGATGGTAGCTGGGGTCTTCTAATACTCCATGTGTATTCTAGTACCTGAAGAATGTGACATTTTTAGTCCTTGTGTTACAGTGAGGTCATTAAGTTGTTAAGGAAAAACATCTGTTTTAAAGCATCCTCCCTATATTTTATGCAGTATCAAGGAAACTTGATCTTCAGTGGATAGTGAGAATACTTTCTTCCATGTCATTCAGTTATTTCTTAAACTATCAGTGATGTATACTGATTGGAAGGTAATTTAAGAACCTATGGATTTTTAAGCAGACAGTGAACAATCAACAAAATCAGACTATCTGTTAACATTTGAATCTGGTGTCAAGGATCTGGACTTGGACCTCTGGTATGGAGATGCTCTCAGGGGGTGCCATCTTCTCATATTTATATAGAACAAGTAATGCTTTCCTTCTCCTGTCTGGCTTTCTGAACACACTTTGTTCTCCAGGACCTGGAGTGCATCTCCAGTAACAGAAGCCTTCATCACCTCATGGCTGGTTTATGGCAGCATCTTCTTAGCTGGTCTCCCTCCTTTTGGACTTTCTACTGCCTTTTTACCCTATACTTTACTGACCCATTATTTAACTTTAAATCCCTGTTCCTTCTGTTACCTCCTTGTTCAAGGATTAGAACCTCACTCCTCCCTCACCACACTGAGGTAGGAATAATTTATCTGCCTCTTAAGTGACTTGTCCAAAGCCTCATTGTCTCTAACAGTGGAGAAGGGCAATAAAAAAGTAAGCTAACAAATAGAGAACATGCCACGTGTAACTTCTTTAGTTTCTTCACCCATTTAAAAATAAAAATGTGGCTATTGAGCTAGATGGCCAAGCTCTTTGGGGTTTGGGGTATGTACTTGGGCTAGAATTCCCTTCTAATGCTGAAGTTCTGTTGCTGTATTTCCCTCCAGGGCCTGCTTCCAATCTTGGTAGTATAGCCATTGAGCTTCAGACTCTCATATGGCAAGTTGGGTTAATCTGCACCTATCTTGGTGGCTGTTTGAAAATTTAATTCAGTTACTGTGCCTAGAGCTGCCGCCTGGCACACCAGTGTGGGTTCCCTTCTTTTTCCAGCCTGGTACCTTAGGTCCCCTACCCCTACATTTTAGGACCACCACCCTACCAAGCAAAGCCTTGCCTTTTGCTGCTCAACCTTGAGACTCAAACATCCTAGCAAGGCCAGCCATTTGCAATCCCCCATGGGAACACTTTCCTATTTCCAGCCTCTGTGGTCTTTGTTCTTATATTTTTGTTTTTGGTTTTGTGTGTGTGTGTGTGTTTTTTTTTTTTTTTACTATCTTACCCTTCCCTGTTTACCAATTCAAGTTGAAAACCTGGCCCCCAACCCCTCTTAGAAAAGATCTCTCCAGATTTTGGCCTTCCAGCTTTGACTTTCTGGGAATCAAAACTCAAAGGGAGATATTTTTTTCTACTTCTGATTTTCTTTTCTTTTGCACCTTGGGAACTCAAATACACACATAATGAGTAAGTAGATGAATTCTGAGAAGCAGCTCCTTTACCATGTACAAGAACAAAATTCCCCTGTTCTGGGCACAAACGCTCACGCTGTTACATATGACAATCATTTCCTATAGGCATTTCTACCTGGGCTGTGCCTCTCATTATCTGCAGTTTGTGTCTGGTCTGTTTACGCAATTAAAATGGGTGAGATCTGAATCTGTCTAGATCACTGATGAGCTACAATGTTTAAGCACAGCGCTTGGCTTTTGGAATATGTGGACTGAATGAACAGTTGCTAGGGAGTATGGCCGCGTCGTCGTTTTATGCTGGGTTCATCCCAATGGGCGCACGTGGGAACTTCACAAAAGTTATTTCACCAGCACTTGGCTGAATCGTCTTATCGGATGGAGTTTACTGAAGTGGGGCCAGCTCCCCGCCTCTGCTAGCTTCATTGCCAAGGTTCTAGAGGGGTGGAGTGGCCTGGAAGATGGTTGGAATAAGGGTGGGGGACTTGCTTTCTTATAAAGATGCTTAGGGAGACTGGCCCTGGAGCGTCAGGTTTTCAGGAAGAGAAGAGCCTGGGTCCCAATAGCAAAGAACTTCAAAACGGCACGACGTTTGTTTGCTGTTACAAGAAAGTCTGGAGCCTCAAGTCTAATTAAGAGCGCTGCCCACACTGGAGAAGGGGACGCCCTGTCTTGCCCCCAGAAATCCATTGACACAATAAGATAACAAGCGAAGTCATTCTCACTTCACCCATTTCTTGGGCTCTCTATGCGTAATGCCGGCTCCTGGTTCTCTGCGTCCCTACCTAGCTGTCATGGATCCCCAGACCCAGGTTGCAAAACAGACTCCATGGGAGAATCTCTCTGCGCGCCGAGTTTGGTTCCCCACGGACAAACACACCAAACCATTGTGTGGGGTCTTGAGATTAAGAAACTCGCGCCTCTGCACACGCACAAACTCTTCCCCACTCCCCGGAGGGTCTCGGGTGGTTCCCAGGGCGGTTGCAGCGCGCCAAGCTCAAGGGAAAGCGCGCAGGGAACGGCCCTGGGGACTCGTCCCGGGGAAAGCGCTAGCGTCCGGGGAGAGCCTTCCCTTCTCATCCCGCGCTCTCCTAGGGCAGGCAGGGTGGCCTTCCAAACGTGAGCAGCAAGGTATGCCACGCAAGACCCCCCCTTTAAAAAGAATAAATAAATAGAAGCCAGCGCCTAGCCCCGCTCGGGTTTCTCGAAACGCGCACCGCGGTCGCTGCCCGGGCGGCTGGGTGTCTGCGCTCCCCGCCTTCGCTGGGCTGACACAGGAGGGGAGGAGCAGGAGCCGGAGGGGGTGCTGGAGCGGGGGGGGGGGGGAGCGCGAACCATCCCGAGCCAAGACAAGCAGCACATTCACAAATAACGCCCCCACCCGCAGCTCACGCGCTCCCATTCAAAGCCGCCGGCTCCGCTGCCGCAGGGCGGCTCAGAGCACGCGCGGCGGCCCCAGCACAGCCTTGCCCCGCAGGCACACGTCCGGAGTCTGCCCGCCGCCGCAGAGCCCCGCAGCCTGCGCGGGACGCGGCTACCACTTGCAGGGTGGGGTCTCGTCCGGGACTCCGCTTCCTCCCCGCTGCGGGGCCATGGCCGGGCTGGCTGCGCCCTGGAGCTCGGGGCTCCTGGCCCGCATCCTCGGGGGCACCTGGTGCCTGCTCTGTGTCGCCGGACAGGTAGGGCAGCTTGCTCGTCTTGCGTCCCTCCCCCTCCTGGGACCTTTCTTCTAGGCTGTGCTACAGCGGGGAGTGCTGTAGCTTGGGGCGCGCTCTCTCTGGCCAGGGACTGTCCTAGGGTTACGCTGCCACCCGAGCTGGGACAGGTGGCGCGGGGTTGGGACTAAGGCGGCCCCTCGCGGCGAGCCCCGACCTGGCGGGATCAGACCCTGCGCTGAGCCTCTGCCCAGCCTCCTGGGGCCGCGTCCCGGCTTCCCGCCCACGCCCTCGTCCTGCCTCTCAGGCGAGGAGGTGGCGCCTGAGCTGGGGTGCGGCCTTCTCCCAGGGAGCCCGCGACCCCGCACCTCTTCCGGACAGCCCTTCGGGGAACCCCTTCTCTCCTTCCCGGAGGAGGCAGGGGCGTCTCCGGGAAGGCTTGGGCGCTGGAACACTTCTCCTCATTCCTGCCCTTCCCCGGTCCCAGGGAGCTTCTGACACCGTCACCTCAGGGCCACCGCGTCCGGGAGAGTCGGACGGCGGAGCGTTGTAAGGTGCGCAGATGCCAGACTAGGTGGTCTCCCTGATGCTGTGCAATGGAGAAAAGGTGGTTATGGCCGGTGCACGAGGACTCGCCCTCACCACGCCCCCTCCGGATGCTCCTAGGGTTTTCTCCCGAGCCACATGGGGTGTAGGAACTGGGGAGTCCTCCTGAGTCGGTGGGCTCAGGCCCCGAGGCAGAGCAGAAGGGTCCCGGAAGGGTGTAGTCGGCTTGGCTATGGTTTATTACAGAAAGACCCTGGGGGGAGCTGCTTAGGGGAGGAGGCGGGGGTTAGTCAAACCCGTGATGCATGTGGTGTCTTTGGCTTTCACGATTTCCAGAGTCAGGTAACTTTTGATTAAAACTCATGATTTAGGCGGTTTGTACATAATTTAGCCTACATAGATTTGCTTTTCACAGGATTACTTGGGTAATTCTGGGAAAATGCCCAAATACTCTTGGCCGGAATTATCGCCAGATAGCCTCCCTTTCCTCTGTTTTGCTTATGGAGACTTGTCCAAATCGGGGGATTTCCTTCCCTCGCTTTTACTTGACGTTTTTGAAACTTATTTTCAGTTCTCTATTTTAATGGTCATTTTGATTGTAGTGGTGCACTTGTAGAGGCTGAGGGAGGACCAAGAATGAAGGCTAAGAAGGACCCAGAGCCGGCTGGAAGCTGACAGGCAGAGACTAACCTAAGAAGTGATAGATATTTTCAACAGGGAACACCTGCTTAGATTGGAACATGAAAAACCCTTGCAAAAGCTTGTTTTAATTATGAGCCACTTTTATTCCCAGCATGCCTTGTTCCATCGGCAGGGCTTCTCAGAGGTGGCTGCATGTTAGGATTGCCTATAGGAGCTCTTGACATTCCCTGGGCTAGGCACCCACCTCAGCTGGATTGCATCAGCATCCTTGGGGGTATGATGATGAGGCCGGGGCGTTGGAACTTATTAAGCTCCCAGGTGATTACATTGTGCAGCTGGGTTGAAAACCACTGTGTCAAAATGACCTGCCTTACAGTGACCTGTTCTAATGGAATCCTGAGCCCCAAAGAAAACTCAAGGGAGAAGAGTAAAGAGGACCTAAAAGACAGGCTAGGGAGAGAGTCTTAACATGCAGCTTCCATTCCTGGCTCTGTCGCTAACTAGCTATGTCATTTTGGTCAAGGCCCTTAACCTTCCATTTCCTCATCTGTAAAGTGAGGGTGTTGGCCCATGTTCCTGAAGGTACTGCCAGCTCTAACAACACCAGGCAGGTCGGCTTCTAACCCAAATCAAGACAGAACACCTTGTGTCTTATTTTTAAAAAATCATAGGGGTAGAAATTCTACCTTATCCTTGAGACTTTGGTAAACTCTCAGGTAATATTTGAATCCAGCAAAGATGCTAAAGAAGATGCAAAGATGCATAAGGTAGTTTCTTAGACTTGTGTGGTTTTTTTTTAGTATACTTTAACACGCTGCCTGTTTTTTAATATTTTAAACACTCTGCTTGTTTAGACCTATTTCAAGTCATTCGTGCCCGATTGACATTCAGGACAAACTGATTTTCCCAATGTTACACACCTGTTCTTCCTTGCTTCTCTCAGTGTTACACACCTGTTCTTCCTTGCTTCTCTTCTCAACCAGCTTTCTTCTGGGTGAAGATGATGAAAGCAGATTTGAGCCTTGTGTGTGTGTTGGAAGTGGTTTATTGTTTAGTTCCAAATGACTTTTTCTTGTT